>NC_036871.1:5461164-5723311 GCF_002910315.2 Salvelinus sp. IW2-2015 | reverse complement strand
GAATGACATCGCGGTAGTAGCTGATATTTTGTATACTCAGTGTATATGAGTGACTTACAACTTTTTTTTAAAGAATCAACTCACAGGTTGCAACTCTGAGCTCACCTACAGACAATGTAAATGAAAGGAATGAAAACCAGAGAAAAAGAGAGAAAAATGAGGACAGTGGAAATCCGAGTGAGTAGAGAGGCATTGAGAGGGTGGCTTAGAGAGTGACGAATGGAAAAGGAAGACTACTTTTTTCACTCTCCCACTAATGTGCTTAAGGACGCACGCCCGTGTTAGAACGGCTTAGGGGAAATTACATTTGAAGGGTTTAATTACCGGTTAAATGTGAATTATGAAAAGATATTAAGGGCATTCGTGTTGGAAAGAAAATATCTGCTCTGTTTTGTACACTGCTGCTATTCGCTGTTCATTATCTATGCACAGTCACTTCACCCCTACATACATGTAGAAATTACCTCAACTAACCTGTACCCCCGCACAGACTCGGTACCAGTACCCCCTGTATATAGCCTCGTTATTGTTATGTTATTGTGTCACTTTTTATAATTTTTATTCTTTACTTTAGTTTATTTGGTCAATCTTTTCTTAACTCTTCTTGAACTGCAATGTTGGTTAAAGGCTTGTAAGTAAGCATTTCATGTTAAGGTCTACACTTGTTGTATTCGGCGCATGTGACAAATAAAGTTTGATTTGATTTGAAAGGTGGCTGCACACACACACACTCCACCCCCACTATAAAACTCACCGGGCCGCCCCATGCCAATCTTCTCCAGGTCCTCGTTCTTGACGTAGTCGAAGTGGGAGAGTCGCGTCACGTTGAGGTCGTCGCGGATACGCAGGAAGTACTGCTGCAGCTGCACCTCCATCAGCAGCTCCAGGAGCCATTCTGTGCCCTCCTCCGACTGCATATTACTGCCCAGCTTCTGGATAACACGCAGAAAAATGGAGGAGAAACTGGGTTTAAACATTGAGCCATTATGTGTTCTCCTCGCACGCATGCACACATTACCTGTACAAAAAAAACACACACTCAAAACTAACTGAAAAACCAGAAAACTACACAACCTCTTCACAGTCAGACACAGATACAGCAATTTACCACACCAGTCCCCCCCCCCCAAGAGTACACTAGCACTGTCATGGATTGGTAGACAGACACATCAGTACACAGACACAGGAAAAGAAAACGTGCATCTGGAGTCCAGATGATACACAACAGGCTTCATGTACCCTACTGTGCACCGCTCATCAGATCGTACCACGATGTGCTGTAGGCCTGCCTACATGACATCCCTCAAAAGTCCCAGTCAATCTATCCAAACAGACAATCTATGCAGATAACCAATCAATCCAAACAAATGATGCCCTTTTCCTCATTCTCAAACATACCTTGCGTAGAATATATAGAGCTGCATATAGAGCTGTATGCTCTTGGTTGATAGCCTACACATCGACTACTGTGCTGAGTTGTTTATGTGGCGAAAGCGGTCAACTGAAACTGACAAACAAATGTCATCAGGATACCAAGAATTGTTTTGACTTCTATCAAACATGTCCGGATGCTCTCCTCTCTATTTGACTCGGAGCGTTTGTCGGATATCAGGTGCTTTCAATTATCCACCGATCTAGTCCTGATAGAGATAAAGCGGGATAGAAAAAAAAAGGAGACAGACAGACAGACAGACAGACAGACAGACAGACAGACAGACAGACAGAGACAGACAGACAGAGGCTCGGAAACGATAGTGAGGGGGAAAAAGAGAGAGGGAAATGTTTTATATGATTGGCTGCTGAATTTTTCTATTGGCGGAAGAGCAGCAATGACTAGTACCTCAGATACGGGGCTCCTCTTTCGCAAGAGGGTTTTGTCTAGATGGGATACAACTTTGGTCAAAAGTGACTTTTCGTAGCAGGTTTAAGATAACCTCATTCTCCTAACCTGCTGCGTTAAGGTTAGGAGAATGAGGTTAAGGTTAGGAAAAGGGTTAGGCTTAGCTAAAATTGAGAAAATAAATAAATATATATATATATAAAAAATAAAAAAATCAGCTTTTGACAAAAGCTGTATCCCATCTATGACCCCATAAGAAGACAAGCAAGGGGTCACCTGAGTGTCAGGAAGTCTTTAAGTGCCTCAGTGAGTGCCTCATAAGTGTGGTGTGTGTGTGTGTAGTCTACTGCAGAAAAACCGACATCATGCTACAGTAGCTCCTGTGCTATGCTGTTTAAACTTCTAATGCTATGTGAAAAGGCTGGAAGTTTCCTCAATGACAAGTTGACAACTCCGTGATGTCACACGCATTGTTAGCATCTGATTGGTTTCCCAAAAACTGTTGTACTGAAACGGATCTATAAAATTGCAACATCACAACAATGCTCACGAGCATACATGAAACCAACTTCCCTAGCTTTGCAGTTAAGATCTTCAAAACGAACCCAAAAAAGTTAGACATTGCAAAATGATATGATGTGACCCAGGTTTTTAAGTTGTATGTCATTTAGGTCAGAGGACTCAATCAGCCTTTTGTGACTGATGGGATTCCGGTATTGACCAAGGCAGGGTCATAGGTTAAGGAGCAAAGGGGGTCATGGCTTCCTCTTTCCCAGTTCAACTGTTAATGGGTTTGGGTTGGAGACTGGAGTGTCGCTTCTTTTAGTTTCATAGTTAAAATGAGTCTACGATTAGTCAGTCAAGCAGACAATAAAGTACAATCTCAACTCATAATTTTTGCAGACACACACCTGATAGCGCACCCACACTTATGCACCCATGTACACACACAGGTCTTTATGACCAAGTCCAAAAACCTTTCACTAACTAGCAAGACATATACACATAGCATATCACTCAAATGAGTGACATGAGAAGAGCTGACTTCTATTTTGATTAAAACGTGTTTCAAAATGGTTACAGCAGATGTTTGCATCCTGATACGAATCCACTACAAGCACATACAACTAGGTCACATGCAGTAATATTCCTGTCTCAATATTCCAAGCAGCACTTTGGAATTTCACACCTCTTAGTGGTCTGGCAACTGGGCTTTATCCACTTCGACAACCCCCAAGTAGAAAGTAGTGGGCTCAACTGACTCAKCCATGCTCAGGCTAAAGGTTATCCGTCTCATTTAAGGGGAAACACTCAACTTTAAATGTAGCGAATTCGTGAAACAAATGACCACAGCCCCAAATAGCTTTTTGGCTTAATTCCACTCATTAAAAAAAATGGCCTCATGCAGTAGGTTAAGGTCAGTCGTCTACTGAACTAGCATTGCAGCAATAGTGCAAAACAGCTGAGCTGCAAGCTTTTGTTCCAGCTCAGTGCGGAGCTGATTTGATACCTTCATTCGCTGAAAATCAGGTGTTTGAAGAAAAGCCACTCTGCTAAGCTGTATTGTAGGAAAATGGAAAAAGAAACGGATGAGAATTGCTCTACAAGGTACTTTATTCATGCATTACCTTCTGTAGATCTTCATTTTGGTCACGATGCTGAAACTTCCCTGCTTAGCTGTTGCAACCAGAAGTGTCACCACTCGTGGCAGTGCCTAAGACGTGAGTCGACATCCCCTGCCTGGCAGCCAGGCTTGTCAGAGCCGATACCAACAGAGGTTAAATGTCGGCCTTGAAACGTTTAAACAACCTCAGCATCTGTCCAGTCCAACACGAGAACAAGCAGGAGTCTTTTTCACGGCGTCAGGGAATAGAAAGAACTAGTAGGCCTAATCATTTTATAATGTCATTCACAGTGCTTTAAAAAGTGGCATAGACTACAGAGGTGGTATTCTATAAATACGTTGCATCTAACAAGTTAAAGCAAGAATGCATGACTCGAGATATTTTGATGTGCAACCTAATCCAGTGATTGTCATGAATTTTGGGTTGGCAATTAGGCTTTTGTTATATTTTACTGTTAAAAATAGGACTACAGACTTTTGTTCAATCAAGATTAATTTGCCTAGATCTTTATCATAGGCTAATTTATTTGGGGCTAATTCACCACCCGAGMWWGCGGAAACTCAAAACACACTAGCTAGATTGCATGCTAAATGTAATACCCACTGGTATAAGCTATGTATTAATCTAACAGTAAATGTAATGTCCTAAAAAGAAACTTTGCAGTCGTAGCATACTACCCAATGAGGTCCATACACTCGCAATGGCCAACGTGAATTTTGCATGCTCCGTATCTCAAAGCCATATCATATTGATTGGATGTAAAATAGGTGCTATAGAACTCAAAAGGTATACCTACAGCACGCTGAGAACCTCCTCTCTTCAATGGTGACAAATATTACACAAGATAGTTGTATTTTCCCACTATTGGATTTTGAAATGTTCTACAAATCAGGACACTTTTCTTTTTCTCCCGGAGTGCAATGGGAGAGGCAGTGAGAGCAGGTCGCTCATCACAGCAGCAGGCCCCAGCGAAACAGGCACAGCATCTGACTCAGGACAGACACTTTCATTACAGGAATCATGAGGATAATGCACTTTACTYTTTGACCAAATCATGTTATTAGCCTCCTAAAAATAGGACGCTTAGAGTGAGGTGACTATGTAGAATGTGCAGCTCGAACCAATCGCAAGTCGCACAGTCAAGTCAAAGGGTCGCAAAATGCCACTAAATTGTATCAGTCTTGTGCCCTGGTAGTAAGTTTCCACTGACCTTTTTGGAGCAAGGCAGTTGGCGGTAGAAAGAGAAATATTGACGTTGTGTACACGGATTTGGCGCTTAGGAGGCACGAGGGGCGGAAGCTGGATGCGGTGTTCCGCTGCTAGGTGTCACTTGTCACGGGGCGGTGGGGAATGCTGGCCAACAGAAAAGGCTGCATCTCAATGGTCTAAAGTGGCTTTCTCTGCTCGTCTCCTTCCCTTGACCTGCAGTGTCTGGTCTGAAAAGAACTGGTCAGGTCTCTGTCACCTTTCTGTCATCTGCACCTTCTGGTCTGAAACAATTGGATAGGAAGTGCAGTATAATGACAAATCCACCACAAGTTTTCAGAATGCTGTCTCTTCCTTGAGGATTGAGCTCACTAACTTTCACCTCCAAGTGGAGGGAGAAAGGAGGGAGGGTTTGGAGTAATGGAATGGGGTTGGAAGAGCTACAAGAAGTCCCTGGTGAAAAATGCTTCTGGCCAGAACTCATTCCCCTAGTCGGAATGAAGAAATACAAAAGGTCCTGGACTGCTCTCAAGACATGCTGCGCAAAACCCCTCCCTGTAGTCTCCACAAGTCAGCCCAGAGGTATTTGTCTCAGTGTTCCTGAGTCAAAATGAGTCAGGCAACAAAAAGAGACAGAGCCAGGCAAAAACAAGCAGTGCTTTCCTCAACTGGATCTGTGGATGCCTACTTCGACCACTTGTAACGTTAGCCTTAAAGTCAGAGCGTCTCAAGAATGAATCGAGACATGGAGACTGTTTTAGGATGTCTAGACTTGTACACTACATACCCAAAAGTATGTGGACACCCGCTCTTCAAAACATTGCATTCCAACATCATGGGCATTGGTGCTATAACAGCCTTCACTCTTCTGGGAAGGCTTTCTACTAGATGTTGGAACAATGCTGCYGGGACTTGCTTCCATTCAGCCACAAGAGCATTYGTGAGGTCGGGAACTGATGTTGGYAGATTAGGCRTGGCTCGCGGGGTGGGGTTGAGTTCAGGGCTCTGTGCAGGCCAGTCATGTTCTTCCACACCGATTTTGACAAACCATTTCTGTATGGACCTCACTTTGTGCATGGGGACATTGTCATTCTGAAACAGGAAAGGGCCTTCCCCAAACTGTTGCCACAAAGTTGGAAGCACATAKTCGTCTWGAATGTCATTGTATGCTGTAGCGTTAAGATTTCCCTTCACTGGAACTAAGGGGCCTAGACWYAACCARGAAAAACAGCCCCAGACCATTATTCCTCCTCCACCAAACMTTACAGTTGGCACTATGTATTCGGGCAGGTAGCCAAACCCAGATTCGTCRGTCAGATGGTGAAGCAACGGGTGTGGCTGAAATAGCCMAATCAACTAATTTGAATTGTGTCCACATACCTTTCTATATATAGTGTATTCATTAGCGTGTTTAGTAGAATACATTTAGTGGGTAGACTGTGTTAGTATGTCGTCCTAAGCTCAAGAAGAGCAAGCACAGCTGTTGTGGTGAGGTTTGGTCAAGCCAGAGAAAAWGATTAAGCAAGTTTTTTTAAATGGYCAAATGGGCCTCATCATTGCAGTTCATAACTGGGAGAAGGCATTTAGCATTGGCCTCGCAATGTGAAACAATGACCGTCATGTGGCAGGGCTTTGACATTTGGCAAAGTGAAGCAATGTTGTCCGTCCCAGAGTGTCTCTGTTGCATCGAAAATACCCAGCTGCAGAAGTTACTTCAGTTTTCATTGGCAATAAACAAATCCAGGTGTGTGACCATCTTTGGGTCAGGGATTTATGCAATCCAAGCTAATTTACATTTTGGCCCGGGGCAGTATATCAAATTAATTTTGCGCAATATTCCAATCGCCTGTATCGCAAGAATCAKGTTTTTTTCTTATTTTTAGTTTWTATGAGCTTATATGTCCGCTTGTTCTCATGTTGACTTTTTGGTCGTCTCCTTCACTCCTCCTTTTCTGTGTATCTTCCCACTTGCACACAGATACCAAACCCCTCCCCCTGCCACTCAAAGCAACAAAGATTTAAGATCACTTCTTCCTCTCTGACAAGAAGCAGCTTCAACTCGTTATTTGCATTTGAGGTTTGGTCCAACAGAATCCGTCATATGGACACCGAAACACAGAGAGACATTATTTTACTGTAACAGAGGAGAAGTTAAAAAGGGTATTCTTAGAAAGGTTGTGTTTTAACTCCTCAAATTGTGTGAAGAGCAGACCCTACTAAAATGGGTTGATTGATTCTGGAAAATGAATGCTCCGTTTCTGTTGTGAGCAACATTCCGGTACCATGTACTGCTAGCATTTTAGCCAGACTTATACTAGCTGTAGTCTGTGTTTAATAAAAAGTGCAATGAGCATAAAAAACATGTTATATAAGGAATTCACAACTCGTTCTCATTCTGTGAAATAAGGTAGGCCATTTGATTTCAACATCTTCACAAAGTGGACCAGCATGCTGTTCAAAGACGGACAGAAGGGTGTGTTCATAACCAATGTTCCCGCGGGTGCATAGCTCCCCGGTACTGCCACGCAGAAGAAYTATCAGATTGAACTTCACTCAACTTTCTAGTTAGTTAACACTATCAATGTTTCCCTTTACTGTGGGAACTGGGATCGAATCAACGCAATATTAGCCACTTTCAATGCAACATACCGAAACAAAATGATCTATGCAAAACATTTTTTTTGTAGGCAGAATACATCGGAGTAAGATTCTATTGCATGCACAACTCAGCCTGTACTCTACACAGACCGGTGTGATATAACCAATCAGAGCTGCAGTAGGCCTATATGCAAATATCCATTGCTATATATGGATCTGTGTCATTCACTTTTGAACTGGACTGTGTTTACAGCATYAGCCACGTGTGCAAATTTGTTCATATGCTTTGCTAGTTAGTGAGTTACTAGCCCAGTTATAGATCATTTGTAGTCAGCAAAGGGGGAGTGATTGCTTCCTACGAGAGCACAAAATGTGTACATTTCCAGACATCCTTGAAAAGTATTTTGAGACAGGCTTGAATAAGCTAAGTAGCCAATAGGCAGCATAATTTGTCCGTAATTCTCTGTAATAATGGTATGGAAATAATGCATTTTATTTTGTAAAGTGGTTTCTTGCATCAAACAACACAACATTTRCAGTCACCTCATTGCCTGAAGGACAGGTGGATAAATAAGAATGTCAAGCCCTGCATGTTTTTTTCTCTCAAAAGTCTCATGGAATGTAGGCCTACATTGAACACCACACATTGGCTGTTACTGTAGGCTGAACAATAMAACAGCTATTTCCATGTTAAAATGTTATGGGACGCATTTTCTCCATTGTTTTTGATGGTAGGCCACTCTGGTAAGTCTACATTAGGATCGAAGAGCCACAGTAGCCTGCGTTACCACTGTCTGAAATCGTAACTTAAAGCAGGTACAGCTCAGTGTTGACAGTAAACGTGTGCTGGAAGTTGCACAGAACTTTCACAACGTTCAAGTTTGCACTCAGCAGACCTGAAATTTTACTCATTGCCGTAAAAAATTTGAGGGAACATTGATCATAACAATTAAACTGTTCTACCTTGTTAGCTAGCAAATAGATGGCTGGACTTTAAATATAAAAAGATTAGCTGGCTACTCACTAGCACTTGGGCTTGAGTTTAGTTTATGAGACCTGTGTTCATTTTCTATAATGCCTGCTACAAAATTCGAAACCCAGATCAGTGATTGCAAAAATACAACAAAGCCTATTTAGAGAAATCATTTTTTATTTTTTTATTTAATCGAGATATACACTGAGTATACCAAACATTAGGAACACCTTCCTAATATTGATTTGCACCACTCCCTTTTGCCCTCAGAARAGCCTCAATTCATCGGGGCATGGACATAACAAGGTGTCAAAAGCGGGGATGCTGGCCCATGTTGACTCCAATACTTCCCACAGTTGTGTCAAGTTGGCGGTATGTCCTTTGGGTGYTGGACCATTCTTGATACACAAGGGAAACTGTTGAGTGTGGAAAAACCCAGCAGCATTGCAATTCTTGACACAAACCGGTGCACCTGGCACCTACTACCATACCCAGTTACAAAGACACTTAAATATTTTTTGTCTTGCCCATTCAACCTTTGAATGGCACATAAACAATCCATGTCCCAATTGTCACAAGGTTTAAAAATCCTTCTTTAAGCGGTCACCTCCCCTTCAACTACACTGYTTGAAGTGGATTTCACAAGTGCCATCCATAAGGGATCATAGCTTTTACCTGGATTCACCTGATCAGTAGTTGTCATGGAAAGAGCAGGTGTCCTTAATCTTTTGTATACTCAGTGTATATTGTGAAATTGCCCATYAGTAAAAATGATTTTAAGGCCATATTGTCCAGCCCTGCAAACATCGTGTACTAACCACACTAACCATACTATTTGTGACGTAAATTAAGTATATAGTATGCTTATTGCTCATAGTATGGATATAGTTAGTATGCCAAAAGTTCCCGGATGTAGTACTAAATTCGTCAAAATACGAAGTATACACGCAGTGGACACTATTTCCGTGCTTTTAGGGCCCATAATGCAATTCTGGCTTCACAAGGTTTTCGGATTTTAAGAAAATGGCGGAAAATATGCAGCCGGAGTCCGACGAGAGCGCATACAAATTCATTGCTTTAACTAATGACAAATGTTAAGAAAATGTTGAGCAATGGAATCAAGTAATAAAGTAAGTTACACGTTGGCTGACAATTTGTTAGCTACGCTATCCTTACGAACCGCATAGCATATCATTACAGCAGCAGTATGTACCGGGTATGTTAGCCACCTACTTACAGTAACGTTGTTAGTTGGCTACTAGTACATTGAACTTGCCAGTATATTTACTTCATGCTAACTAACTACCCAACGTTTATTGACTASATTATTCACGTCATTCATAGCTTAGCTAAGCGGTATAGTCGTTCGTGTCCGRTCGTAAATTCGCTCTGGCTATCTACTCCGATTTCAGAGCCCTCTCGTCTGACTGCCAGAGGCAGAGRGCAGAATAACTGATGAATTTACGAACGCTCAACACCCATTGAATGTGGCCGGTGTCAGTAAACGTCTGCAATTTTTTTTTTATTAAAATATTGCCAACAGCACAGTTAGTCACCAACCCTCTGGATAACATGAACAGTTTAACCAGCTCTGTTAGGGTGAGTAAAATAGTCAGAGTGAGGTGTTCTCTCATTTGTGTCTTAAAGTAGCTAGCAAGTTAGCCAGTTAGCTTGGGTGCTTGACTGCCGGTCAGAACGCTCGGATCAACCCTCCTACTCCTCGGCCAGAGCGTCCAGTGTGCGCTCTGAACGCTCCGAGAGCAAAACGCTCCGAATTTTTGAACGGACAATCTGACAAC
Organism: Salvelinus sp. IW2-2015; assembly: GCF_002910315.2. Classification (NCBI taxonomy): domain Eukaryota; kingdom Metazoa; phylum Chordata; class Actinopteri; order Salmoniformes; family Salmonidae; genus Salvelinus; species Salvelinus sp. IW2-2015. The sequence continues at coordinate 5,713,270 of NC_036871.1, read as the reverse complement.
GCCCTGAATTTACGAACGCCCAGAGCGCACTATGACACTCCATATTGAATTGACAAACACACCCAAAGTCTAGTTAGTAATGTTATGCTTCAAGCTAGCAAGAGGTTGCATAGCAACAGCATCAACTTCCTGTAGACAGGCAAAGCCATAGTACGCACAACTGAAAGGATACCGTTTGTTTACAATATACTAAAATGAACTAATAGTATATAGTATATACTAATTAAGTTTGTAGTATACAGTATGTTAGTATGGGTTTTCAAACACAGCTCTAGTAATTCCAGGAGGAAASCAAGAATTGTCTGGCTTCTAACTAAAACATGTTTGCCACTGAAACCAGGCTTAGTAATGTTAATTGATCTTACATATCAAAAARACATTGGATGTGGACAGGTTCAGCCTACCACTGTATATATCAAAGTTGAGACATGCCACTGAACGTGTGTGTTTGTGTCAGGTGCGTACACTTTGARATAGGATAGACCCATACAAGCATAGGCGACCCAAACATCTTTCATTTGAGGAACCTTATCTTCACCKAACTTCCTCCACCTTGGTAGAAATGCCTTGGATACACTCACAATTCTATTACCAGACCAGCCACGATTATACCCATTCATTTCATTACCATATCACCAATATCAAAACAACTTGCCAACGAGAGGAAACAAGTAGACTTACTCCGTACACATGGAAGTGTGCCAGGAAAGGGAACGACTTTTTGAGCTTGTCGAAACGCCGCATCCCGAATTCCGTGTATGAATGTCTGTTTTTAAATCCTCAGAGGCGCCTTCTCCTGTGGCCTGACAGTATCAGAGCAGCGGGAGTCCCAGGTCTACCACCGGAGGGGGAACACTGTGCGTCCACCGATCCYAATCCCAATCCCGGGAAAGGAAAAMATCAACTTTGTGAGCTTTTGTAGCCAGGCTACATTCCATCGCGGGGCAATCCACATAAGCTCCTTTAGTTCCTTGACACAACACAGGAAAAAAATCAAAAGAAACCTAAGCAATGGTCGAATCAGAGGGATAAATCCAGAGGAAAGCGCTTTGAGGGACTGTTAGTTTGTCTGGCAGCATTCCGAGGTTGGCTGAGATCTATCTCAACACTGTCCAGTGTTCAGTAGCCAAGGTATGTCAGCTTACGTCGAGTTTGTAAGACTACTCMGACAGTCTTCCATGCAAAGCAGCAAGGTCTCTATAGCAGAACTTCTAAAACGGGTCCCCCTCCACCTCTCCCTCTCTCCTATTCCTCCCCCTCTTCTCCACCCATTCGTTTATCCATCCCCTCCATCGTGGGGCTAAAAATAGTAGCGACCTGGTCTCAGTTCACTCAGAGCAGCCAGCTGCAGAAGAGAGAAAAGGAAAGTGGGGAGCAGCGGAGCGTTTGACTCACAGTGTGTGTATGTGTGGCAAGTTATTTAAGTGAGCGAGTTTGTGTATTTATTTGTTTGTGGTGCACATTCATGTGTTAGTGTGTGTGTGTGCAGTGGAAGGATGAGCTGTTCCTTCTGTGTCGCTCTGGCTCTCTCCTCACTCTCTACTCTTTCMCTTGCTGGATGGCTGGTGCTGACAGTTTGGTAATTCCTGGTATTCCCGCTCTCCCTGCTKTTCTCTCCTTCCCTCGCTCTCTTTCCCTTTCAATCTCCCTTTTCCTCTAACCCCTGTCTCGATACCTCCCCTGCCCTCCCTTTTATCTCCCTTTCCCTCACCCTCTACACACTGTAAACCCTGTCGCAACTGATAATGTAATAACTGCCATATATGTAATAACTGCTAATAATGTAATAACTTTTGCATATATATAATGTAATAAAGTTATAAATATGCTAAACACAACGCAATAAAGTTTTTGTGCATAATGTAATAATTAAATAATTATATTACATTATGCACTGATTGTTACATTATAAAGTGGTAAAKAAAATCAATAGTGTAATAACTTGAACCAATACTGTAATAACTAAAATCACTCTTTCTTTAATGGCATGCCTGTTAACTGTCACACATTTGAGGAACACTTTGCATCTGCATCCACTGGGGGGTGAAGAGGGGGGGTACTATTTCACTTCCATTCTTACTTAGCAAACATCGTGTCACTAACACTCCTCAATTTGAAGACACACATTGCAGTCATGGGATTAGCAAAATTCMAATGATCACAAAAATATTCAAAAGGCCTTTCTGTAAGACCGCATTGCCTTACAGAGTGGAGGCGAAACCAGACTCATGTCAACACCCCCCTCCCACAATGAGAGGATAGATACGCATGTGAACAACAGGCACAACTCTGATATAAAGATGAGGGGGAGTTGAATATTCCATAAGGAATTATATGGCGAAGGCATTTTAAATTCATCGACGTGATGAATATGCATAGCCCGTCTTGAATTTCAACAGGGATAGTGTTTTTTCTTAAAGTTGCTAGTATGTCACATGCCTCACACGTATATAATTAGTACACAACCTAGGTATTACAACATTTATATTAGATCAAATAAGCCTCACATATAGTAATTTGTGTTAATCTTGACTAAATTCGATATTCATTACCCCCATACAAAAAATCTCACCAGCTTAATAATTAAGGCTCTGCTTAACGTGGACAGATTTAGGGCAAAGATATGACTCTTGCGTTGCCTCCCTCTCTCTGGTAAGTTTCAGGTCAGTCTAAAACTGGGTTCCCAGCAAACGGGATGTCCTAAGGACATTCGATGACGTTCCCATTATGTCCCTTTAAAGGTTTCAGCGAGACGTTATCCCACTCTAGGAACATTAAAACATAACGTTAACCTCAGGACCATAAGAGGACGTTCAATACAGGTCCCTGTTTGGTCGGAGTATAATGTGATAATAAGGTATTTTGATGTCCATTAGGGAACGTTATGAAAATATTTATATTTGGTTCTCATAGGACGTTATCCAAGGGACATTCAATGAACACAAGGGAATGTTTCATGATGACCAAGGTGACGTCGCATGATTGTCCCAAGGGAACATTCTCTGAGGGACATTTGTCTAGTTCCCTGTAAGTTACCAGGACGTCACTGAGGACTATGTCCGGACCATTGTAGGACGTTCTCAGAACTTTCATTTTACTAGTCATTAGGACGTTGCGTGATGGTCAAGGGAATGTTTCTGCAAACAAACATTTGTTGTTAGGACGTCCCAGGAACGTCGCGAAATGGTCCCCTAAAGGACATTGTGTAAAAACGTCCCCAAAGACGTTTTTAAGACATTGTGTCATGGTCCCCGGAGGTTTTTGTCACTTGATGGCCCCAGGTGTGCCAAACCATTAAAAAGTAATTCAATGGTATGGGGGTTAAGGTAAGTGGTACGCTGCTCAGCTAAAATATAGTGTATAACTCTTAAATCAATGGCAATATGATTACATCTGGCATGACCACTAACTGACTTTTCAATATTACCCCACCTGGGATTTAAACTCACAACATCTGGATTTGGGGTATGCTGATCTTATGTCCTAAAAACGTCCTTTGGGACGTCCCTGGGACAAACCGGGAACTAAACAAAACCTCCAGGGGACCATGACACATCATCCCAAGAACATCCTAAAAACATGTTGTGCATGTACATTGGGTATAGAACGTCACCACCCCCTTTYAAAATGTCCACCTTTTGTTGCCTTACAGCCTAAATTGAAAACACATAKAAATCTGACTTTTTCTGGCTTTATTTACACACAGTAACCCACAATATCCAAGTGAAWWWTMTTTATAAAATCTGAAAATGTATTAAAAGCAAAACAGTAAAAAGCCAGCTTTTTTTTGTGTGTTTTAATTTCAGGCTGTAAGGCAGCAAAAGGTGAACATTTTGAAAGTGGGCGGTGAATTTCTATACCCACTTGAGTGATTGATTATGCTACTCAATGATAAATAAATCAAATTTCTAAACTGATCCAATCATTTAGTAAAATTTTTTGCACCCGATACTGAAATGTGTCTCACCACCTGGATTTGGTCTTATGTAACATTTTAAATTGTGTTTTTCTACAGTGGATAAAACTAGAGACTCAGGGCTACAAAATTGTATATCATACACTGCATTTGAGGAACAATGGGACAGTATTTCTGCTTTGAAAGTTGATAAACTTGTAAACTCACTTTTGAGAAAATGGCCTTTGAATGTTTTGGTACCTAGTGAAGAGCTCTTCTTTGTCTACACCCATTCAGCATTGTTCACACCCTCTTAAGCTTTAGCCACACCCTCGTTTCGCTCTCAGAGTGGACACTTGACGCTCTGGCCGATGATTTGTTTACCTCTGGATAACATGAAAACAGCCTAACCAGCTCTGCTGGCAACAATTTCATTTTCAATTTCATTTTCAATTTCATTTTCAATTTCATTTTCAATTTCATTTTCAATTTCATTTTCAATTTCATTTTCAATTTCATTACGCATATTCAATGGTTGTTGTACACACGTCACGTAACATTAGCTAACGAGCCAGCCAGCTAACGTTAGCTAGTTAATCAACAATGAACAGTGCCAACAATGCCACAGAGCTGGGAGCTAACCAACTAAGTTCAATGTTAGTTAACTAACATTAGGCTCTAACTAGAAAATAAAACATCTCTGGGAAACGAATAATAACGTCAGCTAGGGAGCCAGCCAGCTAACATTAGCTAGCTAGCTAATAGTACACTTTAGCTTGAAATGAAAAAACTTTGTCAAAATTAGAAACGTGTAATATCTGAAAATGTAGCTAGCTAACACTAGACTATCTTACCTGTATTCATCCTCATGCATGATGGACGTGTCTCCCTGTCAGGAATGCCATACCACAGTTCCCTTTAGTTTAAAGATTTAACCTAAAGTCAGGTGTTTTCTCCATCTCTTTAGCTATCATACTCTAATTCCACTGATTTCAAAACTTGATCCTCTAGAAAGTGGAGAGCAACACTTCAAAAACATTTTTAAATTAAGCAGCATTCAACAGGATTACCAACACAGACTGACGAGCTCAAATAGACAGAAGTCTTCTATATGGCAGACCAATCCAAACTCATCTCTCGGCATGTCCAGCTCACTCATTWTCTCAGCCAATCGTGGGAAGGTTGCTGACTTTTTCTGTGGCCAACAAGGCTCGTAATTTAACAATTTTATTTGTATTTATATATGGTTTACAAGTTTGTTATTAAGGCACATGAAAGTTAACGTGTTCGAGAAGGCATTGCTGACAAAGTTTCCTGAATCGGGTCACAAATGGTTGTTCCAGTTTAAATGGCTTAGGTAGTCTTCTTACACTGTTCCAATTCTCACGTTGCCATACCTCCAAAATCCCGTCGCTGTCACGCCTGCCTTGGTGGTCTGGATAATTTTGTACTGCAAAAACGGTTTGAATGGTCCCCTGGTTCAAGATTTGGATTGGATGTTACATTTCAATAACTCTCCCCCCACATGCCTGTTGGTGTTATGTTCGTCCGTTTTCAGACCGGGAAGGACAGACATTTTGCAGAGAGTTGTTACGTATGAGAGTTTGCAACATTGRACAAAACCTGGAGGCTGAATTCTGTTTTCCCAGAAGTGTACTCTACACACACAAATCAGCATCTCTCAACATAAATTGATAGGGTTTTCAATCTGTGATTTCCCATCTATCCTCATGCACTGTTGCACATACAKTACTAATCTAGTGATCACTATTGGAGTTTCTCCAACTGTCTGGATTCCAAAAGGAATTACATTRGCAAGTAAGCATAAGGTAGCGTTGCAAACTTCTGTTTTTTCCAGGTTTTCCAGGAATCACGGTTGGAAGATTGCTGGAAATCCTCCAAACAGTTTTATGTTTTCTATCTGTTAATTTTGGGAAYGTTAACACAATTACCCTACTTGCAGGCCTGATGTGGCCTGTAAACCATGAGTTTCAGGCCACCGTATTAGGGTAAAGTTCAACCTAAAAATAAAGGCCTTATGAGATGTGTAATGTGTTGTCATAAAAAGTTTAATTATAATGATAATATTCGCCTAGGAATATTCACTTAGCGAAGGCCACAGGACAGAAAATGAACGAATTCAACAATTATTTCTCAGTCACTAACAAATACAATCATAGGTGGTAACTCTACAATTCACTCGAAAAGGCAAGGCACACTGGGAAATTATATTGGAGGTGTGGTTTAGAGGGTGCGTCTGGAGCCCCTACTGGGTCACAGTCAATGTTCCCTCTAAACTGCGCGCATTCGCGGGCGCACAGCTCCCCCGGGACTGACGCACAGAAGAAATATCAGCCCGTGCAGAGAAGCACGAGATTGAACTTCACTCAACTTTCTAGAGTTTTCACCATTAGTTAATACCACCAATGGTTCCCTTCACTGTGAGAATTYTGGTCGAATAAGAATTTGTTCTTAACTGACTTGCCTAGTTAAAAAGGTTATATAAAATATACATTTAAGAAAAATGCAATATTTGCCACTTTCAATGCAACATACCAAAACAAAACAAACTATCCAAGACTGAGTATGCAGAACTAAATATGCAAGACTATGAACTATGAAGGCAGAACCCATCGGAGTACCATTCTATTGCATTGATAGGCACGACTCAGGCCTGTACTCTACACAGACGGGTCCGCCCATAACCAAATCAGAACTGCAGTAGGCCTATATTCAAATAGACCATTGCAATAGATGGATCTATGTAATTCACTTTGCGCTGTTTTTACCGCATGAGTGGTTGTTATTAGATGCGCTTGTTTTGAGATCAAAATAATGTAGATGGACATGTGTTCATATGTGAGTTATTAGCCCAGTTAAGGGGCAGTGCTGTATTTTGAGACAGGCTTGAATAAGCTAAGTAGACAATAGGCAGAGTAGCATAATTTGTCTGATTCTCTGTAATAATGGTGTGGGAATAATCATGGATTTTATTTTGTAAAGTGGTTTCTTGCATCAAACAACATTTTCAGTCACCTCATTGTTTGAAGGACAAGTGGATYAACAGGTTAATGTCAAGCCCTGGATATATATATATATTTTTTAAACAAATCTTATGGAATGCAGGCCTACATTGAAGACCACACATTGGCTGCTACTGTAGGCTGAACAATGGAGAAGCAATTTCCATGTTAAAATGTTATGGGATGCATTTTCTCCATTGTTTTTAATGGTAGGCCACTGTGGTAGACCTACATTACGATCAAATAGCCACTGTTAAAACTAAATTAAAGTGTTCACAGTAAATGCGCAATGAAAGTTGCATAGAATTTTCACAACGTTCAAGTTAGCACTCAGCACGCTCAGTAACTGAAAAGTTTTGAGGGAACATTGGTCACAGTGACTATCGGCTTGAGTAATGACTACAAAATCACTAAGTAACTGTACTCAGAAATATTGTGCAATGGGTTTCCTCAAAAGTTTTGAGTAATGACATAACATTGGGGTTTACAGTGTACCCCTACCCCATGTTCTCTCCCTCCCTCCCGCTCTCAGACGGCCAGGGAAGTGCCCCGTGTCGAGGACAGAGGCTCCATGGTATTCGGCTAGAGGAGCATTTGATCCGGAGCCAAGAGGTCAGATTTAACTGCAGGATGGAGAGCTCGTTTCCTGTGCACCCCCTACTTATGTTAGGATCTTAACAGGCCCCCTCCCCACCACCACACACACTCCTCCCCTCTCTCGCTCCAACTCACTGACTCTCCTTCCCTCTCCCTCTGACCCAGTCAGCCCTTCTCTTGCCTCTCTCCCCCAGCTCCCCCCACCATTTCTCGCTTTTCCCACCCTCTCCGGCTTTTTTTTCTCTCTCTCTCTCTCCCTGTCACCCTTTTCTTCTGTCATTCACTCCTCCCTACAGTCTCTCCATTCCCTCACGGCTTTCGGGCCGACAGCATGTTCTTTATTTGATGCTGGCTTTATTTCCTGCCTGCTAACCCTCCAAAAATGTTCTCTGCAGACTATAAACAAACCCATACCAGCTGTTTTTCTCCCACTCAATGGCAGGCTATTTTCTTTTGGTCCGTCACTGCCCATGAGTCAGAACTATTAAACTTTGTCTATCCTTGCTTTCCTTTTCTCTCCCTCTTTTTCAGTCTCACACTTCTTTCAGGCTTCAGCAGAAGGCTTCACTCTGAGCACACAGTCATAACAGCCAAAGTTATTAATTAGGCAGCTCTTTCTTTATGAGAGGAAAAGAACGGGAAGGCTACCAGACAGTAGAGAGGGTGGGAGGGAAGGAAGGCGGGGAGAGAGACGTGAACTACAACAAACTGGGATCCCGTTGTCAAACAGTCTGCCTCTAATTAAAGGAGGAATGTCCGAGGAGGATCCAGCCAGTAGTGCTTGGCGATACAGTTCGGCAAACACGAGGAGAATGTTTCCGTACGGTTTTTGAAACGTTTTTTTAACGTTGAGGTGATGACTGTTTGTTGGGTCCAGGTTAACATACTCAGTCTACACCTTTCTTCATCCTCTCTGAATGAAAAAAAAACGAACAGCTGGGGAGCCAAAAAGTTAATTGGTGGTTCCACAATGGCTCCTCTGTAGTTTTCAAAGCAACGTTGGTTGGTCCCCAAGCACTCCTATATTTTGAGTTGTTTTCATTCCAAATGGCTACTCCCACTAAAGGTGACAATGGTGACCCTGTTGTGTTCATTAAAATTGATGAAATTCTTTGTGTGCTCACAGCTGGTAAGAGTGAGGTGAAGTCATGTATCTGGCTCCTGACCATCACCACAGGATATGACAAAGGGAGCTCTCCTTCCCCAACGCCCACTGCCCAGGGATACAGTCTGCAAACTCCCCACAGTACAGCGTGGTTAGAGACAGAGACGATTTAAAGAGACCTTTCCACCAAGTGAGCAGGTCTTATTGGTCAGTGGTCACGTCTACCTCAGAATGCAGTGCGGCTCAGCATTTCTCAATGGTCAACCACGATAAAWTGAACTGCTGTCATATAAATAAAAGCGTTGTTGCATGGATCGGAACCCTTTTACCCAAATCTAACTGCCTGTAGCTCWGGACCTGAAGCAAGGAAATGCATATTCTTGATACCATTTTAAAGGAAACACTTTGCCGTTTGTGGAAATGTGAAATTAATGTAGGAGAATATAACACATTAGATCTGGTAAAAGATAATTCAAACAAAGAAACATGTGTTTTTGATATATATATTTTTTTCTTCATCTTTGAAGTGCAAGAGAAAGGCCATACTATCAGATAGGAGTMTAGGTGTAATTTAGATTTTGGCCACCAGATGGAAGCAGTGTGTGCAAAGTTTCAGACAGCAGGGGTTCAAACTGTACAACCCAGTTCCTACATTTGAATATAAAAATGGATTTTATCAAACAAATCTATGCTCCATTTTATCTCTGGAACACTCGAAGACAAATGAGAGCAAGATTATTGAATGTAAGTTCATTATTTACCTTCAGAGGTGAATGTATCAAACCATTGTCGTGAAAAGTGTTTTGTTGTTGTGCACTCTCCTCAAACAATGATGATATTTTTTTCTATGTATAGCTACTGTAAATTAGACACTGCAGTTAGATTAACAAGAATGTAAGCTTTCTGTCCATATAAGACATATCTATGTCCTGGAATGCTGGCTGTTACTTACAACGTCATTCTAATCACATTAGAGCACGTTAGCACAACGCGACCGGTTTAGGGACACGATCCGTACAATACACAAATAAACAAAAGTTTGTGAATTTCTGCTTTGGCCAAAAGCAGGTCTTATATCACTGCTCAAAAAAATAAAGGGAACACTTAAACAACATAATGTAACTCAAAGTCAATCACACTTCTGTGAAATCAAACTGTCCACTTAGGAAGACACTGATTGACAATAAATTTCACATGCTGTTGTGCAATGGAATGACAACAAGTGGAAATTATAGGCATTAGCAAGACACCCAATAAAGGAGTGGTTCTGCAGGTGGTGACCACAGACCACTTCTCAGTCCTATGCTTCCTGGCTGATGTTTTGGTCCTTTTGAATTCTGGCGTGCTTTCACTCTAGGGGTAGCATGAGACGGAGTCGTACACCCACACAAGTGGCTCAGGTAGTGCAGCTATCCAGATGGCACATCAATGCGAGCTGTGGCAAGAAGGTTTGCTGTGTCTGTCAGCGTAGTGTCCAGAGCATGGAGGCGCTACCAGGAGACAGGCCAGTACATCAGGAGACGTGGTGGAGGCCGTAGGAGGGCAACACCCAGCAGCAGGACCGTACCTCCGCTTTGTGCAGGAGGAGCACTGCAGAGCCCTGCAAATGACTCCAGCAGGCACAATGTGCATTGTGTTGCTCAAAGGTCAGAAACAGACTCCATGAGGGTGGTATGAGGGGCGCCTGTGCTCTTCACAGATGAAGCAAGGTTCACACTGAAGCACATGAGCACATGTGCAAGAAACGTGACAGAGTCTGGGAGACGCCGGGAGAACAGTTCTGCTGCTGCAACATCCTCCAGCATGACCGGTTCGGCGGTGGGTCGTCAATGGTGTGGGGTGGCTTTTTTTTGCGGGCCGGACAGCCCTCCATGTGTCTGCAGAGGTGCTGACTTTGCCATTAGGTACCGAGATGAGATCTCAGCCCTTGTGAGACATAATGCTGGTGCGGTTGGCCCTGGGTTCTCTCTTAATGGCAAGACAATGCTAGACCTCATGTGGCTGGACGTGGGTCAGCAGTTCCTGCAAGGGAAGGCATTGATGCTATGGAACTGGCCGCCCATTCCAGACCTGCATCCAATTGAGCACATTGGGACATCATGTTCGCTCCATCACCAATGCCACGTTGCACCACATGACTGCTCCAGGAGTTTGGCGGATGCTTTCAGTTCCAGGTCTGGGAGGAGATCCCTCAGGAACATCCGCCACCTCTCAGGAGCATCCAGGTGTTGTAGGAGGTATAACAGGCACGTGGAGGCACACACACTATGAAGCCCTCATTTTGATTCTTTTAAGGACAACTTACTCAAAGTTGGATCAGCCTGTAGTGTGGTTTTCCACTTTAATTTTGAGTGTGACTCCAAATCCAGACCTCCATGGGTTGATAAATTTGATTTCCATTGATAATTTTTGTGTGATTTTGTTGTCAGCACATTCAACTATGTAAAGAAAAAAGTATTTAATAAGAATATTTCATTCATTCAGATCTAGGATGTGTTATTTRAGTGTTCCCTTWATTTTTTTGAGCAGTGTATGTTGCATTTCATTAAAACAGATGAGAAAATTCACAGTGTCTCATAGAGACTCATTCATTATGATTGAAAAGGGTAAAACAGATGAGCAATCTACTCAGACACATACCTTAGTACAGCCCAGTCTGTTCACACACAAGTAGGGTACCTTTTAGCTATCGGTGGTCCTGTATATCTCAGTTGGTAGAGCATGGCATTTGCAACGGCAGGATTGTGGATTTGATTCCCAGGACAACCCATACATTGCATTCATTAAGAATAGGCTATAGATTTGTTTCTACATTTTATTTCACCTTTATTTAACCAGGTAGGCTAGTTGAGAACAAGTTCTAATTTACAACTGCGACCTGGCCAAGATAAAGCAAAGCAGTGTGCACAAACAACAGAGTTACACATGGAATAAACAAGCGTACAGTCAATAACACAATAGAAAAAAACGAAAGTCTATATACAACCGTGGCCTAAAGTTTTGAGATGGCAGCCCATTCTTGCATAATCAATGCTTGGAGTTTGTCAGAATTTGTGGGTATTTGTTTGTCCACCCGCCTTTTGAGGATTGACCACAAGTTCTCAATGGGATTAAGGTCTGGGGAGTTTCCTGGCCATGGACCCAAAATATCGATGTTTTGTTCCCCGAGCCACTTAGTTAACACTTTGCCTTATGGCAAGGTGCTCCATCATGCTGCAAAAAGGTATTGTTCGTCACCAAACTGTTCCTGGATGGTTGGATGTAGTTGCTCTCGGTGGATGTGTTGGTACCATTCTTTATTCATGGCTGTGTTCTTAGGCAAAATTGTGAGTGAGCCCCCACTCCCTTGGCTGAGAAGCAACCACACACATGAATGGTCTCAGGATGCTTTACTGTTGGCATGACACAGGACTGATGGTAGCGCTCACCTTGTCTTCTCCGGACAAGCGTTTTTCCAGATACCCCAAACAATCGGAAAGGGGATTCATCAGCGACAATGACTTTACCCCAGTGCTCAGCAGTCCAATCCCTGTACCTTTTGCAGAGTATCAATCTGTCCCTGATGTTTTTCCTGGAAGAAGTGGTTTCTTTGCTGCCCTTCTTGACACCAGGCCATCCTCCAAAAGTCTTCGCCTCACTGTGCGTGCAGATGCACTCACACCTGCCTGCTGCCATTCCTGAGCAAGCTCTGTACTGGTGGTGCCCCAATCCCGCAGCTGAATCAACTTTAGGAGACGGTCCTGGTGCTTGCTGGACTTTCTTGGATGCCCTGAAGCACAACAATTGAACCGCTCTCCTTGAAGTTCTTGATGATCCGATAAATGGTTGATTTAGGTGCAATCTTACTGGCAGCAYTATCCTTGCCTGTGAAGCCCTTTTTGTGCAAAGCAATGATGACGGCACATGTTTCCTTGCAAGGAAACCATGGTTGACAGAGGAAGAACAATGATTCCAAGCACCACCCTCCTTTTGAAGCTTCCAGTCTGTTATTCGAACTCAATCAGCATGACAGAGTGATCTCCAGCCTTGTCCTTGTCAACACTCACACCTGTGTTAACGAGAGAATCACTGACATGTCAGCTGGTCCTTTTGTGGCAGAGCTGAAATGCAGTGGAAAAGTTTTTGGGGGATTCAGTTCATTTGCATGGCAAAGAGGGACTTTGCAATTCATCTGATCACTCTTCATAACATTCTGGAGTATATGCAAATTGCCATCATACAAACTGAGGCAGCAGACTTTGTGAAAATTAATATTTGTGTCATTATCAAAACTTTTGGCCACGACTGTACATTGTGTGTAAATGACGTGAGGAGGTAAGACAATAAATAGAACACTGGAGTGATAGATGTGCAGGTGATGATGTGCAAGTAGAATTACTGGTGTGCAAAAGAGCAGAAAAGTAAATAAAAACAATATGGGGATGAGGTAGGTAGATTGGATGGGATATTTACATATGGGTTAAGTACTGCTGCAGCGATCGTTTAGCTGCTCGGATAGCTGAGTGGAATTTGCAAATATAACAGTCAAAATACTGATTATCCTACACACCTGTCACCATCGTCTCACACACCTGCGCCTCATGACACTCACATGGACTCCATCACCTCCTTGATTATCTTCCCTATATCTGTCACTCCCCTRGGTTATTTCCTCAGGTGTTATTGACTCTGTTTTCATGTTGGTGCATTGTTTGTGTTACGTMTTTATTGTTTCATTAAAACTCACTCCCTGAACTTTCTTCCCGACTCTCAGCGCACTCGTTACAGATTCAGTGGCATTCTCTCTGACCCTCTTTACTGTGTCGCCCCCATGCTCGATGCTAAGTACAAGGACCGCTACTTCGATGCAGACAGGAAACAGGGTTTACATGAAATGTTACATACACAGCTGGACAAGATGGAAATGGACACAGTGACAGTGCGCACCTAGGAAGAGAGGCCACGGACAGACAGAGCTGAAACTTCACTGCTTGACATGTATGATGAAATTCTGGTTGAGACTGAACAAATGAACAATGAAACAGCACAGCAAGTAAGTGAAAGAAATAGGTTTTGATTATGTTTTGCTGTTAATGGGGTCACACGTAAATGCCAACAAAATCACTTTTTGGTCAGTGTGGTGTGTGTAACCTTTATTTAACTAGGCAAGTCAGTTCAGAACAAATTCTTATTTACAATGACAGCCAAACCCGCTTGTGCGCCGCCTATGGGACTCCCAATCACGGCCGGATGTAATATAGCCTGGATTCAAGCCAGGGACCTCTTGCACTAAGATGCAGTGCATTAGACCGCCGCGTCCATGTGTGTGTTAACTATTTAACTGTACTAGAATGCTTAAGGCCGCTACATTTTTAAATATCGGTTATCGGTATTGTTTTTTTTGGCAAGGAAAATATTGGATATCYGTATCGGCCAAAAATGTCATATCGGTGCATCCCTAATAAAAATGTATTGACCAAAGATGACACAATACAACAGCAGTAGTGTTGTACCTGTATGCATGATTATACGTATCATCACTACTGAAATTAACTGTACTTCATTATCCTCTTTGCATTGTACTGTATTTACTGACATGCTSTACCACTATACTGCTTTGGCAATATCTACAAATTGTATTTCATGCCAATAAAGCAACTGAATTTGAGAGCGCGACTCCGAGAGAACGCGAGGAGGCTTTTGCAATAGGCCTGTCCATGTATCAGTCTGTCTGTTCAGGCCTAAAAGATACTCCATTATATATGCTGACTCAGAGGTCATACGCAAACTCAATTGACAGCGATAGAGCCAGCCAAACTGAGTGAGTGTCTGCTCCTAATGATACAGGAGCACTCCTGCTGGCCATTGAGATGAATGGTTATATGATTAATGTAGGCCTAAATCTTTGAAAACAGACCCATGCTGGGATCAACTTTCCAGAAATAAAGCTTGACAGATACTGAGGGGTTGCAAGAATGACATGTGGGTAAAAAATTGCTGTTTGGACCAGTTCGGGCAGAGGAAGAAAAAAAAAAACAGACCTAAAGATATATACATACAGTACTGCATACTGTCATTCTTACAAGAATACACAAACCCTGAACACACTTCTTCCTCTTTTTTAAGTGTTCGCAAATAATACAGTTATGAGTACACATGCACAACTTTTGAGGTTGAAGGGAATAATGATGCCAGTCTATGCCAGGCCAGCCCACCTGTAGCTCTAGCAGTCAGCCACAGGGTGGCACCAAACATCAGGCTCACATGGGGTGTACAGTCATTCTACCATGTTTAACATGCAAGTAACTGTCAAAATAATGGAAACATTTGAGTAAATGAGGGATACAAKGTATATTGAAAGCAGGTGTGATTCCTAAGTTAATTAAGCKATTAACATTCCGTCATGCTTAGGGTCATGTATACAAATGCTGGGCAGGCCATTATTTTGGCTACAAAGGCAATGGCCCCGTAGGATGACAATGTCCCTATCCACAGGGCACGGAATGTTTTCTTTTATAGACTTTTTGGGGAGGAGTTTGAGGAGTATGAAAACGATATAAACCATATGCCATGGCAGTTATCACATCTCAACCCATTTGAACACTTAACAGATTCTGGAACAGTGCCTGAGAGTGTTTRCCACCACCAACAATACACACAAAATAATAACATTTGAGGAAGAACGGTGTTGCATCCCTCCAATAGAGTTCCAGACATTTGTCGAATCTATGCCACGGTGCATTCAAATCAAATTTTATTTGTCACATACACATGGTTAGCAGATGTTAATGCGAAATGCTTGTAAACCGCCGCAACAGCATTGAAGCTGTTGGCTCGTGGTGGCCCAACACCCTATTAAGCCACTTTATGTTGGTGTTTCTTTTATTTTGGCAGTTACCTGTACATTCAAGCAGGCACATGCACATATGGGTTCTACAAGTACCCAAGAACCTGCCCAAATGTGCCCTCGCTTGTAAGTGCCCTATTCACAAATGTGTCCGCACAACCCAACATCCAAGCAATGCTCAAGCCTCTGTTTCAGCCTTTCCAACCAAATCTGTGTTAACAAGCTAGCTGACTAGATACCATTAGCCAACTAGCTATACATATGWTACGCACGCCTCTGAGAAGAGGGAACGCAACACCCTGCTGCAACTCAACTCCCCGTGAAGCAAAAGAGGTATGAACTGTAGGTGCGAGAAAGGACGACAAAAGGCAGAATTGACCGCTTACTAGGATTTATTTCCTTACACGGTAATATGGGGAAAAGGGGCTGGACGGAACCAGAGCAAAGAAAGTAAATATCAAAGCTCCCCCTCTCCTATCTAACCTGCCTACCCACTACTTACCTARCTTAGCACCACCTGGTGCCCTAACCAAAATACAGGGGTGGTCCGCCCAGGTCTTACCTAGTGTGCCTAGACAGTGAATATACACTACAGGTATATCTATGCCCGCGGGCCTCTTGCCTAAGCACTCCKTAGGTGCCTTCCCCTTCCCCCCTGGGAACAAATGAAACAGAATATCAAACAATTACTCAAACAAACTAAGAAACAAAGGACATCAAATAAGCTCTATCTGAGCAACAATCTCACACTGAACATACCAACTGATCCCAGCAACAACTAACACAGTACATACCAACGACCAACATGCTATAACCCCTCAGCCATCAACCTCCTCTCTCAGCAATAATCTATATCACATTCAATCTCTCCAGCAATGATCTCAGCCTACAATGATCTAAGAGTGCCTATGATCTCTCTCTTCTGAACAACAGAACACTGGCTTTTATATAGCTTCAGACGGAATGGGTAATTAGAAACAGCTGCGTCTTGACGAGGGGGCGGGGTCAGCTCTCCAATCATCAATTGGGGCCGACCAATCAGCTGCTRGGGGATCATTTCAGGAAGCCATCTCCTGAAACACACACTCAAATACAAACTACAACACAGAAACTGGGGAACGTAACAACATATAGCTTGCTATATGGGCGTTTGACTTTTGAAACGTAATTTGTGTTGTTTAAATGTTTTAGGGACTCCTGAGCAAACCAGGATGTCATCTTGTGAAACCCAGTGGATGTAAAGAATCTAGCTTAGCTAGCTAAASCATTTACCGCAAATTGAATGTACAAATTTYAACGCTTGCCTTGCTGTTCATAAAAAATTCAAGTCAATCACTTGTCATCGATCTTTATTGTAGTAACGTAACAATAGAGATTGAAGATATTTACCAATGCAGATAACATAGCAGTAGTTATCMAACTTTTCTTGCAGATTGTGTAGCGGAGGATAAAATGATCTGTATGCTATAGATGTGTAGTCATGTAGTCGATCTGTTTATGGACCCTAATAAGTTTGAGAAATATCCGTTCAGGGTTTTAATTGTTCTAGCTACAATGCTTTCCCTAGCAATGACTGAGTGAAGGAAATGTGACTGTTATATGTCAAACTGCTATGGAAGTCCTGGTTCAGTACTACTCCACATTGAACCACAGKCAGAGGATGGGTACATTACACCAAGTGGGCATACATGATATTTCTGGTTGAAATCTGGTCCGGAAGTCTTCTAACCAGATCACAACGTCTTCTTCATGACGTCTTTTTGACTTGTCTTATTTATATGTCTTATTTTGGTTGATATCTGTTTTTTGYTTGAAATCTGATTGAACTACTGACCAGTTTTCAAAATGGTAATCAATCAATAGACACCAATCTATATAAACATGTGCATAGTGTTTGTGGGACWTGCACCCATTGCATATACAGTAAGACACTAGCACCATTATAAATTGTTKAAATTTGAGTAATATTCCTTTTCTGCAGGGTTTGCATGATTCAGCAAACAGCTGACCGAGACCACCAAAGCGGGTTAGGGTCTCATGGCATACAGTGCCTAAAGAAAGTATTCACAGCCCTGGTCTTTTTCCACATTTTGTTGTGGTACAGCCTGAATTWAAAATTGATAAAATTGAGATTGTGCGTCACTGGCATTCACACAATAGCCCATAATGTCAAAGTGGAATTATGTTTTTAGAAATTTTTACAAWTTACTAAATGTAAAAGTTGAAATGTCTTGAGTCAATAAGTATTCCCTTCGTTATGGCATTCTTTTWAAAAAATGACCTCATCTCTTTACCCCACACATACAGATAATTGTAAGGTCCCTCATTCAAGCAGTAAATTTCAAAGCACAGGTTCAACCACAAAGACCAGGGAGGTTTTCAATGACTCGCAAAGAAGGACACCCATTGGTAGATGGGTAAAAAAAAAAAGCAGACATTAAATATCCCTTTGAGTATGGTGAAGTTATTAATTACACTTTGGATGGTGTATCAATACACCCAGTCACTACAAAGATACAGGCGTCCTTCCTAACTCAGTTGCTGGAGAGGATGGAAAACAATTTCAACATGAGGCCAATGGTGATTTTAAAACAGTTATGGAGTTTAATTGCTGTCATAAGAGAACTGAGGATGGGTCAACAACATTGCAGTTACTCCACAATACTAACTTAATTGACAGAGTGAATTTACAGAACATAAATATTCCAACACATGCATCCTGTTTGCAATAATGCACTAAAGTAAAACTGCAAAAAATGTGGCAAAGAAATTAACTTAATGTCCTGAATACAAATCCAACACAACACATCATAGAGTACCACTCTTCAAATGTTCAAGTATGGTGGTGGCTGCATCATGCTATGGGTATGCCTGTCAATGGCAAGGACTATGGAGTTTTTTTAAGGGGGGAAAAAACAGAAGGGAGGGGTGTGGACCCCCACCCCGCCACACTGGCAARACTTTAAGGGGCATTGCACTAATAATGGAGCTGACTAGGGAAACGTTCCCGCTGTTCTGTTCTTAGTGCTAGTCTGCACGTTCAAACTAAAACAACGTAACTTTAATATTAATCAAATGAATGAATCCACTATTGAAGGCTATCAAATGCTTCTCAAAGATGCCCTCTGGTGGTCAAACTAGCACTAGCACTTAAATAACGTGCCATAGAATTCTGCGGCACCAGTCAAGCTACGCTGCAACTTTTAAAGGACGAACCACTGTACTCAAGAAGACCCGAGGCTGTAATAGCTTACAAAGGTGCTTCAACAAAGTACTGAGTAAGGGATCTGAATCCTTATGTAAATGTAATATCAGTTTTATATTTTGTAATACATTTTCTACAATAAAAAACCTGTTTTTGCTTTGTCATTATGGGGTATTTTGTGTAGATTGATGAGAGGGAGAAACGATTTAATTAATTTCAGAATAAGGCTGTAACYTAACAAAATGTGGAAAAAGGTAAAGGGGTCTGAATACTTTCCGAATGCACTGAATTGTACAATACAGGTGCGAAGCACCAAAGGTTCTTCTACACATTATTGACTCAGGGGTGTGAATACTTAGGTAAATCAGATTTACACACGTTTTCACCGTCATTATGGAGTATGGCGAAAAATCTATTTAATCCATTTTTGAATTCAGTCTCTAACACAACAAAATATGAAATAAGTCGAGGGGTATGAATACTTTCTGAAGACACTGGATTTCTCCTCCAAGTCATTGATCCAAGTCATTGAATTTGCTAGGTCATTATAAGCTAATTTGTGACAGTCTCTGTGGTCTTATAGCAATCAGAGATGCTCCCTAATTGAGAGAATTTCCAATGCTATAAACACTTTTGATTTACTACAGGCTATGGCAAATGTTTTTCACAGTTGCAGTCCACTCAATAGCAAAAGTGCACATTCACATCCATAACAATTGTTTAAACAATTGTTTAAAAACAGGATACCCCGGAAAAAAATAGCTGCCGTTAAAATGCAGTGAAACTTCAGTACAATGAAAAGATGGTTGTCTAATGAATGATATCTGTTAGCTTGATGGCTTCTAACGGGAATATTTAGTCTGTTAGCTAATTGCACTGTTTATTGTGCAGCACATTGCCTTCTGTTCCACTGAATGCAATTMTGATGTTCATCTATTGGGACTAACTACATTTGTTTTCAGAATTTAARAAATAACACGTAGGCCTGTCTTGTAGTTGGATATTGAAATAAAATCCACCAGGATATAAAAAAAACAATTTTTTTTAAATCGCATTTATTACCATCAATAATTGATGGTATGATGGATCACTTTTGAAAAATATCATGTTTTATTGTCTCATTACACATACTTTCTTTTCTAAGACTGTCCTCAATTGGGGGAACCTTTGTTTGTGACAATGTCCTCAGGAATATGGAGCGGTGTGTTTATAAAAACTTTTTTTGAATATTAGATTTATTAGGATTAAGCAAAACTTTAGCATTTACRACTGTCTAATTTTGATACCCTTTCTTAAAATGTTTCAGATTGATGACCAATGAATTAATGTCCCACTTCAACATGAAGTGACAGAAGAATAACATGCCTTTGCTACCACTCGTGTGTGTGCTCCATGACATAGACAATGAGAAATGTTTAGTAGATTCTGACTGTTAAAGATATATTTTACTATTCTGTCGTGTCCTGCATGCCCACATTATCCCAATCGTAAATTTATTTTTATGCTTACAGTAAGTGCCATGAAAAGCCAGAAAATGTGTTGCAGGCCCTCTGGAATGTCCTAAAATATGTCCCTGACCGCCGCGTTGGAGGAGGACGCAAAGTATGTATATCAGCAAGTTGCTCTTTTTTGAAAACAAGCTATAACTGCCACAAACTTCAACTAGTACCATGGGAAAACGTTTAGCCAGCTGAGTCCAAAGTTTATTCAGGAATGCCCTTTTCTAGTTCTTTTAAAATCTCTAATTGATAAAGTTGTAATGCGCTGATTCTCTTCACTGGAGATCTGACCCATCACACCACTCAAGGCAACTACACTCCAGATCATCTTCGGTGCTCAGAGGTCCTTCATGAGGGTCTACCCCATCAATCCTATAAATCATTAATAAAATAAAAAGAATGGGCCTTTAATATCATCTGTATCCCAGTCTTTCTATGCCTGTAATGTCTGTGGGTGAATTATGAGAAGGAAAAAAAAAGAGAGAAAAAAAAGGCTTTATGCAGATGTGAAAAAACATAATATAGCACATATAGCACAGCATGATCATTACAAAGGTGTAATTTGTGCTGGGGACAAAAAAATGCCACTGTAAAATGTGCAGTTTTGTCACACAACACCACAGATGTCTCAAGTTGAGGGAGTGTGTAATTGGCATGCTGACTTCAGGAATGTCCACCAAAGCTGTTGCCAGATAATTTAATGTTCATTTCTCTACCATAAGCCGCCYCCAACGTCGTTTTAGAGAATTTGGCAGTACGTCCAACCGGCCTCATAACCGCAGACCATGTGTAACCACACCAGTCCAGAACCTCCACATCTGGCTTCTTCAATTGCTGGATCGTCTGAGACCAGCCACCCGGAAAGCTGATGCAACTGTGGGTTTGCAAAATTGAAGAATTTCTGCACAAACTGTCCCATCTCAGGGAAGCTCATCTGCATGCTCGTCATCCTCACCAGGGTCTTGACCTGACTGCAGTGGCCAAATGCTCACCTTCGATAGCCACTGGCAGGTTGGAGAAGAGTGCTCTTCACAGATGAATCACAGTTTCAACTCTACCTGGGCAGATGGCAGACCGTGTGTAAGGCGTCGTTAAAGCTGATGTCAACATTGTGAACAGAGTGCCCCATGGTGGCGGTGGGGTTATGGAATGGGCAGGCATAAGCTACGGACAAGGAACACAATTTAATTTTATCGATGGCAATTTGAATTCACAGAGATACCGTGACGAGATCCTAAGGCCCATTGTTGTGCCATTCATCCACCGCCATCACTGCATGTTTCAGCATGATAATGCACGGCCCCATGTCGCAAGGATCTGTACACAATTCCTGGAAGCGGACATTTTTCCAGTTCTTCCTTTGCAATGCAGAATGTTTTAAAACGTTTTCTGTTGTGTATCCCTACTGAATATGACGACCCTGATCAAACTAGGCAGGACGGCATGAAA
Source organism: Salvelinus sp. IW2-2015 (assembly GCF_002910315.2). Lineage (NCBI taxonomy): Eukaryota > Metazoa > Chordata > Actinopteri > Salmoniformes > Salmonidae > Salvelinus > Salvelinus sp. IW2-2015. Next base: position 5,691,671 of record NC_036871.1, on the reverse strand, counting down.
ACGTTTTAAATGAAACAAGTTGTTTTAAATAGGCTATGTCACACTTACAGGCACCATCATTTCATGGGCACATAATATTAAAACACAGATTTTGGAGGGTTTTACGCACATACAAAKTTTTCACAGTAGCTAGACAAAMATCCAATATAAAGAGAAAGGGAGAATGTCCACTCAGCATTATACTGCTCCTAAATAGGCCTGTTTTATGAACATAAATCGGAACTATCTTACAGATCAGATTGCATCCACACATCTCCAGAAGTTCAAGCGTGCCGCGGACATTGTCACCATCAAACCAGGAAGGTAAATCATTTTAATAAATTTGGTTGCAATATATAGTTAAAATGAAAAAACAAGCAATCATGTAAAATGTAATGATATCATAAAATCGGCAAGATAAAAAAACAAATTGRTGTTGAACCAGCGTTCGATATAGTAGGCGGACTTGGGTTCTACATCAGAGGGGGTTTTACCCACGTCGAAAACAGGACCTGCCTACAATGCATAGATAAAAAGGGAATGTCAGCTCACTGTTTTACTACTCTCAAACTTGACATTTTAATAAAGCTTTGGTGATTAATATTTATTTCCAAGTGGTCTCAGGAGCCAAACCCTTTATCGACAGTCTTGACTAGTTCACAATTGCATTGGGCAGACAAAAAAAGAGCCTTAATTGAGAGGGGAGGCTATGCTTGGTTTTTAATCAAATACAACGAAATGGGAAATCAACTGTTTATGTTTCTAAAAACGAAGTATAAAAAGGCACTCAAAGCACATTAMGCTACTCTTGTTCCATGCCATTATGTGACCCATTTCAAGAAGCTAGGTGTATGTCGCACGTCACTACTTCAAAGGAGAGGCATTTGAATGTTTCTAAAAATTTTATCAAGATACATTTGTTCGCAGAAATGCCTTCTGGAACATGTGAACTTTCATGTGCCTTAATAACAAACGTGTATGCCATCTGTAAATACAATTACAATTGTTAAATTACGAGCCTAGTTGGCTAGCCACGGGAAAATACATGAACTTTCCCACTAGTCATGATTGGCTGAGATAATGTGTGGGCTGGACATGCCGAGAGATGAGTTTGGATTGGTCTTCCAAATAGCACGCTTCTGTCTATTTGAGCTGGTCAGTATATGTAGGTAATCCTGTCTAACACAGCTTTTAAAAAAAAAAAGGTATCGTGTAGTAAAACTGCATTAAGTGTTGCTCTCCACTTTCTGGAGGACCAAGTTCTGAAATCAGTGGATTTCGAGTATGTCAGCTAATGAAATGGAGAAAACACCTGTCTCCGGATTACATCTTCAAACTGAGGGCAACCATGGCATCCGTCAGGAGACGCGTCCATCCATGAATGATGTATATGGGTAAGATAGTCTAGCTAGCTACATTTTTAGATATTACACCTTTCTAATTTTGACAGAAAGTGGTTTCATTTCAAGTTAAAGTGTACTGTTAGCTAGCTAGTTAACGTTAGCTGGCTGGCTCGCTAGCTAACATTACGTGTATGATCTTATTCGTATTTCAGAGTCATTTGCTTGGCTAYCTTTAGCCTAATGTTAGCTAGCTAACATTGAACCTAGTCGGTTAGCTACCTGAAGATTCAGGCAGAGTAGTAACGTCATGAGTTGGGATTACGGATCATTGTTAACCTACCAAGCTAGCTAACGTTACGTGTATAATATTATTATTCGTATCTCATAGTATTTTGCTTGATTGGCTATAGCCTAATGTTAGCAAGCTAACCAACCTGCAGATTCATCATTAGTTGGGATTATGGTTCATTGTTAACCTAGCTAGCTACATGTCTTAACAAAAGACTCCACATTGCAAGTAACCATTTTGGGTGCATTTGTATATTCAGTCTGGCCATCTACTCTCGTCTGAGTGTGCCAGAGCACAGAATAGCTCGTGAATTTATGAATGCTCAACACCCATTGAATATGGCCAGTGTCAGTAAACATCGGCAAAAAAATGTAATTAAATTTTGCCAGCAGCACAGTTACAGTCACCAACGCTCTGGATAACATGAAAACAGCCTTACCAGCTCTGCRAGGGCGAGTAAAATTGTCAGAGTGGGGTGTTCTCTCATTATGTGTCTGGAAGTAGCTAGCAAACTAGCCAATGTTAGCCAGTTAACTTGGGTGCTTGACTACTGTTGTGAGATCAGAACGTTCAGATCAACCCTACTCATCGGCCAGAGCGTCCAGGGTACGCTCTGAACCTGATACGCTCTGAATTTACCAAAAGGACAATTTGACAGCACAGTTGCAGTCACCAACGCTCTGGATAACATAACAGCCTAACCAGCTCTGCTAGGGTGAGTAATGTTAGGTGAGCTGTTCTCTCCCACTTAGATGTCTGGAAGTAGCTAGGAAGTTAGCTTGGGTGCTTGACTACTCTTACTACAGAATGCTCGGATCAACCCTTAAAGAGATGGGTGGGGCAAAGGCTTAAGAGAGTGTGAACGATGTTGAATGGGTGTAGAAAAATAAGTGCTCTCCAGTAGTAGTATCAAAATATTCAAAGGCCATTTTCTTAAAAGTGAGTTTACAAGTTTATCAACTTTCAAAGCAAAATTACTTTCCCATTGTTCCTCAACTGTATTGTATTATATACCATTTTGTAGAGTCTCTACTTTTATCCAATGTAAAAAAACTATTTCAAATGTTGCTACGTAGGACCGAATACAGATGGTGGGTCACATATGGGCACTGTGATTCACGGCTGGATAGGCTTCGTATCCGCTTTCAAAATTCATGCCATAACCAACTGCGTTACCGCTAAAACCAGCTTTTGGTTGGTCTTAAATATCCCTATCAGCGCTGCCTGAAATTAGCACTTTGGATCATGTTTTTAAGGACACACCTCAAACATTTCCACCACGCCCATCTCAGGGCAAGCGAGCTAATAGAAGACAGGTAAATTGCCAAACCTGGCTTTAGGGCTGGAAAACGCCAGTGCGCCAGTTTTTACATGACAAAATATCAAACTAACGTGCGTTTGACACGAACGCCACCTTAAAGCCAGCCGAATAATTGAGCCTACAGCCAACCAACCCGAGCACCAACATTCTGGTCAGAGACAACGCATACCTGACTTCTTTGCAAGGTCAATATGTACTTTACAAGCCCGGCAAAAAAAAAGAGAAACCAATTGAGGGAAAAAGACAAAAACACACACGCTGGGTTATGAAAAACCTAATGTAACAAAGTCAAAAAGACACTTTTCTCCTCAGAAGGCACTCCCTGGCATAGCTAGTTCCTCTTTGGCAACCGTAGCCCTCCTCCCCCGAGCTAACAGAACAGGCTACTCTGTCAATGCAGGGACACAGACAGCCCTCTAATGACTGCATATCACACTAATGAGAAAGGAGGGAAAGAACATGAGAGAGAAGGATGGATGGAGGACAGAAGCAGGGTGTGGGTGAGTCCTGTCACGAAGCTCATTCAGCAGCACTTCATCAATGACCTCATGGTTCTGCATTCAATAACGTAGGCTGGGTGTGTGTGTGTGTGTGTGTATGCGTGAGTGTGTGACTGGGCCATGAACAGAAGGGTTGAGCAGACACACAGACCATTACAGATAGAGACACAAACTAGCTAGCTTAGCCGTAAACACTGCATTTGTTCAACCAATGGGAGAAAAAGGATGGCTATGATTATTCTACCAGATGGGTACCTGGAACACACACAGCATAAATTGAGTATACACACACAGAGGGCACATTAGCCTGGAGGTGTGCTTTAAATTCAGACTACAATACAAAGCACTAGACTTGGGGAGATATGAAAAGACAGCCATTTGTTGAATCAGTAGACTTGAAATACCTCACCCACAATCAAAATAATGACTAATAAATAATACACTGACTCCTTTCAGGTACACCCACAAGAACAGGACCTGAAAGACACACAGACATATACTTCCTGGCATGTCATAATGCAGGCTACATACTCTACCGATAAATAGCTAGACAGCAGTGCTGTTAGAAAACAAGTGACCGTCATTATATGATAGGTGTGGGTGTGAAGGGAACTACCTCCTCGTCATCGCTGGACAGTCGCTGGTACTCGGCCGTCTCTCCCATGTTGAGGTCAAAGGCCGCCTGTCTGACGGTCAGTCTGTCTGTCAGCTCTCCAATTGCCTCAGCCTACCCCTCCAGTATGTGTTTACGTCAACCGATACAGATATTCCTGTTTGTAGTACAGTAGCAGTGTAGGGATACTAGAGAATAGGGATGTCTCTTTAGTTAGCTGTACACCTAGTCCGCCTTGGTTTGAGACACATTCACCAATCCAGTGTGTGTTCTTGTGAACAACAGATGAGGCTATTCCTCTTAGCAGRGGATGGTCAAAGATAGTCCCTTCTTCCTTTCTGTAGACAGAGGCCAATTCCTGGTTTGGGTCGCAGTCAAAAGGGGATGTTGTGGTCAGACAGTCATAACGAGTGACCAAYTTCTTTGGTTAGGTACATTTAGAAGGATAGGAACAAGGTAGGAGTGTCCTCTTCACAATGGACACAGGCCATTCCTCTGGGAATGCATTGGCTGGTTGGCAGGTTGAGTCAGGTTCTGRGGAGGGGTTTCCTATATGCGACTGCAGCAGGATTCAGCTCTTTTGTTGATTTGTGTTGAAAGTAGCCTTTAAGAGATGTCAAAGGGTGACGGATCCCTGTTTATTTCTGTCTCGCCCTGTGGTAACGACCTTCCAGTCCTGCTCTCTCACTCCCTCTCCCTTGCACTCCTCCTCCATCACAGGCTGTCACCGTCTCCTTCTCTCACACGCCGCTCCTTCCTTCATCCTGCCTCAGTGCTGATGCACGCTGCACTCGTTCAGCGATGCACCTCTCCCTCATTATATGATGGTGGCTTTGGAAAACAAGAGGATGCAGAATGAGTCTTTTACCCCAGGGCTGTTTTTTTATTTCACTCGTTTTTTCCTCCATCCTTCTTCCCTTGTTTTTGAACAGCTGTCCACTCCGACCAGCAACTTAGCACACACAGACATAGACAGAGAGAGAGAGAGAGAGAGAGAGAGAATCTGGGTGTGTTTTTTGGTCCGTTTTCAACATACTCCCTGATTGCTCCGTTGAAGCCGACAGTTAATCCCTTGTTATTGTATTTTTCTCTATTTCCTTCCCAATCCTTTTTTTCCCCCTCACAATTTTTTGGGGGTCCCAGCTAGTCGGTGATTTGGTGAGTGGCCGCCTCCCCACCGCCACGGCAATAACAGAACCCCCCCCCCCTTCCTGGTTGTCGTCACAGTGATCTCCAGTCAGCGGTGGTCCTGAGAGCAGCAGCCAATGAGGTGGCAGGAGGCCGACGAGGGCGGCGGCAGGCACTGATGAGGAGCACTAATCCTCCCCGGAGAGGGAGAAAAACACAGCCACGATGGGCGGTGTGTGTGTGTGTGCGTAGAAAACACCTCTCCACTATGGGAGGGGAGGGAGAGGACATCTGGAGGCTAGCTGAGCAGACATCTGGATGAAGGGGGGAGTAGAGAGAGAACGAACGGGGGGGGGAAAAATGAGAACAAGAAGCAGAACCAGAAACAGCTTCTGCGCGCCCACTGATTCTCTCTCCGCAGTCTAAATTTGKCGGTAGAGTCATGGTCTCGATGGCACTGTCAAATGCATTAGCACTGCGGTTGTTGATCGTCTCTCTCTCCCCCCTCTATGTTTGGCCGGTCCAGTCCAGTCCTGTTCCTGTCCTGGGGCCTGCTATTRGCAGCCTGCTGAGCAGGCTTAATGCTCTCATCCCCTCTCCAGCTCCGTTGCTAAATCTGTACCCTCCTAGTCCTGCACAGCGAGCAAATACTGTACACACACGGAGGTAGACACAAACATACTGTACAGTTGTGTGCATAGTTGTGTCCTCTGCTCCTGTGACTTTTCTGGGCGCTGCAATTAATCAAGATATTGGGCAAATGAAGATGATTCATTGACTTCCCTCCCATTTAATGGTGCTTGAAGCTGTGTATGTCTAAGAAAATATTTAGGAGAAACTATTGCAAACAACTCACACTACACACAGTTTTACAGACTTGGGACTAGAGGAATGCCCCATTCCATCCCCTATCCCCTTCATGTAGGTTAGGATTGGTGTAGTCAATTAAGAATTTATTACAATTTATTTAAGTAACAAACAATACTTTCTTCTACAAGATGTTTGGCAAGGTTAAGACAGAAGGTCCAATTAGTTCCAGAATGAAGTCCAAAAACACACATATAAGAAAGATAACCTGCCGACTCTTCACCCATGCTCCCTCCTCTTCCTCTCTCCCGAACGAGAGGCTTTGTTGTCCTGTCCTTGCAATGTGCTGTTGTGGGCTCTCCCACCCCCTCTCACAGCTCAATCCGTAATCACACATTTTCAGTGGGCTTAAACCTCCCTGCCTTGCTTGACTTCTTTCTCATCCTCACTTCCACTCTCACAGAACATTTGGTTGTTCAATCCCTCTCTCCATCCTCCCTCATTCGTTCTCTATTGAAGCAGTGGCCTCCATAGAGCTGTAATTCATAGATGAGCTGCTGTTCCTCTCCCCCTCTTTGAGTCTATCCTCATCTACTCCTTTTGATATAGGTGGATATCCCATGCTGGTGTGTTTCTATAGAGTGAGATTTGTTACTTTATTCTGTAATTATGTCGACCACGACCCGTGTGTATATTCAACATAACACAAATAAAACTATGATCTATAAATATAGCAAAACATTTAGTAAATAAAACCATAATCTGTAAATGTAAAAATATTTCACAAATTTACCATAAATCACAAATAAATTKATGTAATGTAAATATATTCAACATAGCTCACAAATAAAAACTACAATTTTGACAAATGTAAAATTATTTTTGAGCAAATGTTTAGAAATATTTAACATTTTAAAACTGTGGGATGTGCATTTCCGCATTGAAAAAGTGCTTGTGGATCTGTATTCTGTGAGTCTTTCTGGGGAAGTCTAAGAGCTTTGCATACCTGGATTGTACAATATTTGCAGATTATTCTTTTAAAAATTCTTCAAACTCGTTCAAGTTGGTTGTTGATCATTGCTAGACAGCCATTTTTTATGTCTTGCCATCGATTTTCAAGACGATTTAAGTCTAAACTGTAACTAGGCCACTCAGGAACATTCAATGTCATTTTGGTAAGCAACTCCAGAGTATATTTGGCCTTGTTTTGTCTGTTGGAAAGCAGACTGAACCAGATTTTCCTCTAGGATGTTGCCTGTGCTTAGCTCTATTCCGTTTCCTCTTGTCCAAAAATAAAACTATAGTACTTGCTGATGACAAGCATACCCATAACATGATGCAGCCACCACCATCCATGAAAATATGAAGAGAGTGATGTGTTGGATTTGACCCAAACATAATGCTTTGTATTCAGAACATAAAGTTAATTTCTTTGCCACATTTTTTGCAGTTTTACTTTAGTGCCTTATTGCAAACAGGATGAATGTTTTGGAATATTCTGTACAGGACTCCTTTTCACTCTGTCATTTTGGATAGTATTATGGTGTAACTACAATGTTGTTCATCCTCAGTTCTCCTATCGCAGCCATTAAACTCGGTAACTGTTTTAAAGTCACCATTGGCCTCATGGTGAAATCCTTGAGCGGTTTCCTTCCTCTCCAGCAACTGAGTTAGGAAGGACGCCTGTATCTTTGTAGTGATTGGGTGTATTGATACACCATCCAAAGTGTAATTAAGAACTTCACCATGCTCAAAGGAATATTCAATGTCTACTGTTTTTATTTTTACCCATCTACCAATAGGTGCCCTTCTTTGTGAGGCATTGGAAAACCTCCCTGGTCTTTGTGGTTGAATCTGTGTTTGAAATGCACTGCTCGACTGAGGGACCATACAGATAATTGAGTGGGGTACAGAGCTGAGGTAATCATTCAAAAATCCTGTTGAACACCATTATTGTACACAGTAAGTCCATGCAACTTATGTCATAACAAAGGGACTGAATATTTATTGACTCAAACTTTTAAGCTTTTCATTTATACATTTGTAAAGAAAAATCTTAAAAACATAATTCCACTGTGTGTGTAGGCCAGTGAAACAAAATCGAAATTTAATCCATCTGAAATTCAGGCTGTAACAACAAAATGTGAAAAGTTAAAAGGGTGTGAATACTTTCTAAAAGGCACTGTAGGCCTATTCCTGATCTGACACATCTGCATGTCACATTCAGCATTCAAATGTWTGTAAAAATGGCTTGCGCAATATCCTTTTTTTGTGACAAAGAATATCCTAACAAATTACATTGGTTGTCAAATGCGCAGTTGAAAATGATGTTTTACCGGAAAGTAGCCAGAGCTACCACCGGAGACACAACTCTCATCTGGCTATAGGTAGGCTACATGCTCATCAGGGCTTACATTACATTTTATTTTGATTGTTCAGGTACGCTATCAGCAATAGTTTTGGTAGTTTTGCTTGAAAAAACAACAGAATATATGGTCATTTTTCCATATACAGGGTAAAGTTGATCATTTCATAATGAAGACAGCGATCACTTTAGCTACCTGCACTGCATGGTCGAAGCGGGAGAAGAGAAGCTCACTCTCAATCCGTCAAAACTTGCAAACGGTCTAAATTATTTGATTATGACACCAGGGTGAAATCCAAAGTTAAGCTATATATTAATATTGATACATTACAAGCGAACACAAAAATGACAAATTAATTAGTGGGTGAATAGAGATCCACAAGCACTTTTTGAATGCACAAATGCACATTCCACAGTTGTTAATGTCAGGGATTTCTAAACATTTACTCACAAATCATTCTACATTTAATTTGTGAGCTATGTTGAATATACACTACATGACCAAAAGTATGTGGACACCTGCTCGTTGGTGTCCACAATGTTGGTACCCTTTGCTGGTATAACAGCCACCACTCTTCTGCGAAGGCTTTCCACTAGATGTTGGAACATTGCTGCAGGGACTTGCTTCCATTCAGCCACAAGAGCATGAGTGAGGCCGGGCACTGATATTGGGCGAGTGAGGCCTGGCTCGCAGTCGGCGTTTCAATTCATCTCAAAAGGTGTTCGATGGGGTTGAGGTCAGGGCTCTGTGCAGGCCAACAAACCCTTTCTGTGTGGACCTCGCTTTGTGCGAGGTGTCCATTGTCATGCTGAAACAGGAAAGTGCCTTCCATAAACTGTTGCCACAAAGTTGGAAGCAGAGTTGTCTATACAATGCCATTGTGTACTGTAGTGTTAAGATTTTCCTTCACTGGAACTAAGGGGCCGAGCCCAAACCATGAAAAAACAGCCCCAGACCATTATTCCTCCTCCAAACTTTTCAGTTGGCACTATGCATTGGGGCAGGTAGCGTTCTCCTGGCATCTGCCAAACACGACTTGTCCGTCGGACTGCCAGATGGTAAAGCGTGATTCATCACTCTAGAGAACACGTTTCCACTGCTCCAGAGTCCAAAGGCGGCCAGGTTTACACCACTCCAGCCGACGCTTGGTATTGCGCATGGCGATCTTAGGCTTGCGTGTGGCTGCTCGGACACTGAAACCCATTACATGACGCTCCCGAGGAACAGTTATTGTGCTGACCTTGCTTCCAGAAACAGTTTGGAACTCGGTAGCGAGTGTTGCAACCGAGGACAGACGATTTTTTACGTGCCACACACTTCAGCACTCGGCGGTCCCGTTCTGTGATCTTGTGTGGCCTACCATTTCGCGGCTGAGCCATTGTTGCTCCTAGATGTTTCCACTTCACAATAACAGCACTTAGTTGACCGGGGCAGCTCTAGCATGGGCTGAAATTTTACAAACTGACTTGTTGGYAAGGTGGCATCCTCAGCCCCGTTGAAAGTCACTGAGCTCTTCAGTAAGGCCAGTCTACTGCCAATGTTTGTCTATGGAGATTACATGGCTGTGTGCTCGATTTTATACACCTGTCAGCAACGGGTGTGGCTGAAATCGCCAAATCTAAAATCGCCAAATTTAAAGAGATGTCCACATACTTTTGGATAGTGTAAATCATGAGTTAATTTGTGACTTAAGGTGAATATAGCTGAAATATTTTTTACCTATTTACAGATTATGATTTTATTTATAAAACATTTGTATATATTCACAGGTCATAGTTATATTTGTGACTTATGTCGAATACACACAGCGATTGTGGTAGACATACAGAATAAAGAAACAAATCTCACTCCATGTGTTTTCCTCGACTCACATTCAATCTGTTATCGCTCTTTCTCTCACTTCCGACACGTTTTTTTACTCAGTCTCTCATAAACACACAGACACACACACACACACCAGATGGCTGCAGAATCAACAGCAATGTCATTAAACACCCACCCCCCCAGATCTCTTTACCCTCATTCTCACATCAGCACCAGCACTTATCCCTCCAGGAAGCATACAATACTGAGACAAAAACATAGTGGGGGAGAGAACAAGAGAGAGAAAGAGAGGTATAAGTGGAGGAGAGCGCGAGAGACCGAGGGAAAAAAGAACAATAGCGTAGGAGAGAGCATAAGGAAGTGGGGAGGCATGCGTGGGCCAAGGCCGGACCAGGCTGAGCTGAGCCGTGCTGGGTCACTGCCTCACCGATTAAGTTAACACGCTCCATTAATGGCCAAATCAGGTTTAGGAAGTAGGGGGGGCTCTCTGGTTCTATTTGCCCGCCATTTTGTCTCAAGGTAGACATTTAGCCGAGGCCTGTTAAACATGTAGGCTTACGCCTTTTATTTCCCTGTGATAGAAAGTGGCGCAGACAGGCTGGGGGTGTACGCTACTAATTGTATCATTCTGAACTCCGACATCACAACCCATTTTTGGCAGGAGCAACCCTTCATGAAGACATGGCTCCCAGTCCCACCAGTCTCTTTACGACAGTTAGTGGGTAGACCGCAGGCAGTCCTGAGGTAAGCTTTAAATCAGCACTGCATTATATCCCCGTGGTCTACTCTCAAAGCTTAGGGCTCATATAGTGGAAATCTAAAATCAGGGACTTGACTAAGTATGCTGCAGTAAGCAGGAAAGTATGTCACCGCCAGAATTTGTTTTACATACATACTAGATGCTAGCAGATGGTGCATCGTTATATTTGGCAGTTTGAGATGACACTTAGGGAAACACAGTTAGGGTGCGAGGGAAGTTCCCGAGGAGCCCCAAGAAGAATCAAAAGTCCTATCATCCTTTGGAGATCGTATCAGCTCTGTCCAGACCAATTAAATTCATACACACACTAATGTACACTCACAACTCTGCTATGACAATTAGCCTACATCCTCTCTTAAACAATGAAATAGCCAGAGGCATCACAGTTGGGTGTATAAAGTAAAACGGAACCATAGGACTCATCGCAGCATTAATAGAATAGACACTTGAGCTTCATTAAGTCATGCGGTAGAATCTGTCAAGCACAGTTAGTGGCTGTGTGGCGTCTCATAGGTCAGGAAGACGACCAATATGCTGGTCGCCATGAGACGAACAGCGGTACAGAATCCGAGATGATCACCCGCAGGCATCTGGGGAACTTTGTGAGTTTGGGAAACCGTGACCCAGATCTTAAAGATGGCGCCACTATCCCATTTCCCTCGGAACTAACGTCTAGCCTTTAGGCGAGCATGTTAATGCAGACCGGCATTATTATCACGCTAGTGCACACCAGGAATACAGGAAGAGRCATTCAAGAACAACAGATCTACACCATTACAGTAACCACTGACCAGTGGCGACAAGTTAACTGCAAATTCAATGTGTGTGTGCCACCTTTTCCAGTGTAAGATCAACTGCTGTTGACTTAGTGGATGACTTCATCCTTGAGGGTGAAACCTTCAGACATGCTACTGTATGAATCCATTTTACAGAGGAGGTAGTAACGATTGCAATACTGTCCTACTAATGTTACATTTCCTGATTAAAGAAATTGAACTTCAAAAATGATACTGTCAAGGTGTTATACTTATGTGACCCACTGGATAGCAATATGGCGATAGCCCCGAGTCCTTTTGATTGTGGAAAAATGATGGCTGAAGTAAGACAGCCTTGAATTATATAGGTTACGATGACAGGTGGATGTATACCATCCAAGGATGTAGGCCTAATATTTCTGAAACAAAATTATACTTCTTTATCACAACAAATAATGCCTGGTCATATCATATGACAGTTGATATTGTGAGCTTGGGGTAAAGATTGTTMATTTCTACTGCAGAGAATTGTTTAGCTGGGTAGCTTTTCCATTTGATTACTGCTTTAGGCTAAAAGCTATAGCTTGCCAGTGGCAGGTCACTGGTAAAGCCAGACTCCCAGGCCATGTGCTAGCGGTCATATCTGAAAACAAAATGTCRTTTTCTCCTCTTATATCCCAAGTCCCCACTATGTGTTGCAAAGCGGGAGAGACCGAAAGACGAGATAAATACTCTTGTGATATTAAGACTTGTTTCTCTGTAGGATCAAGAACAGGGGGTGATGTAGAAGCTTTGCAACAACTCAAAACGTCATTTTTGAGGAAATAGTTGTGTCAGTAGAAGCTACACAGCAAACCATCTAMGTGCTAGTTCTGTATAACAAGGATCCGTTCAAATATCAGGCCTATGCGCTAACTCAGTCGTCACCAGTCGATCTCCAAGGAATTCCTAGTTGATCATTTCTGTAAAAAAAAATATTTAAAAAAATCTGTATTCGTTTCGCGCTGTTGGCGGTAGGTGCACTTGATTCAGCAGCCCTAGCACCGGGAAGACATAGTGTTCCCATTTTGAACCACTTCATGCGTGTGATGATAGAACTCCGCCTACCCAGCAGGCCCAGATAGCAAATCAAGTGCGCCCATAAGCCTACCTCTGGCCAATCAGGTAGCTCAGATCACCATGTCTGCARGGTTTCCTTCAAGCTGTAGACTGTAAAAAGAAGCCCCGAAGTTCGACAGGCACAGCAAAGTTGATACGGTGAGATTTCAAAATGTTTAAAACCATGACTAGAGAGTCTCAACGAATACGTCAAAGAGCTGCTGTTTGTGTGAGTTCATGTTGAAGTCGTTATTCAGCGTTGTCAACACTTTGTTCAACACCTTCCTAAGCCATCAAATGTGCTTTCTTCCTACTTCCACACGCTGCAACCAGCACTGCAATGAAGGAGTGTAGCAAAGTGTTCCGATAAGCTCGCGTCGTTATGGTCCCGTGTGGCTCAGTTGGTAGAGCATGGCGCTTGCAACGCCAGGGTTGTGGGTTCAATTCCCACGGGGGGACCAGGATGAATATGTATGAACTTTCCAATTTGTAAGTCGCTCTGGATAAGAGCATCTGCTAAATGACTTAAATGTAAATGTTATTATTGGTGTTTCTCTTTTTTAATATTGAGGATAATATTGCCTGCTTTACAAACCTAATTGCTACCGAAATATTTTTAATATTATGTTCACATTTTTTAAGTCATGCTTTAGCATTTTGACTCAAAGGTTGGTTACCACTGCTGTAACTGTACTGAGCAGATTGAGTGCATTTCAAAGCATTTCAAGGTTCAATTCATTAAAACCCTGCCCCAAAAAAAGTATTTAAAAAAAGTGATTTTGTATCCTAGAAGCACTTCCCTTTTCTTTCTACTAGCTTTCTACTAGCTTTTAAGGAATTGTTTAAATGTTATCAGTGTGTTTCTATTATTGTAGCATTCTAAATGCCCTAACCAGAACTTGTTAAAATGCAAAAGCTGAGGTTGGGGTAGAAACCTACAGGTAAGTGCAACCAGCGGAAGTTATAGGGGAAAAATACCCACAGTGCAGTGCTGGTACAAACCACCTGGCCCAGTCAGTGCAGGAGAGTTCTGTGAACTATGGTTCCTCCCTCATTTYCCCTCTGAGGGCTACTGTGTTCCGTGGAGAGCTGCCTGTATCATACTGAACGCAGCACTTGGCTGGAGTCACCAGATCCAGACACGAACACAACAAAGCCCTTTCATCATTCCTTTTCCTAGAAAAGCTTTTCCGCTTTGCAACAAAAGYAGGACGGGCTTCGGCATGGTGACGGTGAGAAAATCCCCAGGAGATACAAATGCATGTTCATGAGAGTCAGTGTGGGCATGTGTGATTGCGTATGCGAGCAACCGGCAATTCCGTGCCATATAGGCCTAATCCTCGCTCGCTTGCYCCTTTCTAGGAAAGTGGGGTGACACGTTATGTTTAGAGGTCTTTCGGGGCTCTGGGTGGACGTGAGGGGAGCAGTGAGAGGATTAGGGGGACAGGAGAGGGCGGGAGGCCAGGGCCTAGGCAGGACTCAAGGTCACATTTTGAGGTATGGCCCAGTAGAACCTTTATTTAACCAGGCAAGTCAGTTAAGAACAAATGTTTATTTACAATGACGGCCAACCAGAAGGCCTCCTGCTGGGATTAAAAATAAAAAAAGATATATAGGACAACACACACATCACGACAAGAGAGACACCACAACACTACATAAAGAGAGACCTAATACAACAACACAACATGGCAGCAGCACAACATGGCAGCAGCACAAAGCATGGTACAAACATTATCGGGCACAGACAACAGCACAAAGGGCAAGAAGGTAGAGACAACAATACATCACGCGAAGCAGCCACAACTGTCAGTAAGAGTGTCCATGATTGAGTCTTTGAATGAAGAGATAAAACTGTCCAGTTTGAGTGTTTGTTGCAGCTCGTTCCAGTCGCTAGCTCCAGCGAACTGAAAAGAAGAGCGACACAGGGATGTGTGCGCTTTGCGGACCTTTAACAGAATGTGACTGGCAGAACGGGTGTTGTATGTGGAGGATGAGGGCTGCAGTAGGTATCTCGGAATAGGGAGGAGTGAGGCCTAAGAGGTTTTTATAAATAAGCATCAACCAGTGGGTCTTGCGACGGGTACACAGAGATGACCAGTTTACAAAGTGCAGTGATGTGTCCTATAAGGAGCATTGGTGGCAAATCAGAAGGCAGAATGGTAAAGAACATCTAGCCACTCGAGAGCACCCTTCCCATCTGATCTATATATTACGTCTAAGTAGTCTAGCATGGGCAGGATGGTCATCTGAATCAGGGTTAGTTTGGCAGCTGYGGTGATAGAGGAGCGATTACGATAGAGGAAACCAAGTCTAGATTTATCCTTAGCCTGCAGCTTTAATATGTGCTGAGAGAAGGACAGTGTACCGTCTAGCCATACTCCCAGGTACTTGTATGAGGCGACCACCTCAAGCTCTAAACCCTCAGAGGTGGTAATCACACCTGTGGGGAGAAAGGCATTCTTCATACCAAACCAGGAGTTACAAGCTGCCAGCCAGCTATGTGGCCTATCCCTGCACAGAGCAAGGAGCTTAGTGAGGAGGAAGAGAACGGTTCAAAGCCACAGTCAGGTCATAACACCACCCAAAAAAACTGGTACTTCCAAATAATCATTGCCTCAGTTCTCCAGTCTATCATCGACATCCCATAAAAAAAACATATGATCAAAAATAACTCAAATGCTAATAGGCTAGTAGGCCTGTTCGTATGAAACGAATTAGAGGGCTGATAGCTGCATCTGGATTGAGTTTCTTTTAACGGCCTCACCAGTATAAATCCACTTTTTAGAGCTGAAAGACAATGTCCAGAACTTCCCATATTTAAGTAAATAAGTAATCGTTTTAGTGAAAATATGATATACAGTGCATTCCGAAAGTTCAGACCACTTGACATTTTCACATTTTGTTATGTTGCAGCCTTATTCTAAAATTGATAAAATGGTTTGTTTTCCTCATCAAACTACACACAATACCCCATAATGACAAAGCAAAAACAGGTATAGAAATTGTTGAAAATTTAATAAAATAAATAAAAATAAAACTACATTTACATAACTATTCAGACCCTTTACTCAGTACTTTGATGATGAAGTCAAAGATTTTGTGGTGACGTTTTCCCTAAATCAATGCTTATAACAAATCTAGTTCTAGTARCAGCCATAGAGCCAGCTGGCTAATCTTTTGAATATGGTATAGTTTAAAAAAATCCAGCAACAATAGATAACATTAGCTAGCTAGATAAGGTTAGCAAGATAGCTAGCTACACAGAGCGGTCAGTGCACTATTTGTTGATGTTCATCAACTCCACGTGGAAATACCCACACCCATGAATATGTTTAAGTAGCCTTTGTCATTCCTTGGAGGTGGAACCTGAACATGCATTTCATCTCACTTTACCGTYAAGGAATTAAAAGAAAAATAGCTTTGACTGAGTTGGAACTTGTTTTCTTCCATAGGCTATTACATGAAAATGACAAAAGGAGGGGCCCAAAAATCCCCCAGAGATGGGCATGATTACACAAGCAAATGTCCCAAAGCTGCTGGGCTTTGATGGCATCTCATGGATTCAGTTTGTCTAGCAACTAAAAACTGCTGCACGGGCACACACAGCATCACGCACAGCTTGACCTTCAGCCTGACACATTTGTGTGGCTTATTCTGCTGCCACCACAGTCCCTCCAGCCCCACTCCTCAGTACCACCCCTTATCATACCATCACATCAACAACAAATAACCTACGTTAACCTCAATATGGGCAGCCACTTCCGTTGAATTCAGTAGGACGCACCGTCACTTGTGACTTGTCTTTCTGGGATTAGTCTACTTTCAAAATTGAATAACAATAATTCTAGAGGGAAAAAACCTGCTTTTTGCTTTTAGACATGTAGGCAGGTGGAGGTGGTGGACTAAGGCAGTATTTTCTCAGACTCATGCACTCTATGACCTGGGGGAGGTAAGTAAGTAATATAATGCTCTAGATTCACAATAGATTAAAGCATTACCAGCTCTTCTAATAAGAACGTGGTTTGAAACAGGGCAACGTTCAGTAGAGTACAACGTTGTGGAGCTTTCAGATATATAGATGTAGATTATGTAGAGAACAGTCCTCACTGACATTTAACAGTCCTCACTGACACATATTTTATTTAACCTTTATTTAACTAAGCAAGTCAGTTAAGAATAACTTCTAATTTACAATGACTGTCTACACCGGCCAAACCCGGACGACACTGGGCCAATTGTGCGCCGCCCTATGGGACTCCCAATCACGGCCGGTTGTGATACAGCCTGGATTCGAACCAGGGACTGCAGTGACACCTCTTGCACTGAGATGCAGTGACTTAGACCGCTGCGCCACCCGGGAGCCCTAAATGTCTGCCAAGCTCGTAGTGTCATACCCAAGAAGACTCGAGGCTGCTTTGTCATTATGGGGCAGTGTGTAGATTGATAATCAATTTTAGAATAAGGCTGTAACGTATCAAAATTTAGAAAAGGCAAGGGGTCTGAATACTTTCAGGATTTCACTATCTAGCCTTATTTTACTTGTTGATCTATTTCAGATCTGTGCTGCTGAGTTGGATGAAGGACGGGAGACGATCAAAGGAAGCCAGAACCAGCACCAGAAACATGCAAACATTTACCCGAGTGCCTCGTTGGCGTGTTGAGGTTCTTTGCACGTTAATAGTTCCCTGTCTGTAGAACTTCCCTGAGGCATTTGTTCTATTTATAGAGAATCGAGGCATCTGCAAACTAGCTAACTAGTGTGTCCGTTTTCCATCTCTCAACTCTGTCGTCCACTGACATACTCCTGATGTGCACAGTGCTCAAATGGGATGAACTGAGAACAGGCACAGTGGCACACTGTTTTTCATGATAGGTTGGTTATGTGGACGAGGCGTAAGCATGCTAGTGTGGAGGCGTAAGTAGGCGTAAGCATGCTAGTGTGGCGTATGTGTGGCGTTGCTGATGTGCTCTGTCAGAGATCGCATCGAGTCACACCTGCGGTGAGTGCGCTAGACTACACTGCCAATCTGGTCGATGTGTTACCCGCTCTTCCGGTGTTTTCCTGAGTGAAAGAATAAAAAGGAAAAGAGAAGAGAAGCGGCACATAACAACAGCCTGATGAACCAGAGTGAGAGGGGGGGAAAGAGAAGAAAGAAAATAGAATCTTTAAGAGAGGTGTGTGCCGAAGCAAGAAATGTACCCAAGACAAGGAGATTGGGAGACGGAAAGATGAAGAGACTTTAGAGGTGGAAACACATGGAGAGAGTCTAGAAATAAGGGGCATCTTAGAGAGGAGAGAAAAAAAATTGATTACACGAGATTGAGATGAATGCAGTCTCCCACCTACTACAGGGCTGTCTGTGTTACTAGGACGCCTGTTAACACAGACAATCTAAGTGAGRGAGTCGTACGTACGCTTATCAGACGCTCCATCTCCAGCACGTCCCTGATATGTTTCTGGTTGCCGTGAATCACGAGTGTATGGGCAAGGTTAGTAACTAGTGGCGTTACAGCCTTCGGATAGCTAGTCTGACTGCATGCCAACGTGTGACAACTAGCTTAGAGCAGCTCAACACTCCCAGGTGGTCCTGGAGAACACATGTCACTGTCCAACTGACAAGAACTGGATTGAAGCCTGCAGATTTTTCCTAACGCATAGTATAGCAGACAACACATGGTGTGTGTTTGCCCGGTTATTGGCAAAAGATCTGATCTGATTGGTGAAAAGACCAATTAGTGGAAAAATATCAGAATTGAGCTGCCTGTGTGTGGGCAGAGTAGAGTAGAGTAGGATACATGAAAAAAGCTGTATATGTGTTGGGGTAATTTATCTCTTTAAGAACACCACACCACTGGGCCCCACACACTGTACTGAAAAACAAGTGGGCTATTATTCTTAACAGTATTTCATCCCAAAATGAAAAATGAAAATGAAACCAATGCACCACAAACACATACAGTCCATTGGGGAGGAGGAACATTGAAAACGAGACAGCACCACCAACCTATAACTGGAGAACGCAACGGCCTGCCCCCGTTAAAAGGGCCATATGAACACGCTTCCGGACACGTTCATGACACACCTGACATATATCCGGAACAGGCACACCGCATGTCCTTGACTGTGGTAAGGCGATAACTGTGTGTGCTGATGTGGGAGAGAGAGGAGAGCATGGCACTTGCAACGGCAGGATAGTGGGTTCCATTCCCAGGACCACCCGTATGTAAAATGTATGCGTGCATGACTAAATCACTTTGGATAAAAGCATCTGCTAAAATGGCATACATTATTACAGCGAGAGAGTGTGAGCAAAAACACTGAAGATGAGCTCAAATGGGGAAGGATGAAGGGAGAGGTGTGTGCAGAAAGAGAGCAAGAAGGAACAGAAAAGAAGAGAATTTAAGAGGGAAAATTGTTTGAGGGACAGAGAGCGAGAGGGTTGGTGGGTTGGGGGGGGACGTGGCACCCTGATTAAAATAACACTCCCCCTGCCACCACCCGCAAGGGCTCCTTCCTCTTACTTCTCTGCCGTCAGTCTGGGCCCCCCAGGCCCTCCCAACATTGAGAGACACTTCACAAGAAGCACACTCGCTGCTATTCCGGGCCGGCCTCACACTCCTCCCCCGCATTTACCCAAAGACTGTTGGTCTACCAGAGAAAAGAAGATAATAGCTGCTAAGTAGGGAGCGTTCACTAATTATTTCCTGTACACACCTCTCAGGCAGTCCTCTTTAAACAGCAACAGTGAGCAGCAGACAGCTGTTTGGGTGCATGGCTGGCCTGTATCTCGTCTGAGTGGGAGGAAGGAACAGAGGAGCTCTTGTGTAGCCAAGCAGGGCCTGACGGACTGACTRTTACCTCATCAGCTCAGCTGGCTCTGGAAACGCCACTGTCATGCAGACATTTCAGCCAAAGAGAGAAAAAAAACCCACTGCTCTCAGATATGCTTCGCTTTTGCGTGGGCACACGCCTGTTTTCGCAGGAAATGGCCAACCAATCAGCATCGCTTTGTCTGTTTGCGTGTGTAGGAGTATGTGGTTGGGTGGTTGTGTACACACAGTACAAAGTGCAATGTGTGTGTGCAACTTTGTTTTGGTCTTACTGCTACAAAAACACAAAAAGCCAAAACACCACCATGTACAAAAAAAATTGCTCCAGCAGTCTCAGTTAGAAAACACTGGACAACCTGTGACCCCCGAATGACATCCTCCTTAGCTAACCCTATTAAAGTGAATAAATACCCTCCATTCAAAACTGGATCTCACTTGCACATTCCTTCCACCAAGCAAAGCAAGTCAGACTGATTTCATTGCATGTCTGCATTGCTGAGATGCTTTGGACATAAGAATTTGGACTGGAAACTGAATGAACACGGCTTTGACAGCGAGGGTGAATCTCAATGGGCATCTATCTTTGCATCGTTCCTTTATCTGAATTTGCAGACCAAGAAAACTTAGCCCAGACTCTAGATTCAGACCACATTTGACAGAAGAACAACTTTCTTGCAACACACACACACACACACACACACACACACACACACACACACACACACACACATCCTAACTAACAAAGATTTTCACCAAGCATTCATAATGTATAAACACAACACATGTCTTACCTCCTAGGTGATGGTAGGCTGAAGGCCGAAAGTAGAAGTTGTCCCTCCGTCTGTCTGTACACTCTCGCTCTCTCTCTCTCTGGGGACGAGCCTACCCTCAGGGACAGTAGGGTGTACGGCTGGTGGGGGGGGGGGGGGGGGTTAGGAAGTCAGAGGTCACGCACGGACTGGATGGCGGCAGGCCCCGGTCCGTGGCGAGGCGCAGCCCCGGCTAAGAGTCCATTATGTCGCTGTGGGATGGTGCGGAAAGGTCAGCGGGTCACATGGTCTCGCACGTCCCCGTCCATGGGAAACCACACACACCCAAGGAGTCTATTTCAGGAAACTGCCTGAGAGAAAAAAGCACACCCCCAGAATCAATACCATTGCATAACAATTAATGTCAATATATGGTCATATTTACTGGAAGTTGTAATCAAGGTTGGTCCTACTTGACGAAGAACACTGTACAACATCGATGCTGTATTAGTCCTACTATCAAATTTGGTAGCGTGGGTTGCGGAGACAGTGCAACACCTACACTTTCTTCCTCTCTAACTCTCACCGACTGAAAACATAACCCTCTGTTCTTGGTACACATACAACCACCGTAATCATGACACCCTGATGAGTGATGGGGTCAGAGTGCTCAGCAGGGGGCCAACTGCCTCCCAGCCCTTATCTCCAACAAGCATTAATATCTAATGAGGTAAAACATTGAGACAGCGCTTTGAAAGATAGTAGGAATTTGTGGTAGTTGGTGGGCTTGAGAACGTCCTTAAGTGCAGTCCACCAGTCAGTTTTTCTGTAAAGTCAAGTGCCACGGCCACCTCCACAGACAAATCGGACAATTCTACAACCTGAGGGGGAAATGATCCCTAATAAAATGAAACCTGTAGGGATGTCGTTTTACAGTGACCGTACGTACAATGCATTGAGAAAGTATTCATTCACCTTGACTTATTCCGCATTTTGTTTTGTTACAGACACAACTCAAAATGGATAACAAAAAAAATACCCCATAATGACAAAGTGAAAACATGTTTTTGGAAATCTTTGCTAATGTATTGAACATTTAATACAGAAATATCTCATTTATATACGTTTTCATCTTTGGCAGCGATTACAGCTGTGAGTCGTTCTGGGTAAGTCCATAAGAAATTTCTACACCTGAATTCCTGGAATTATTTTTGCACGTTAATCTTTTCACCATTCTTCAAGTTCTGTCAAGTTGGTTGCTGATCATTGCTAGACAGCTATTTTCAAGTCTTGCCCTAGATTTCCATGGCGATTTATGTCAAAACTGCAAAAAGACAACTGAGGAAAATTCTATGTCGTCTTGGTAAGCAATTCCAGAGTATATTTGGCTTTGTGTTTTAGGTTATTGTCCTGCTGAAAGGTGAAATTGTCTCCCCGTATCCTTTGGACAGCAGACTGACACAGGTTTTCCTCAGGGATTTTGCCTGTTCTACTACAGTGCCTTATTGCTRAACAGGATGCATGTTTTGTAATATTTTTATTCTGTACAGGCTTCCTTCTGTTCACTCTGTCATTTAGTTTAGTATTGTGGAGCAACTACAATGTTGTTGATCCATTCTCAGTTTTCTCCTATCACAGCCATGAAACTCTAAACTGTTTAAAAGTCACCATTGGCCTCATGGTGAAATCCCTGAGCTGTTCCCTTCCTCTCCAGCCACTGAGTTAGCCTGTATCTTTGTAGTGACTGGGTGTATTGATACACCATCCAAAGTGTCATTAATAACTTCACCATGCTCAAAGGGATATTAAAATGTCAGCTTTTTCATTTGCATTTTTGCAAGGCATTGGAAAACCTACCTGGTCTTTGTGGTTGAATCTGTGTTTGTAATTCACTGCTCGACTGAGGGACCTTGCATAAAATTGTATCTGTGGGGTACAGAGATGAGGTAGTCATTCAAAAATCATGTTAAACACTATTATTGCCCATACAGTAGAGTGAGCCTATGCAACTTATTATGTGACTTGTTAAGCACATTTTTAGTTACAGTCTCATTTTTAGTTACAGTTACAGTCCCATCGCTGCATCTCCCGTACGGACTCGGGAGATGTGAAGGTCGAGAGCCATGCGTCCTTCGAAACACAACCCGCCAATCCGCACTGCTTCTTGACACATTGCTCGCTTAACCCGGGAGCCAGCCGCACCGTACAGCTGGCGACCTGAAGTCAGCGTGCATGCGCCTGGCAGGGCGCATGCACGCCCTCCCCTAACCCGAACGATGCGGTGCCAATTATGCGCCGTCTCATGGGTCTCCCCGGTCTGCTGCGACACAGCCCAGGATCGAACCCGGATCTCTAGCACTGCGACGCAATGCCTTAGACTGCTGCGACACTCCGGGAATTTCTCAGGGAATTTCTAACAACAAAATTCCACTTCGACATTATGGGGTTATTGTGTGTAGGCCAGTGACACAAAATCTCAATATAATACATTTTCAATTCAGGCTGTAACAACAAAATGTGGAAAAAGTCAAGGGGTGTGAATACTCTCTGAAGGCACCGTACATACTAGAGGTCGACCGATTATGATTTTTCAATGACGATACCGATACCGATTATTGGAGGACAAAAAAAGCCGATACCGATTAATCGGCCGATTTATTAAAAAAGATTTTTTTTTAAATATATATATATATATATATATCATACACACACACACATTTTTGTAATAATGACAATTGCAACAATACTGAATGAACAATGAACACTTTTATTTTAACTTAATATAATACATAAATACACACACACGCACACAGCTCTGAAGTGACAATGATACTGAAGAGTCTGCTTAGYAGACAAATACTCTCAAAACTGTTTGAATAAAAATAGAGTTTAAGTTACCTGTGATGAATGTTGAAAACAAAAACCTTAATTTCTATATGCAGGAAATCCTATTTTAATAATGGGCATGGTAAGAATTGACAACCAAAGTGCGAGTCATAATTCCCATGACACCTAGCAAAATCTGAAAAGCGGTTCCTTCATTTATTGCATAGGATATTTTTAGATTCACTTAAAATAAGGTCTGTGTTTCGTGTAGGCTTACACCGCCAATTTTATAACTGTGTAGATATCCATAGGACAAGGTAACTATGATCAATATTGGCTAAATATAAGCGAAGATACATTTTTTTGAGAGTGGATTTATGAAAATATGGTGACAAACGTTACCTTATCCTAGTGAGATTTACACGGGTATCAAAACGCCGAGGCGGTTTAAGCCTGCACGAAACACAGACCTTATTTGAAGTAGATCAAGACATTCTCTATGGAAGACATGAACGGTAAAATAACGAAGGAACCCCTTTCAAATTCAGCCGCAAGTTATTACAGGAATTATAACGCGTCGACTATTTCTCTCTAAACCATATACCTTTGGCTAATCTGGAAACTATCACCTCAAAAACAAAACGTTTATTCCGTTCCATATTTTATCTAACGGGTGGCATCCATGAGTCTAAATATTCCTGTTACATTGCACAACCTTCAATGTTATGTCATAATTAGTTCGCAAAGAGCCAGACTGTTGCATATACCCTGACTCTGCGTGCAATGAACGCAAGAGAAATGACACAATTTCACCTGGTTAATATTGCCTGCTAACCTGGATGTTTTTTAGCTAAATATGCAGGTTTAAAAATATATACTTGTGTATTGATTTGAAGAAAGGCATTGATGTTTATGGTTAAGTACACATTGGAGCGATGACAGTCATTGATTGATTGTTTTTTATAAGATAAGTTTAATGCTAGCTAGCAACTTACTTTACAACTTGCTCCTCGTGGAGTGCAATGTAATCAGGTGTTGCATTGGACTAGTTAACTGCAAGGTTGCAAGATTGGATCCCCCGAGCTGACAAGGTTAAAAATCTGTCGTTCTGCCCCTAAACGAGGCAGAACGTTCCTAGGCCGTCATTGAAAATAAGAATGTGTTCTTAACTGACTTGCATAGTTATATAAAGATTAAATAAAGTTGTACATTTTTTTTAAATAAATAAAATAAAAAATAGGCAAATCTGCGCCCAAAAATACCGATTTCCGATTGTTATGAAAACTTGAAATCGGCCCCGATTAATCGGCCATTCGYCCTCTAGTACATACCCCAACKAAAAGCCATGGATTACAGGTAACATCCACATTTAAGGACCGGGAAACTAATTTGGACGCTTGTAAGAAATCCCGCTACGACCTCCGAGCCATTACACAGGCAAAACGTCAATACAGGACAAAGATCGAATCCTACAATGCCGGCTATGACGAATGTGGCAGGGCTTGCAAACMATCATGGATTACAAAGGGAAACCCAGCCCAGAGCTGCCCAGCAACAAGAGCCTGCCTGGTGAGTGTTGCTTCTGAAGCAAGCAACACTAAACCATGCATGAGAGCACCAGCTGTACCGGACGACTGTGTGATCTTGCTCTCCGTAGCCMATGTGAGTTTAACACATTTAACACTAGAACCTTCCCTGACTTTTCCTAAATGTTTTTATTTTACATTGTGATTTCATAGTTCTGAGAAATTAGCAAACAGAAAAGTATTGAGTCTTTTTACCGTTTTTTCCACTCACACTTTTACCAAACTTAACTCGCCAAGACAACGCACAGTAGAACGTTGGTACCCAGACAGACGCCGATGCTTCTCTCTCTCTCCTCACTGAATGAATGGCCGTTAATTTCAATTAGAATAATATAAGAATAAGAATTTGTAAATAAGAATTTGTTCTTACTGACTTGCCTAGTTAAATAAAGGTAACATTTTTTATATAATAATAATATTATTATTATTAATAATAATTCAATTTGGCCTAAATGAATGAGGGTGAAGTGGTTGATTTAATAAAAAAAATWGTGTTATGCCTATTTATCAGCAGCAAAAAATTTGACCAGGTGACCTTGCAGGTTGATATCATTCACTTTTACTTTATAAAAATAATCTGTTATGGGACTGTTTTATTTACTATAACTAATCAAATGTATTGTAAGGGAAACAAAAACATGCTGTGTGTGTTGCAGTAGGCCTTTAGAATAATGCTAAACATATTCTTGACTCTATCCAAGCTGATGAGTGGGAAACAATTTAGTAGCCATTTGATTAGCTGTTCAGAAGTCTTATGGCTTGGGGGTAGAAGCTATTTAGGAGCCACTTGGACCTAGACTTGGCGCTCCGTTATCTCTTGCCGTGCGGTAGCAAAGAGAACAGTCTATGACAAGGGTGGCTGGAGTCTTTGACAATTTTTAGGGCCACCTCTGACACCGCCTGATATAGAGGTCCTGGATGGCAAGAAGCTTGGCCCCAGTGATGTACTGGGCCCTATGCACTACACTCTGTAATGCCTTGCGGTCGGAGGCCGAGCAGTTGCCATACCTGGCAGCGATGCAACCGGTCAGGATGCTCTCGATGGTGCAGCTGAAGAACCTTTTGAGGATCTGAGGACCCATGCCAAATATTTTCATTCTCCTGAGGGGGAATAGGTTTTGTCGTGCCCTCTTCACAACTGTCTTGGTGTACTTGGACCATGTTAGTTTGTTGGTGATGTGGACACCAAGGAACTTGAAGCTCTCAACCTGCTCCACTACAGCCCCGTTGATGAGAATGGGGCCGTGCTCAGTCCTCCTTTTCCTGTAGTCCACAGTCATCTCCTTTGTCTTGATCACGTTGAGGAAGGGGTTGTTGTCCTTGCACCAGACGGTCAGGTCTCTGACCTCCTCCCTATAGGCTGTCTCATCGCTGTCGCTGTTGTGTCATCAGCAAACTTAATGAGGGTGTTGGAGTCGTGCCTGGCCGTGCAGTCATGAGTGAACAGGGAGTACAGGAGGGGACTGAGCACGCAACCCTGAGGGGCCCCCGTGTTGAGGATCAGCGTGGGGTATGTGTTGTTACCTACCCTTACCACCTGAGGGCGGACTGTCAGGAAGTCCAGGATCAAGTTGCAGAGGGAGGTGTTTAGTCCCAGGGTCCTTAGCTTAGAGATGAACTTTGAGGGCACTATGGTGTTGGGCTCTATGGTGTTGAACGCTGAGCTGTAGTCAATGAATTGCATTCTCACATAGGTGTTCCTTTTGTCCAAGTGAGAAAGGGCAGTGTGGAGTGAAATAGAGATTGCATCATCTGTGGATCTGTTGGTGCGGTATGGAAATTGGAGTGGGTCTAGGGTTTCTGGGATAATGGTGATGATGTGAGCCATGACCAGCCTTCCAAAGCATTCCATGGCTACAGACGTGAGTGATACCGGCCGGTAGTCATTTAGGCAGTTCACCTTAGTGTTCTTGGGCACAGGGATTATGGTGGTCTGCTTGGAACATGTTGGTGTTACAGACTCAGTCAGGGACAGGTTGAAAATGTCAGTGAAGACACRTMCCAGTTGGTCAGAGCATGCTCGGAGTACACGTCCTGGTAATCTGTCTGAATGTTGACCTGTTTAAAGGTCTTACATCGGCTGCAGAGAGTGTGATCACACAGTCGTCCGGAACAGCTGATGCTTTCATGCATGTTTCAGTACATAGACCTTGATGAAAAGGTAGTGTGTCAACTAGGCAAATGAGAAAAACAAAACAAAATCATACAAAGCAAGACTACACGGAGGTCCAAGGGAGCGGCGTAGGCAGTCAGTGTGTTGGTATGGGACACAGGCTCGGTTCCATTTCTCACCCTAGCCACTTCTCCTAGCACCTGCCACTAAGGTTCAGACTGTGGACTGGATAAACTGACGGAAGCACTAATACTTCCAGTGRTGGGTCAAAGGTGGCCAACATGTTTCAGCCAAGCACTAAGTGATTTAAATATCCAACCAATTCATGGTCTTTACATTTAGACCAACATTACCATGTAGAGTAGAAGGCATGCTTTCCTAGGGGACACCAAAGTCCCAAGGCAGGGAATGGGAACACTGCTCCTTTGCATTAAGGTTCAAGATACTCTACCTCAYGTGAGCAAAACCTTGAGTTTTCCTTAGATATCATGCACCAGCTGTTGTTTACATAAATGCATAGGCCCCCGCCCCGTGTCTTACCAGAGGCTGCTCTTGTCCTGGTGATAAAGTGTATAACCTGCCAGCTGTATGTTCATAATGTCGTTGTTCAGCCATGACTCGGTGAAACATAAGATATTACAGTTTTCAATGTCCCGTTGGTAGGATAAATGCGCTTTCAGTTCGTCCCATTTATTTTCCAGAGATTGAACGTTAGCTAGCAGGACGGAAGGCAAGGGCAGATTATCAAAAGGTTGATATAGTATCTAAATTGACTTGCATATGTCAAAATGTTGTATTATCAAAATGTATATATTTTTGGGGTGGTGACCCCAAGTGAGTACCAAAAAAGAAATAATAATAAATACATATGTTGGCAGTTGAGGAATGCCCAAGGGGCCCCCAGGGAGCTCGATGAATCAAACCGATTCACAGACAGGATTGACTGTACACCCACCTAGTGTAGGGTTAGGACTGGAGAGAAACACCACTCCATTCTTCGCCATGCCCTCACAAATGATTCCTTTGTCCTTAGAAAATACACACTTCAGACTTCCTGGGATATAAACCACCAAGAGATATACATGAAGAGGCTTATACTATACATATACTTATATATATATATACTTATACACACGCTACTATACATAGCTAAAAAGCCATACAACCCTAGCTTGCATTTATTTGATCATTGTAGATTTTATTTACATACTGCCCCCCCCCCAAACCCAGGGAGGACAGTCATTGATACAGACCAGTCCTTTCACTTAGGCCTAATGTAGATGGTCAATGTTGTAAGGTTCATTACRGTATCTGAATTGTCATTAAAAACAGGCAATTTTCCATGGTACAACATTGCGTCAGAATTGCACCATGGCTGTGATATGACTGTGATCCATTAATTGGGTGAACTTTTCTGAACGACAAACTGCAGAGAAAATGGAAGTGGTCCAGTTCACCCAGTCGAGTAATTGCTGATTCATGCGCCAACAGTACAGGGAGGCCTTTCACTGATGTGGTCATAATGAAGTCATCACGCCACTGTTAGAAAAACAAGGGCGATTGAATGGGCAATCTTTATTAATCATGAGCACTTGAACACAGACAACTGGCATTGTTTCTTTGCGCAATTGTTCCACGTGTCCGGACAAAACCCATTAAGAGGTGACGTTTAAGGGCAGTACTATTGGTACTGACTAAGGCTTTGCTTTAAGTGTTGTAACATGCAATGCTGTTTGTCTTGATCTCCCGTTATTTGAATCTTGTAAGTAGCCTACTCGACAAATATATTTTAAAAAGGCCCTGCGTGTAGTAAAAGATATAGGCCTAATTAGATCCTGCTGATTGAACATTCACAAACTCTTCTTTGTATCGCTAACCTTCACTTGTAGTAAAAACTGAAGGTTTGCATGAAATTGTGAACCTACTTTCATCCACAACATACTGTATTTCAATAGAAGATACTAAAGAATGTTCCTTCACAGTTGGTAACAGATAGAGGACCATCATTCAAAGCAAGGCTTAAATGTACAAAGTCGTAGCAGGAAATTTGATACAGTACTACAGGGACCAATGTTCTCTCTATCCATTGGAGGAGGTGGATGATATGACAAAGATGAGTGGGCTCGAAATCATTTCAATCCTCTAAGGAACAATGAGACAATACAGTGAATCATGTTCTCACACTCATTCACACAGCCTGACCCTCATTCACACAGCCTGACCCAGATTAAGAAATTTTAATAGTGGCTTGATTGCACAGAAGCGGCACATCTGCCTCAGGTAGAAACTGGGGATGTGCACGGTTATTTGAATATCCAAATGGACGTTAGTATTCGAGTACTTGTGTGGGTATTCATTTTTGCAGCGAAAGAATGTATAGTTCTATTTTAACACTGAAAAGGCTTTTAAAAAATAAATAAAAACTTTTCAATGCAGTTTATGACATGCAGCCCATAAAAAAGAGACCGGTTGCTGTCCGGTATCCTTCATGAGTGCAGCTTGTTATTTACATTGGCCAATCAAAGTGGCAAAGAGGCTCAATGTGTAGCGAGTGTAGTGGGAGTTCACTAATACAATGCAAGATAGCATAAATGTACGGAATAAAAAATGAGAAGCAGTAGCTAGGCTAAAATCAAAATGTATCATTGGTTTGAGGTTAAAACTGCAACATGTAACTTTTTGGGTGACCCGACCAAATTCACATAAAAATTTGAGTTCTAGATCTTTCACTCATTGAAAGAAAAGTATAAGAAGCAGTAGATTGGTTGTAAGTGCGCCATTTCTACGCTTCCTTTGCTTAAGTTTCGTTTTAGCGTATTTTACTTTCGGTTTTGTACACCCGCTTCAAACACAATATATATTTGGTAATGGAAAACATATTTCACAGTGGTTTATATTGTACAATGCTTCTCTAAAATATAATTGCTTGTTTTGTCACAAACTGAAATTAGGCGAACTATTCTAATTTTTGCAACCAGGAAATGGCGGAGCAATTTCTGTATAGTGCATCTTTAATTGATCTGGCCTTAATAATTGTGCTAATAGCTTACTTATTTGGAAGTAATCATCCAATTGTCACCCCATCACTACAGCTACTGGATTCTGAAGGGAGTTCCGGCTGGCATCAGGAGTTGGTGAAGAAAACAGCTATGATGCATTTGGTGAGGCAATTAATTAAAGGAGATTGACAAATATATTGTCACATAGATCATTTGTCACTTATTGTTATCATGACAAAAAAAGTTGACTATTTGACAATCCATTAAAGGTGAAAAATACAAGGAAGAAAATTGTTTAGCCTATACATTGGGTCTGTAAAAGACAAGTCATATCCTGTTTGATTAGCAAACACTAGGCAAGATTATAAAACATTTTTTTGCTCTCAAAATGCGTGGCCTTCTATGGCTCCATATAGGCAATTAGGCATTACTCATGGCATAACATGCTATTGTTTTGATCACGAGCACTTGTTAGTGCCAGAAAAGGCATTGATCCTCTCAGGCAGTCAATGAGATATCAGCACCCTAAGCGGTCAGATATTGACTGAGTCCAAAATGCACTCAGGACTCACTGAGGCATGGGGAGCCAGTCGTTCAGCTTCTGTGAAGAGATTACTGCACTTAATTTAACAACTCCACTTTGCACTGATCAAATAAACTTCCTGATTCGGCCATTCTCACCATTCCCTGTGAGGTTTGTTGAGTGATTCATTATCTAAATGTAAAACACTGAGGGGAGAAGCTTGCCATATAGTGTATGAGAGTGAGTGAAAGTTTGGTGCCTAGTGAATAAGACTCATGTGGTAAAATACATTTTTAAAAATGGGGGAAAACCCACATGGGACTTTATGCTGTTGGTCACAATCAGGGACTTCAGTTCTACAATTAGCGAAGAGCCATTAACCTTAATTGCTCCAGTAAAAACACTAGATGTGTATAAATTGGTCACGTAATGACAGGTATAAAACCATAACCACCGTTGCTATCAGATCTCCATATAATGGCACCAGTCTATGCTAATGAGTAGGCTAATGTGCATGTCAGCATGCAGGGGTCTCTACAAAAGACAAATTATCAAATTTGGGTACATGTAAATAATTCCATTAGCAGTAGATTATTTTTGCATCATACAGGTAGTCAGATTCTTTGAATGATCCCTACATGGTTAAGGCACTGAGATTATCCCACTTATATGACTTACATTTACATGCAATAAGATAATTTGTTGACTAAAAACAGTTCAAATCAATGAAATCACTCATGACTTTTTCTATTCATACTTGAAAGCCATTACAACTGTATCAACAGTATTACCATTGTCAGTGGTAGGATTTTGTCATTATTAGTATAATCCCTGTAAATATGTACCTTCTGGTTTCTGTATGGGAGTTCTTTGACAGTCTCTGTGGTTTGGCTGTGTTGTGTTGGGCTGGGCTGGGGTGAGGCAGGGCACAGTGCGTAGGAGGTAGAGAGCCGTGCTCAGTCAGTAGGCCTAACTGCTGCCCTCAGGCCCCGTATCTGACACCAGGTGTGTGATAAGACACTGCGTGTGAAGGCAGGCAGGGCCCCTATAGAGTGGAGCTACACGTTTACTCTCCTTTTCTCCTGCAGGTTCACCTACCTTCTTTTCTGGCGGTTTTCTAACACTGTTGAACTTGCTTCGTATTGCTAGAGAAGTCTGAATGTGATGCAAAGTACAGCAAACACAAATAATTGACAATGTACAATGGATTTAGATTCTCACGCCAGCCATTGTTTTTGTTTTTATCCCCAGTCGGTCAAATATTATTAATCTCTTCTCAGCAGTGGTATGATCTGTGAGAATGATTTTACAAATCTGTGACTACAGTGCATTCTGAAAGTATTCAGACCCATTTACTTTTTCCACATTTTGTTACGTTACAGGCTTAATCTAAAATGGCAAAAAAATATATATTAATCTCAGTCTACACACACATACACACAATACCTCACATTGACAAGGCAAAAACAGGTTTAGAAATGTGGGGATTTTATAAATTTAAAAACTGAAAATATCAAATTTACATAAGGATTCAGATCCTTTATTCAGTACTTTGTTGAAGCACCTTTGGCAGCGCTTACAGCCTCGGGTCTTCTTCAGTACATTGGTTTGTCCTTTAAAAAAGTTGCGGCGCAGCTTGCATGGTGCCGCAGAATTCTATGGCACGTTATATAAGTGTAAACCATTGGTACCATTAATGCTAGTTAGTGCTAGTTTGACCACCAAAGGGCATCTTTGAGAAGCATTTGATAGCTTTCAATAGTGGCTGTACTAGAGATTTTTTGTTTTGTTTGTAAGAACATAGTACATGGGATTGATTAAGAAATGTTGCTAAATTAATTTGATTAATATTATGGGGTTTCTATTACAAGAAAAACTAAAAACCCTCTGGGTTTCAGTTAGGATGGAACAGAAAATATGGCGCTGTACAACGTGACGGTCGGGAGTAGGCTACAGTACTGGGCTATTTAGCAATGTCTTCTTGGGTATGACGCTACAAGCTTGGCACACCTGTATTTGGGGAGTTTCTCCCATTCTTCTCTGCAGTTTCTCTCAAGCGCTGTCTCGTTGGATGGGGAGTATCGCCACACAGCTATTTTCAGGTCTCTCTAGAGATGTTCGATTGGGTTCAAGTCTGGGCTCGGCTGTGCCACTCAAGGACATTCAGAGACTTGTCCCGAAGCCACTCCTGCGTTGTCTTGGCTGCGTGCTTAGGGTCGATTGCTCAGTTTTGCCGGGTTGTGGTGGTTCTAAACTTCTTCCATTTAAGAATGATGGAGGCCACTGTGTTCTTGGGGACCTTCAATGGTATATAAATGTTTTGGTAACCTTCCCCAGATCTGTGCCTCGACACAATCCTGTCTCAGAGCTCTACGGACAATTCCTTCGACCTCATGGTTTGGTTTTTGCTCTGACATGCACTGTTAACTGTGGGATCTTATATAGACAGGTGTGTGCCTTTACAAATCATGTCCAATCAATTGAATTTACCACAGGTGGACTCCAATCAAGTTGGATTAACATCTCAAGGATGATCAATGGAAACAGGATGCACTTGAGCTCAATTTTGAGTCTCATAGCAAAGGTCCTGAATACTTATGTAAATAAGGTACCTGTTTTTTATTTTTAATACATTTGCAAAAATTTCTAAAAACCTGTTTTGACTTTGTCATTACGGGGTGATGTGTGAGGATTGATGAGGATTTTTTATTTAATCCATTTTAGAAGGTTGTAATGTAACAAAATGTGGAAAAAGTCAAGGGGTCTGAATATTTTTTCTGAATGCACTGTATAGGACTCCGGTTGTCTGTATCATGTACGGTTCACGGATCATTGGGTCTTCATTACAAAAATGTCTGTAGAGTCCAAATGGTTTGAGCTACAAACTATTAAAAGCTATCTATGAAAACAACACGCACATGTACAGTTGAAGTTGGAAGAATACATACACATAGGTTGGAGTTACTAAAACTCATTTTTCAACCATTCCACAAATTTCTTGTTAACAAACTATAGTTTTGGCAAGTCGGTTAGGACATCTACTTTGTGCATGACAAGTAATTTTTCCAAAAATTGTTTACAGACAGATTATTTCACAATTCCAGTGGGTCAGAAGTTTACACACAGGAAGTTGACTGTGCCTTTAAACAGCTAGGAAAATTCCAGAAAATGATGTCATGGCTTTAGAAGCTTCTGATAGGCTAATTGACATAATTTGAGTCAATTGGAGGTGAACCTGTGGATGTATTTCAAGACCTACTCTGTGCCTCTGTTTGACATCATGGGAAAATCTAAAGAAATCAGCCAAGATCTCAGAAAAACAATTGTAGACCTCCACAAGTCTGGTTCATCCTTGGGAGCAATTTCCTGAAGGTACCACGTTCATCTGTACAAACAATAGTACGCAAGTATAAACACCATGGGACCACGCAGCCGTCATACCGCTCAGGAAGGAGAAGCATTCTGTCTCCTAAAGATGAACGTGTTTTGGTGCGAAAAGAGCAAATCAATCCCAGAACAACAGCAAAGGACCCTGTGAAGATGCTGGAGGAAACAGGTACAAAAGTATCTATATCCACAGTAAAACAAGTCCTATATCGACATAACCTGAATGGCCGCTCAGCAAGGAAGAAGCCACTGCTCCAAAACCGCCATTAAAAAAAGCCAGACTACGGTTTGCAACTGCACATAGGGAAAAATATTGTACTTTTTGGAGAAATGTCCTCTGGTCTGATGAAACAAAAATAGAACTGTTTGGACATAATGACCATCATTATGTTTGGAGGAAAAAGTGGGAGGCTTGCAAGCCGAAGAACACCATCCCAACCATGAAGCACGTGGGTGGCAGCATCATGTTGTGGGGGTGCTTTGCTGCAGGAGGGACTGGTACATTTCACAAAATAGACAGCATCATGAGGAGGAAAATGATGTGGATATATTGAAGCAACATCTCAAGACACCAGTCAGGAAGTTAAAGCTTGGTCGCAAATGGGTCTTCCAAATGGACAATGACCCCAAGCATACTTCCAAAGTTGAGGCAAAATGGCTTAACTTCTCTAGGGTAGGGGGCAGCATTCGGAATTTTGGATGAAATGCATGCCCAAATTAAACTGCCTGTTTCTCGGGCCCAGAAGATATGATATGCATATAACTTGTAGATTTGGATAGAAAACACTCTAAAGTTTCCAAAACTGTTAAAATAGTGTCTATGAGTATAACAGAACTGATTTGGCAGGCGTAAACCTGAAAATACTTCCTGAATGGATTTTTTTTGGGGGGGGGTTTGTAGTTTTCTATTCAATGCCATTACAATATCCATTGACTTAGGACTCAAATTGCAGTTTCTATGCCTTCCACTAGATGTCAACAGTCTTTAGAAATTGGTTCAGTCTTGTATTCTGAAAAATGAGGAAGTAAGGGCAGTCTGAATGAGTGGACCCTAAAGTGTCACGGAGCTTTTTCATGCGCACAACCGAGAGAGTGCCTTTCTTGTTTACATTTTATATTGACGTTATTGTCCGGTTGAAATATTATCGATTATTTAGGCAAAAAAAAAACTGAGGTTTGAATATAAACATCGTTTGACATGTTTCTATGAACTTTACGGATACAATTTAGATTTTTTTTGGTCTTCCTGTTTTGACTGCGTTTGAGCCTGTGGATTACTGAAGAAAACACGCAAACAAAACAGAGGTTTTTGGGTATAAAGAGACTTTATCGAATAAAAGGAACATTTGAGTAAATGAATGTCTGCTGAGTGCAACCATATGAAGATCATCAAAGGTAAGGGATTAATTTTATCTCTATTTCTAAATTGTGTAACTGTTCTACATGGCTGGTTACTGTTTAATGATTTGTCTAGTGGGCTATGTTCTCAAATAATCGTAAGGTATGCTTTCGCCGTAAAGCATTTTTTTAAATCTGACACCGTGGTTGGATTCACAAGAAGTTCATCTTTAAACCTATGTAAAATATGTTTTGTTTTCTGAATTTTTATAATTAGTATTTCTGTATTTGAATTTGGCGCCCAGCAGTTTCACTGGCTGTTGAAGAGGTGGGACGCTAACGTCTCACGTACCCAAGAGAGGTTAAGGACAACAAAGTCAAGGTATTGGAGTGGCCATCACAAAGCCCTGACCTCAATTCTATAGAAAATTTGTGGGCAGAACTGAAAAAGCGTGTGCGAGCAAGGAGGCCTTACAACCTGACTCAGATACACCAGCTCTGTCAGGAGGAATGGGCCAAAATTCACCCAACTGATTGTGGGAAGTTTGTGGAAGGCTACCCGAAACGTTTGAACCAAATTAAACAATTTAAAGGCAATGCTACCAAATCTAATTGAGTGTATGTAAACTTCTGACCCACTGGGAATGTGATGAAAGAAATAAAACCTTAAATAAATAAGACATTTCTATTTCTTAAAATAAAGTGGTGATCCTCACTGACCTAAGGCAGGGAATTTTTACTTGGATTAAATGTCAGGAATTGTGAAAAACGGAGTTAATGTATTTGGCTAAGGTGTATGTAAACTTCCGACTTCAACTGTAACATCTTTTGCACTGTCACTCATAAGCCAGCAGAATACCACCCTGCATCCTCCTGTCTTGCTTCTGAAGCTAAGCAGGGTTGGTCTTGGTCAGTCCCTGGATGGGAGACCAGATGCTGGACGCAGTAGGAGGCACCCTTTCCTCTGGTCTAAAAAAAATACCCAATGCCCCAGGGCAGTGATTGGGGACATTTCCCTGTGTAGGGTGCTGTCTTTCATGTGGGACATTAAACAGGTGTCCTGACTCTCTGTGGTCACTAAAGATCCCATGGCACTTATCATAAGAGTGGATAAAATCTCAATCTGTCCTTCATACCATCATGGCCACCTAATCATCCCCAGTTTACAATTGGCTCATTCATCCCCTCTCCCTTGTAACTATTCCCCAGGTTCTTGCTGTAAATGAGAATGTGTTCTCAGTCAACTTACCTGGTAAAATAAATAAATAATTGCTACACGAGTAGTTAAGAGCTTCATCTTCATAGGAAATTGTGTCTATAATAAGCTCACAGTTTCTGTCACAAACACTGAACTCCACACAGTTGTCATTGACTAATTGGATATTAATTTCCCAGTGAGCAAACACTTACTTGCAAAATGTAATATAAATATACACCATTAAAAGGCTTTAACGTATCTGCACATGATAGACAGGCATTGCCAGAGCTCCAAATTGGAGAGACTGGACATGGTTAGTGAACTTGACTTGCAGTTGACAAATGGCCCATTGCCATACCACACCTATACTCTATCAATATAGCATACCGAAGTTCACAAAGTTGTCACGTGTAGTAGCCTGGGTATCTGTTCTTTAACCAGGCAGCAAATATTATTATTATTATAGAAAAAGGCTAACATTGACATCCTGCACCCGAGAACAGTGAACAAACTACCAGGTTTRTGGGTATTCTGCTCCATGAATTGTGGTGTTGTTGGACTAGCTAGCGAACTAGCCCTAGATCATGACTCTCAGTTCCATTTATTACTTACACAGAAGTCATTGGACAATGGCGACTTCTGTACAGATGAGTTTTGTTAAGAGCCCCACATTTCGGTCTAAACAGCTAAGGCAGTTTTGGAAGCTTGACAAGGACCTTATCTTTCATATCAACAATAAATACTTTTCAGAAAACAAAAAGTTAAATTGATAGTACACCTTTATAGGGTTGGCTATATTTCCATGTCACAGCGCTTGTTTACGGAAAAGGGAAGATACAGTGTGGACTACCTGTGCTATTAGCTGTCTGTCTCCCCGAACACCTGTGTGTAAACAGAAGACCGACGCCACAAACGTGGTGTTACTTAAAACTGTTGACTGCCACTATTTTGCATTGTGAAATAATTTTGGATGTTTTATGGAAGTAGAGGTATTAATGTTTCTAGATCCGTACCACAATTGAGAATCGATTCACGTTTAGATTGAGTATTTGGCTGTTTTGGCTTCCAGAGCCAATTTGCCTTTATGAAAAACATAGCAAAGTTCCTTGGACTATACTGCACTCCGTCTCACTCCGAGCTACATGTTCTCTTTCCGTCTTAGCTATACGTTCACAATTATGAAGTGGACAGGGTGTCAATTGTTAGACTGACAAAGTGTAGCTACAATTAATTAAATGGAGGGGGAAAAAATTTAGCGAGTATTCTTCTC
Organism: Salvelinus sp. IW2-2015; assembly: GCF_002910315.2. Lineage (NCBI taxonomy): Eukaryota > Metazoa > Chordata > Actinopteri > Salmoniformes > Salmonidae > Salvelinus > Salvelinus sp. IW2-2015. The sequence goes on along the minus strand of NC_036871.1, from coordinate 5,654,065 downwards.
AAAGGCATTTTCGTTATGAGCCCACTGTCACAGCCTACCTACCTGCCGATCTCTGCTCCTTTCTCTCACAGCGTTGCTCCCTCGCGATGCCTGTTTCTCTAACAAACAAGTAAATTACCTTAAGGCATGACTTGACATTTTCTAAACTCTTCAGTTCTTTCTGAAAACTTAAACATGGATAACTTATTTCAACTATTCTATCCTCAATTGGCTGTATTTTATGCTTGCTTGCATCTGCTCGAGACAAATTGGGTATTGCATTGCTGGCGTCAACACTCAATGGGCCAGTTCATTTAGCAAGGCCTGGTGCCCCGGTCGAGTCAGATTTAATTTAAGGACCAATGGAATGGTGTAAAATGTTTATACCCCGCAACCCTTTGCACCGGGACATGTAAAAAGAACTCGCCCAATTCGTCGCTTTCTCTGTACACGCTCAACGCTGTCAACCCACTCTTAAAGCTACTTGTCCCTGTTTTGACACAATGTATGACTACTCGTAAAATACAGTACTTTCTGAACGTTAATAGTAGTGCCCATACGTACACCTACACTATTTAAAATACATTTGACTGCAGTTTCACGTAGACACACAAAATAATGCTGAATGCAATTATTAAATGTTTCTTTGCTGACTGACTTTGCTGTCATGTGCAGCCAGTGTTTTTTATATTAATATATACTTAATATTAAACTGTAAGTGGTTTCACATAATTGTAATACTGTAAATAAAAAGTGTAGGAAGAGCATGTGCTGGTTAACTGCTCCATTCACTTCATATGGCAATCATATTTGGAAGAAATACTGTATCTCCATTGACTGTAATGTATGCAATGATGTATATAAACCCTTGATAGAAATGCTATGTTTTGGCCATGGAGAGGTTTGAAGCCACCGGTCGGCCATATTGGCACTTCTCAGAAAAGCAGTCCTCCATAGGAATGCCATAGGAATTAATGTATTTCTGCATTTAAAATAAATGTAATTTATTTATGTCTTTTTGTTGTTGTAGTGGGGACAGTAAAATTATACTTTAAGGAAAATGTTCTATATAATTTTCATGGTGGGCTCCCGAGTGGCGTAGCGGTTTAAGGCACTGCAGCTCAGTGCTAGAGGCATCACTACAGACCCTGGTTCAATTCCAGGCTGTATCACAACCAGCTGTGATTGGGAGTCCCATAGGGGACAATTGGCCCAGTGTCGTCTGGGTTAGGGTTTGGCCGGGGTAGGCCGTCATTGTAAATAAGAATTTGTTCTTAACTGACTTGCCTAGTTAAATAAAGGTTAAATAAAAAATTATGTTTAGCTCACATAATATAGTATGCATTAAGGTGTCTGTAATAGAACACACTTGGCAAAAACACATTAGTAAATGTATTTCTATAACTTCCAAAATATTTTTTACAATGTTGGGGAATGCCAAAATGGAGGCGCGGTGCTTGACACAGTATCCTGTGAGTCAACTTGTGTATATGTAAATCATTGAGTTTGTCACTGGATTTGTGCATGTAGAAAGAGTCCCTGGTAGGTTGTTATCATTGTCCTCTGTCGTCATCAAGTGGTGATATAATGAAACTACACGGCCAGGCTAACACCCGTGTGTGCGTTCATGCGTCCATCACTCAATGTGTTCATGCCTTCACTACTCAATCTCACATTTATGTATTCATATAATAAGCAATGTATTATCAAACGTATACCTACCATGTAGTGCAAGCACTACAATTTACAGTCAAGGAGGAAGCGTATCTCTACAACCAACAATCCCAGAATGGTCTCCAGTTGCTCCATCTCATCAGGCAAGGGAATATAACGGGTTCTACAAACTGTGGACTTTGGTGGAGACAGGGTTTGTGTGCATAGATTTACGATATCCTTTGTTATAGGGTGGTTCGAGTTTTGTCTCACATGGGCTGGATTAGTAATTCTCTTTAGGTCTTTCTGTAGAGCACCGGGTGTACCTGCTGCTTTCTCCCTGCATCGAGTAGACAGGAATATAGCATTGACGTGAATATCAGTTGAACTATAACTCAGTAAAATCTTTGAAATTGTTGCATTTATATTTTTGTTCAGTGTACATGGGCAAAAATCCTCCATGACACACCAAGGTGAAAAGCAACATTGAACTGAAAATGTCTACCCTACGCTGAAATGTATTTTTCTACTCCTGCAATAGTCTACACATATTGCCTTTCAGACGTGTTACATTCTTGACATTTGACAAAAGACAAAAACCCCATGATTTATTGCAGCACACACAGGAGACAAGCAATTTTGCCTGCTGTCCTAAACCCCCCAAAAAACATTTTGTCAAACATCCGATAAGTAGTCTTTTCAAAATATGCTACCCATAGTTTTTCAATCTGTAAAAAAATATAATCTAAATGCCCCCAAAGGGATTTGACAGCCATGTTATCCAGTCCTAAAAAAAATAAAACATTTTGTGACTTGTGAAATGACCACTCAGTCTACCTGTAGAGCAGATGTGTGTCGGACGGTCAAATACTCAGTCAACGAGTCTCCCATAAACAAATAAACAACACGTTTAAGAACAATACTTTTAGTGACTGCTGTGCAAGTTAGGAGGTTGTTCTCTAGAACACTCATGTTATTTCCCATCAGTAATACTCCGTTCTAAATTCATAATGTCTGGCTTTTTGTGTGAGCATAATTGGATAGGGTAAACTTCTCAAAAACAACGTCTCCCTTGGGAGATGACAGGTTCTCATACACATCCAAATTATACTCAAACATCTGAAAATCAATAACTACAATGATTGCAAAGAAGTGTCGATAAAGTAAAAACAATATACACCACAGAAAACTGGATTTCTTTACATTACCATTCGCAAAATAACAAGGAGCAGAGATTACCTAAGCCCCTAAAGAAAACAGAGCGTACAGCAACCGAAAAAAAAGGTAACTTGCTTACCCTTTACTCAACCTGCAGGTATAATGCAATTATAATGCATTGTAAGACTTGTCATAAGCATTTATGACCCTCTATAATGTCTTATTGTAACGAAAGTCATCGGGAGAAGGAGAGGAGGACCAAAGTGCAGCGTGATACGTATCCATAATACACGAACAAAAACAACAAAACGACCAACGAACAGTTCTGACAGGTGCAACAAACACTAACCACCCACAAACACAAGTGGGAAAACAGGCTACCTTAAGTATGGCTCTCAATCAGAGACAACGATAGACAGCTGCCTCTGATTGAGAACCATACCAGGCCAAACACTTAGAAACAGAAAACCTAGACCTACAACATAGAATACCCACCCACATCACACCCTGACCAAACTAAAAATAGGTCAGGGCGTGATACTTATCTCGTAATGATCCGGACTAAATAAACAGCCGCTGAGTCAGTTAAACGTTACTTACATAGAAATATAACATTATTAGCCTTAAAATAAGACAATGAATGGCACATACATGCTTTTAAACTAATAAAACATTATACCTGCAGTCTACGTTAAGTGTAACTGATAATTTCATACGAACAGAATCAAACAGGAAATAAGATCCACATTTAGGTCTTAAATCTTTTGTGGAAACAAACTGCTTTGACCACATCGATTACACACAGTCTCGACTTTAACATTTGCACTACTAAATCAGTTCCTTATGAAACTAATCAACAAGAGAACAGCACTTGGTAGAAATCAGATGCTAGCTCACTACAGTGTCACGGTTATAGGGGTTGCGATGCCATGATAGGGAACGTCAAGCGCCGCAAGAGGTTTGTAGATGCAAACAACATTATATACCACATTATGGAAGACACTGCTCCCGATAATGTTTCAGGATTAGAAAGTGTACATACTGTACACCAAGAGACCTGTACTAGAGACCGCCTTGAGTGTTCACCTAAAGACAATTACACAACAAACGTCTTTTGAACGTCAGTTTGAGGTGTCGATTCTGAATAAATTAACGACTGGTGGCCTCCTGACTGGTGCTGCAGTGTAAGGCTCTGCATTGCAGTGCTGAGACGCCACTACAGCCTGGGGTTTGATCCGTGGCCGGGAATCCCATAAGGGCGGTGCACATTGGCCCAGCGCCGCCCGGGTTTGGGGGAGGGATGGCCGGTTGGCAATTCCTTGTCTCATCGTGCTCCTTGTGGCAGGCCGGGCGCCTGCAAGCTTACATCGGTCATCAGTCAAACAGTGTTTCCTCCGACACATTGGTATCGCTGACTTCCGAGTTAAGCGAGAAGTGTATTAAAAAGCAGCGCTTCTTGACGAGTCATGTTTCTGAGGACACGTCTCGACTTCCGCCTCTCCCGAGACCGTTGGGGAGTTGTAGCGATGAGACAATTGGATATTACGAAATTGGGGAGAAAAATGGGTCAAATAATGACGGCTACCTCGCAGGACCTGCAGTCGTTTGTAAAATAATTGAGTGAATGGATTGCGGTATGGGCTGGTCTCTAGTATGAGTTGGTCGGTCTGACAGGTACACTGCCATAGCAGATGCTGCTTTGTCGTTCTGCCCCTGAACAAGGCAGTTAACCCACTGTTCCTAGGCCGTCATTGAAAATAAGAATTTGTTCTTTGGGTTGTGCCGTGGCGGAGATCTTTGTGGGCTATACTCGGCCTTGTCTCAGGATGGTAAGTTGGTGGTTGAAGATATCCCTCTAGTGGTGTGGGGGCGTGCTTGGCAAAGTGTGTGGGGTTTATATCCTGCCTGTTTGGCCCTGTCCGGGGGTATTATCGGATGGGGCCACATGTCTCCTGACCCCTCCTGTCTCAGCCTCCAGTATTTATGCTGCAGTAGTTTATGTGTCGGGGGGCTAGGGTCAGTCTGTTATCTGGAGTACTTCTCCTGTCTTATCCGGTGTCCTGTGTGAATTTAAGTATGCTCTCTCTAATTCTCTCTTTCTTTCTTCTCTTCTCTCTCTTCTCGGAGGACCTGAGCCCTAGGACCATGCCTCAGGACTACCTGACTCCTTGCTGTCCCCAGTCCACCTGGCCGTTGCTGCTGCCAGTTTCAACTGTTCTGCCTGCGGCTATGGAACCCTGACCTGTTCACCGGACGTGCTACCTGTCCCAGACCTGCTGTTTTCAACTCTCTAGAGACGCAGGAGCGGTAGAGATACTCTTAATGATCGGCTATGAAAAGCCAACTGACATTTACTCCTGAGGTTCTGACTTGTTGCACCCTCGACAACTACTGTGATTATAATTATTTGACCATGCTGGTCATTTATGAACATTTGAACATCTTGGCCATGTTCTGTTATAACCATCCGTCACAGCCAGAAGAGGACTGGCACCCCTCAAAGCCTGGTTCCTCTCTAGGTTTCTTCCTAGGGAGTTATTCCTAGCCACCGTGCTTCTACACCTGCATTGCTTGCTGTTTGGGGTTTTAGGCTGGGTTAATGTACAGCACTTTGAGATATCAGCTGATGTAAGAAGGGCTATATAAATCAATTGGATTTGATCCAGGACCTTCTATACCAGGCGGTGTCCGAGGAAGGCCCTGGACTGTTTCTCCTGCTACCGCATGTAAAGACTGACCGGAGCGCCGTGTCTAGGCCAAGGCTTCTAAATAGCTTCTACCCCCAAGCCATAAGACTCCTGAACATCTAATCAAATGGCTACCCAGACTGTTTGCATTGCCCCCCCCCCCCTTTTTTTTATTTTATCATTTTTTACACTGCTGCTACCCTGTTATTATCTATGCATAGTCAATTAATAACTCTACCTACGTGTACACATTACCTCAATTACTCGACTAACCGGTGCCACTGCACCGGTACACACTCTGTACCGGTGCCCCCTCTATATAGCCTCGCTATTGTTATGTTACTGCTGCTCTTTAGTTATTTGCTACTTTTATTTCTCTTCTAATTATTATTTTTCTTAACTGCATTGTTGGCTAGGACTTGTAAGTAAGCATTTCACTGTAAGTGAAATGTTGTATTCAGCACATGTGACAAATACAATTTGATTGTGAAGGCTTTCAACACTGTTGACCATTCATTACTAATTTGTAGACTGTCTGAAATTGGCCTGGTCGGGCATGCAATTGGTTTGAAAACTATCTGACAGAGAGGACATGTTTCTTCTGATGGCGTTGTCAAGTTCCCTTAATATTACCAAAGGTGTCCCCCAAGGGTCGATTTTTTTCTATATAAACAATATTMGTTCGTCTGTAAGAAATGATAACCTCCACTTGTATGCGGACGATACCGTTGTGTATTCTTTTGCCCCTTCTGTTGACAAGACTCTCTCAGAACTACAATCTGCCTTTTTTACTTTCCTTTGTTGAACTGAAATTGGTACTTCATCCAGGTAAAAGTAAGCATATGTGATTTTCCAAAAAGCTTAAAAATGTAACTGATTATTTATGCATTGGATGGTGCCCACATTGATCAGGTCTGGGTATCTGGATTGATACAAAGCTATCTTTCAAAAAGCATATCGATGAGGTAGTTAAGAATTTCAAAATGGACTGCTTCCTTTATAGGAATAGGGCATGCCTTTCATTAAGTTGCAGAAAACAAAACATTCAGTTGACATTCATACCGGTTATAGATTATGGTGATATCGCCTATATGAATGCGGCTCCCACTGTATTGAAACCATTGGACGCAGTTACTCATAGCGCACTGCGCTTTATTTACAGGTGACAGGTTCAGTACATATCACTGCTTTCTGTATCAGAAAGTAAGCTGGCCCTCTTTGAAGTCTCATCGATCGACGCATTGCACTATTTGTGTTTATAAAGCGCTCTTACACAAACATCCGCCGTACCTCACTTCATCGTAACCTAAAGATGTACGAGCGACCAGACCCGGTCTCAGAGATGGCTAACTCTGGAGAGCCCATCGGTGTCCACTGAGTTCGGTAGATCTGCGTTACGTTTATTTGCGCCTTACTTGTGGAATGATCCCCAGAACTCTCTCAGGTTGGATGTCTTGGTGCCACTAGAGCAGTTAAGACGACTGGTTGATTTACCTTTTTTTACTGAGGGAATGTGTTCGTTTGTCATGATCGTGTTTTGTAAGTTACTTTTCTTAAATTACTTGTAAATAGTGTATGTTTTTATTGCGTTGGAATTGTAAATATTGTGAATTTATATGATTGTGTGCAGGGCTCCCTTATAAAAAGAGGCCATGGTCTCAATGGGATGTCCCTGTTGATATAAAAAAAATGGCTGCAACTCAACTTGCACCAATTGTGATGGTTTTGAATGCACTACTAACGGATGGAATCCTACATTCTCCCAAAATGCTAGTCAGAAGTTCATTTAGCAACGTCGAGAATAATCTAACAAATTCGTAAACGGTTTGGAGAAAAGAACAACACCCTAGGGAAGTCATWAAAAAAAATCACTATCCCTTCAAGCTTACATATTTGTGATAGTAGTACTAATTGTACAGTTAAGAATCAAGCAACAACAACAAGAAATGCACTAATAAATACAATTTTGTAGCCTGGMACCAGACAGTACCAAAAGTGAAGAGCAGTAAGAATACTGCAAACATAATTATGCAAAAAAAAAAWATATATATATATATATAAAATGTGTGTGTGTAATATATTACCAGAACATCAGCAGAAATAAGCAAAACATCAACATTTCAAAAGTTCACAGTAATTAATCCCAAATTAAAGTTATTTAAATCGTGACAAATGCAGCAGGTAAAGTCTGACAAACAAGCAATACTACATCTCACTGTACAATCCATTTTCAATTACATTACACAATACCTCATTCTTAAAATAGTTTGCCACTGTTGTTCCAAGGGAATGGCAAGCTCCCACACAACGTTACCAGTGGCAGATGCTATAAGACCTCCGAATGTTACTGGAACGCTCCCTAAATGTGCTGCACACAGTCTGCTTTTGACATATTCAATATTTTGGGTAATAAAGCATAACATTTGCAGTAACATCGTCGCTATGCATTGTCGCCACTCTTCAAATCACCCGTCATCATATTTTAGCCACTTAAGTTCTCCCATACTATTGTAAGTCGCTCTGGATAAGAGCGTCTGCTWAATGACTTAAATGTAAATGTAAATGTATAATAAAAGATGGAATTGCACTTTGAGCAGAGGTGCGTTCAACAAGGGTTCTGTTTGTGACGAACATGTTACTTAGTAACAATCTCAAGTTGAACAATTTTGAATGAACGTTCTGGTGAAACATTAATAAAAAGCTAAATGTTTGTAAGGATTACCAGGACAGTTTAGCAATGAGAATCAAACTGAAAATGACGTTCCTATTCCTACTACATGCAATAGAAAGCCTACGTGGTGGCGGCTTAGACCCGAAACAGATAGTTTACGTTCGCAGCACACTACCACCTTCTCACACTGTTAGCCAACTTTCGCAGCTAACAGAAAACAAACGGAATATGTTAAGATAACGTTAGCAAACAATTTCCTCTGTTGAACGCACCTCATGTGTTGTTCATTGTGAAGGGTTATCAAGTTGCTATACAACTTGGTGTTGTGGCATCGTAATGCAATCAACCGGAAGACAGTTCTTCAGTTCCCTTTGGCTGGGATCCTTGTTGGGAAAACAGTTCCCACACCCAAAGGGCAAGCAGTTATGGTGGTCAGTTACAAATGATCCCAATCCAAATAATACCTTTTTTCCCAAAACACAAAGAAATTCACCAACATTGTGAAACCTGTACCATATTATGAAACCATGACAAGGCTTCCAGATCAGATAGTGCAACTCAATCCTCAGTACAATGGTGCKGACATTGATAGTGATAGTAACATTCTGGACAGATTCTGGTATGTAGTATCACTTCAAGGTTGTAAAGTCTGATGCACATATCATACGATACAAGTCCACACTTATCCTGCGATCCATTCATCSCTCTCTAAATCTACTTGTTCATTACAAGTTCATTTATAGGAGCTTAGAGCCTAATGGTCAGGGCAGTTACCTCCGGCCATCCCAAAACCCCAGCCTCTGTATCCCTACAAACTACGCAACTGAATCCCAACATATGTTTACTCATGTACTAATGCCCTATGAACATTCTCATTATAAACCTTTCAAATGGTACAATGGCTAAACCAGACTTAAATAAATCAAATGGTTTGAACTGTGGTACCTGGTATACAGAAACATACAGTTATAAATTTTTCTTGTTAATTGATTTAAAAATTCATTAAAAAAAATCTAAAAGTCTTTGGGCTTTTGGGGATGGTAGGGGTTAAGCAGGCTGAAGGGGTATACAACCAACACCCACCCCACCCTCGTGGCACACCATGGGTGCCATGAATGTCCAGCGGTTGGTCTCAGCATCGTACATCTCTACAGAGCTCAGGTTGGATTGTCCGTCATAGCCACCCACGGAGTAAAGCCTGCCACAGTTTGCCACCAGTGAGACTCTGCTGCGCCGTGTGTTCATGGCCACCAGGTGGCTCCATTGGTCTGCCACCGAGCTGTACACCTCGGCCCCGCTGAGGAACCCGGAGCCATCATAACCCCCCGCCACATAGAGCTGGCTGCCAAGGGCTGCAGCGCCGTGGCGACAGCGCTTGTTCATCATGCCAGCAACGGGGTGCCAAAGGGCTGTGTGCTGGTTGTAGTACTCCACCTACAGGATGGGAGGTGTCATTAGTCATTCTCTTTCAGTGTCTAATGCATTTTAAAGGGTATGTTCACGATTTAAGAGATTAAGAACTTTTTACCATTCACCCGTGATGATATTGATTGATCCAAACCGTTTTTGAAATGTAAGCTATCTATTGGTCATTGATTATTTTTACCAGATCAGCCTACAGTAGATTACACTGATTAGAATGGAAGTGGAAGGGCAAAACTTGTTGCTTGTCTAAACAGCACTAAAGTGTCAATTTTGAAAATGCTAAATTGCCTGTGCAGCCACTTAATGTCATCAGAGATGATACATGGGTATAGTACCAGATACACTTAAAAGTTTGGAGCGGAGAGTGAAAAAGGTTTGCGAGCGGGGGGGGGAAAGGTGTTCGGAGCGGGGGAGGAGAAAGGTTCGGAGCGGGGAGGAGAAAGGGTTCGGAGCGGGAATCGGGGGGAGTGTAGAAGGGTTTGGAGCGGGAGTAAAGGTTTGGAGCGGAGAGGAGACGGGTTTGGAGCGGGGAGGAGAAGGGGTTTGGAGCAGGGGGCCGATAAAGGGTTTGGAGCGGGGAGAAGGGTTTGAAGAGGCAGAGGAGAAGGTTTGGAGAGGGAGGAGAAGGGTTATGGAGAGGGAGGAGAAGTGTTTGGAGCGAGGATGGGAAGGTTTGGGAGTGGGGAGCGGGAGTAAAGGGTAGGAGCGGGGAGGAGAAGGGTTGGAGCGGGGAAGAGAAAGGGTTCGGAGCGGGGAGCGAGGGTAAAGGGGTTTCGGAGCGGGAGTGAAGTTGGAGCGGGAGGAGAAGGGTTTGGGAGCCGGGGCAGAGTAAAGGGTTTGAGAGGGGAGGAGGAAGGGTTTGGAGAGGGGAGGGAGAAGGGTTTTGAGAGGGAGGAGAAAAGGGTTTGGAGAGGGAGGAGAAGGGTTTGGGAGAGGGAGGAGAAGGGTTTCGGAGCGGGGAGGAGTAAGATGTGGAGCGGGGAGAGTAAGGGCTTGAGTGGGGGAGATAAGGCTTGGAGCGGGAGAGTAAGGGTTTGGCGGGGTGCTGACGGAGATAAGGGCTTGGAGCGGGGAGAGTAAGGCGTTGGAGGACAGGGGAGGCGAGAGTAAGGGCTTGGAGCGGGGAGAGTAAGGGCTTGGAGTGGGAGTGAAGGGTGGGAGCGGGAAGTGGGAGTGAAGGGTTTGGAGCAGGGAGTGAAGGTGGTTTGGAGTAGTGAGCGGGGGGAGTAAGGGTTAGAAGCGGGGGAGTAAGGTTAGTACGCGGAGGAGAAGGGTTTGGAGCGGGAGGAGAAGGGTTTGGAGGCGGGGAGCGGGGAGTAAAGGGTTAGGAGCGGGGAGAGAAGGGTTTTGACGGGGAGGAGAAGGTTTGGAGCGGGGGAGAGGAGGGTTTGGAGCGGGGAGTGGGGGGGGGGGTAGGGTTCACGGAGGAGGTTCGGAGCGGGAGGAGAAGGTTCGGAGCGGGGAGCGGAGGAAGTTTGAGCGGGGAGGAAGAAGGGTTCGGACCGCGGGAGGAGAAGGGTTTCGGAGGGGGCGGGGAGAACGGGTCGGAGCGGGGGGTGGGGATTGAAGGTTTCGGAGCGGGGGATTGAAGGGTTCGGAGCGGGGGTGGGGATTGAAGGTTTCGGAGCGGGGATTAAGGGTTTCGGAGCGGGGGTGAAGGGTCACGGATGGGTTCGGCAGCGGGGATTGAAGGGTTCGGAAGCGGGAGTGAGGGTTCGGACGGAGGTGAAGGGTTCGGAGCGGGGAGTGAAGGTTCGGAGCGGGAGTAAGTCGGAGGAGGTGAAGGTCGGAGCGCGGGGTGAAAGGTGTTCGGAGGGGAGAGAAGGGTTTGGAGCGGGGAGTGGGGGGAGTAAAGGTTCGAGGGCGGGGAGAGAAGTTTTCGGAGCGGGGAGGAAGGGTTCTGGAAGCGGGGAGTGAATTGGAGATGAAGGTTCGGAGCGGGAGTGAAGGTGTTCGGCGGCGGGAGGAGAAGGGTTGGAGCGCGGAGGTAAGGCTTGGGCGCGGAGGAGTAAGGGCTTGGAGCGGGAGAGTAAGGGCTTGGAGCTGGGAGGGAGAGTAAGGGCTTGAGGAGATAAGGCTTGGAGCGGGGAGAGTAAGGGCTATGGAGAGCGGGCGGGGAGAGTAAGGCTTAGAAGGGGAAGTGAATGGGTTCTTGGAGCGGCTGTGAAGTGGGGGATGAAGGCGTTTGGAGCGGGAAGTGAAGGGTTTTGGAAAGTAAAAATAGTAAAAGTAGTGACGGGGGAGTAAAGGGTTAGAAGCGGGGGGATTAAAAGTTAGTACAGAGAGGAGAAGGGTTCTGGAGCGGGGAAGGAGAAGGTGTTTGGAGCGGGGCAGCGGAAGTTAAGTCAAAGGTTAGGAGCGGGGAGGAGAAGGGTTTGAGCGGGCGAGCAGAAGAGGGGTTTTGGAGCGGGGAAAGAAGGGTTTGGAGCGGGGATCATGGGAGAAAGGGTTCGGAAAGCGGTCTCCCGGAGGAGAAAGGTTTTCGGGAGCGGCTGTCAAGCGGGGAGGGAGAAGGTTTCGGAGCGCGGGAGGAGAAGGGTTCGGACGGGGAGGCAGACGGTCCCACCTTCGGAGCGGGAGGAGAAGGGTTCGGAGCGGGGAGGAGGGAAGGTTCGGAGCGGGGGGTGGGGATGAAGGTTTCGGAGCGGGGATTGAAGGGTTCGGAGCGGGGGGTGGGATTGAAGGTTTCGGACGGGGATTGAAGGGTTCGGAGCGGTGGTGAAGGGTTCAGACGGGGAGTGAAGGGTTCGGAGCAGGGGAGTGAAGGGTTCGGAGCGGGAGTGAAGGGTCGGAGCGGATGAAAGGTTCGGAAGCGGGGAAATGAAGGGTTCGGAGCGGGGAGTAGAAGGTTCGGACGGGAGTGAAAGGTTTGGAGCGGGGAGGAGAAGGGTTTGGAGCGGGAGTGGGGGAGTAAGGGTTCGGACGGGGAGGAGAAGTTTCGGAGCGGGGAGGAGAAGGGTTCGGAGCGGGGAAAGTAAGGGTTTGGAGCGGGAGTGAAGGTTCGGAGCGGGGGTGAAGGTTCGGAGCGGGAGGAGAAGCTTCGAGCGCGGAGTGAAAGGGTCGGACGGAGTGAAGGGTTCGGAGCGGGGAGTGAAGGGTTTGGAGCGGGGGGTGGGGATTGAATCCCAGTCTGTGATGGGGAGAGGCGTATATACAGTGCCTACTGAAAGTCTTCACATCTTTTTCACAGTTTTCACATTTTGCTCCCTTCATTTAAAATCTAGAAATGCATAAATTGGGATTTTCCCCCACTGATCAAAGCAACCTACTGCACACTTTAAAAGTTCCACAAAAAAAGGTATAATTGTGTATTATTATATTGATGGCGTAGCATCTTCACACCCTATAGTTGATACTTAGTGGAAGCACCTTTGGCAGCAAATACAGCTGTGAATAATTGTTATTAGTTTCCACCAATATTGCACAACTTTTGAGGCAACATCTATCCATCATTCTCAGCAAAATTGCTCAAGCTCAGTCAAATTGGTCGGGAATCATTGATGGACTGCAATATGTAACTATTGTCTTTGATTTTCAACCAGTTTTAAAAGTCAGGGCTGAGACTAGACATATTTTGTGAAAATGTTAGTTTCTGATCTTAAGATGTACCACAGCAAGGAGTGTGAAAATGTTAGTTCCTGATCTTAAGATGTACCACAGCAAGGAGTGTGAAAATGTTAGTTCCTGATCTTAAGATGTACCACAGCAAGGAGTGTGAAAATGTTAGTTCCTGATCTTAAGATGTACCACAGCAAGGAGTGTGAAAATGTTAGTTCCTGATCTTAAGATGTACCACAGCAAGGAGTGTGAAAATGTTAGTTCCTGATCTTAAGATGTACCACAGCAAGGAGTGTGAAAATGTTAGTTTCTGATCTTAAGATGTACCACAGCAAGGAGTGTGAAAATGTTAGTTCCTGATCTTAAGATGTACCACAGCAAGGAGTGTGAAAATGTTAGTTCCTGATCTTAAGATGTACCACAGCAAGGAGTGTGAAAATGTTAGTTCCTGATCTTAAGATCTACCACAGCAAGGAGTGCGAAAATGTTAGTTCCTGATCTTAAGGAGTGCGAAGGCCTACATTATGTAATCCAAAATTCTAATTGCATTTTCAAGTAGGTTGTGTAGATCTTAAGAAAAATATCTAATCCATTTTTAGATTTAAAGAGGCCATACATGTCACATTTCCCACCTGCAAATAGTGCCTAATAGACCTAATCCTCTCCTGTTTAGAACCGCCATACTGTGGAATTCGTAATATCTCTCCCGTTCATCTACCGTAGTCCTGTCAGCAATGTGCAGGCTGTGTGTCAAATGCCCTCCTTACCGTATTGAAGATCTGTAAACCGTCATGACCCCCAGATACAAAAATCCTTCCATCATAAACAGTCACCCCAGCTGCACTGCGACTTGCACTCATCTCTGTCATTACTGTCCACCTGCACGAGTGTATAAAGAAAAGCAGATGCACGTTAATTAATGTTGATACAGATGGGCTACACCTTTTCACTTCATATAAAAGTCACACTGCGACGACATTTTGATTTGCTACGACTAATTATTAAAGACAAAAATTGAAATGACCAATTCTATTTCCTGGATACATTTGAAAAAATGGTTTTACATACTTGATATGTGTGATGTGATATGATCTAAAGTAATGGTTTTGGATAGGATTGGATAAGTGTAAGCAAGTAAAACACAGCAGAAATACACAAAATGAATGTTACAAAATATGACATTAGCAATAAAAAAAAWATATAAAAATAACTTTTACATTCCTCCACAACCAAGCTCAGAATTAAAAAGGTAGTCGGCGGGGCTCCCGAGTGGCGCAGCAGTCTAAGGAACTGCATCTCAGTGCAAGAGGCGTCACTACAGTCCCTGGTTCGAATCCAGGCTGTATCACATCCGGCCGTAATTGGGAGTCCCATAGGGCGGCGCACAATTGGCCCAGCGTRATCTGGATTTGGCCGGGGTAGGCCGTCATTGTAAATTAGACTTGCCTAGTTAAATAAAGGTTTAATAATAATAATAATAAAACATGTTTAAATGCATTAAGTAAACAGCAGTATCAGGCCGACTTCCACAACAGTTCATGTGGAGGTAGGAGCATGTATATACACTGAGTGTAGAAAACATTAAGACCACCTGCTCTTTCCATGACAGACTGACCAGGTGAATCCAGGTCAAAGCTATGATCCCTTATTAATGGCACAAGTTGAATCCACTTCAATCTGTGTAGATGAAGGGGAGGAGACAGGTTAAAGAAGGATTTTTAATCCTTTAGATAATTGAGACATGGATTGTATATGTGTGCCATTCAAAGGGTGAATGGGAAAAACAAAAGATTGAAGTGCCTTTGAACGGGGTATGGTAGTAGGTGCCAGGCGCAACGCTGCTGGGGTTTTCACGCTCAACAGTTTCCCATGTGCATCAAGAATGGCCCAACTTGACACTAACTGTGGGAAGCATTGGAGTCAATATGATCCAGCATCCCTGTAGAACGCTTTCAACACATTGTAGAGTCCATGCCCTGACGAATTGAGGCTGTTCTGAGGACAAAAGGTGATGCAACGCAATATTAGGTGTTACTAACATTACGTATTCCTAATGTTTTGTACACTCACTGTAGATTACATCTCCATTGTCAATCAAGGGTCAAAGCCTTGGGTTAAATGTGGAAGTAGTTCCATCTTCTCCTTCAAGGGGGAATTGTTGCTGTACGGCAGACACCTATCCCGAGTGGCGCAGTAGTCTAAGACACCGCATCTCAGTGCGAATCCAGGCTGCATCGCATCCGGCCGTGATTGGGAGTCCCATAGGGCGGCGCACAATTGGCCCAGCGTCGTGCGGATTCGGCCGGGGTAGGCCCGCAATTGTAAATAAGAATTTGTTCTTAACTGACTTGCCTAGTTAAGTAAAGGTTCAATTTAAAAATCCAATCCTCACAGATCTCCACAAGTACAATGGGAGTAGGGACTAGGTCAGTGATACGCAAGTGGCAGTCTATTAAAATCATTTTAGAATGTCATACAAAAGTATTACTGTGTGTGAACTTTCAAATGCATTCTGTKATTTCTAAATATGCAATGTGATAGGTATTTTAATTGAAAAAAATTTAACACAAAAAACATTGAATTAATAAAATATTTCAATTGATCGTCTTCCTCAAATGAAGGGCATGATGACGCAATGTTTGCGAGAGAGAGGGAATGTGATTCAATTGGTCCTCAACTCACGGCTCAAAAATCATCCAGGATAAACTGAGTTGGGCCTGAGTTAGCCTGCCCCGGAGCAGGTTAGTTCTGAGGCATTTGTTGCCAAAGAAATGTACCTGGCTAAAAGGTGAGACACTTTCATGGTACCGGTTATCCCGAGTGGAACTCAGAGTTGACCAAAGTTACCTCACTAACTCCTCAAACCAGGTACGTAGAATACCCTCTGGTCTAGCTTGACTTGGAATTCAGGGAGTCAAAGGAAAGTAAATCACATAGGAAATGTACAGAACCTGTTGGCTTCTGGAGAGTAGCACTCTACTGAGTTGAGTGAGGATTTGCCATCATAGCCCCCGCACACATAGATATGTCCGTCAACCACCACTGTTCCCATTGCACTGCATTCGGAGAGATGGAGAAAGGGGAACGAGGATAAACACACTGAGAAAAACAACGTGCTTTTGCAGACCCATCAACTGGATCAAGAAGCTCCTGTCCATTTAACTAGGGTTTTCGCCAATGGTGTATAAAAACCATAGAATATACAGTAACAGTCAAACGTTTGGACACACCTACTCATTCAAGGCTTTTTCTTTATTTTACTATTTTCTATATTGTAGAATAATAGTGAAGACATCAACACTATGAAATAACACATATGGAATCATGTAGTAACCAAAAAAGTGTTAAACAAATCAAAATATATGTGAGATTCTTCAAAGAGCCCCCTTTGCCTTGATGACAGCTTTAGACACTCTTGGTATTCTCTCAACCAGCTTCACCTGGAATGCTTTTCAACAGTCTTGAAGAAGTTCCCACATATTCTGAGCACTTGTTTGTTGGCTGCTTTTCCATCACTCTGCAGTCTAACTCATCACACACCATCTCAATTGGGTTGAGGTCAGGTGATTGCGGAGGCCAGGTCTTCTGATGCAGCACTCCATCACTCTCCTTCTTGGTCAAATAGCCCTTACACAGAGTGGAGGTGTGTTTTGGGTCATTGTCCTGTTGAAAAACAAATCATAGTCCTTCTAAGCGCAAAGCAGATGGGATGGTGTATCGCTGCAGAATGCTGTGGTAGCCATGCTGGGTAAGTGTGCCTTGAATTCTAAATAAATCACTTGCAGTATCGCCAGCAAAGCACCATCACACCTCCTCCTCCATGCTTCATGCTGGGAACCACAGATACAGAGATCGTCTGTTCACCTACTCTGCGTCTCACAAAGACACGGCAGTTGGAACCAAAAATCTCAAATTTGGACTCCAGACAAAAGGACAGATTTTCACCGGTCTAATTTCCATTGCTCGTGTTTCTTGGCCCTTCTTCTTATTGGTGTCCTTTAGTACTGGTTTCTTTGCAGCAATTCGACCACGAAAGCCTGATTCACGCAGTCTCCTCTGAACAGTTGATGTTGAGATGTGTCTGTTACTTGAACTCTGTGAAGCATTTATTTGGGCTGCAGTTTCTGAGGCTGGTAACGCTAATGAACTTAAGAGGTAACTCTGGTTCTTCCTTTCCTGTGGCGGTCCTCATGAGAGCCAGTTTCTTCATAGCGCTTGAACTTTCAAAGTTCTTGAAATGTTCCGGATTGACTGACCTTCATGTCTTAGAGTAATGATGGGCTGTCATTTCTCTTTGCTTATTTGAGCTGTTCTTGCCATAATATGGACTTGGTCTTTTACCAAATAGGGCTATCTTCTGTACCTTGTCACAACACAACTGATTGGCTAAAATGCATTAAAAAGGAAAGAAATTCCACAAATAAACTTTTAACAAGGCACACCTGTTKATTGAAATGCATTCCAGGTGACTACCTCATGAAGCTGGCTGAGAGAATACCAAGAGTGTGCAAAGCTGTCATCAAGGCAAAGGGTGGCTGTTTGAAGAATCTCAAATATAAAATATATTTTGATTTTGTTTAACTCTTTTTTGGGTCCTACATGACTCCATGTGATATTTCATAGTTTTGATGTCTTCAKTATTATTCTACAATGTAGAAAATAGTAAAAAATAAATAAAAACCCTGGAATGAGTATATGTGTAGCAAACTTTTGACTGGTACTGTATGTCTATGCTTTCCCCGGGGCTTATTCGATTCGTTGATGAGATMACGTTCAAGCACACCAAGTCGAGTTGTAGGTTACATGACTTAAATAGGGTGGGTACTAGTAGAACTTTTCACAATAGTAGCTGTTCCACAACTGGGGAAAGTTATCATTGTTTGGTTTGGGGAATAATTCATTTACTTGTTTGAATGCAGTCGATGGACAAAGAGTGACTGCAATCTGGTTTTGATAAACTAGCCAATGCCAACATATACTAAGAAATTGCATTCAGGGACCAAAATCCCAGTCAATTACTCCTATTTATCATGTTTTAAATTGCATGCCTGATTTCTCTCCAACTCATTTTAAACCTATTCATTTACAAGGACCACCGCACTTTAGTGCAAAGTAAAACATGTGAACAATCCTCCTTTAAGCATTTTAGAATGTCTCGATCAGCTACTAGGTAGATAAAATAGGGTAAATTTGGAGCCTACTAAACAACTTATCAAAATCTACAGGTAATCAGTACATCTACAAGTAATCAGTACACTGTATCTACTTAATAATTGGCTGTTCTATAGGAATTCAATCACTTTTCGACCACACCCATTTTGCTTTGAATGAAACATGCCATACATGGTTGCCGATGGTAGAAGATGTCAGAAAGTAACATTTTGGACCTGAATGCCAAAACATTCATGAGATAGAGGTGCTCAAATGTGACCAATTTTGCATACCCCACCCTACCATGAGACATCCATGGCAGCGTCACTGAAAAAGATGAATAGTTCAGATTTGATTTGAAAGCTTATAAACAGGGTTTCAAAACTGTTTTATAATATCTAGAAAAAATATAAACGCAACATGCAACAATTTCAATGATTTTACTGAGTTACAGTTCATATGAGGAAATCAGTAAATTGAAATGAATTCATTAAGCCCTAATCTATGGATTTCACTTGACTTGGCGCAGCCATGGATGGGCCTTGGAGGGCATAGGCCCACCCACTGGGGAGCCAGGCCCAGCCAATCAGAATTAGTTTTTCCCAACAAAATGGCTTTATGACAGACAAAAATTATCCTCCGTTTCATCAGTTGTCTGGGTGGCTGGTCTCAGACAATCCTGCAGGTGAAGAAGCCTAGCTGTGGAGGTCCTGGGCTGGCGTGGTTACATGTGGTCTGCGGTTGTGAGGCCGGTTGGACGTAATGCCAAATTCTCTAAAGCGACATTGGAGGCAGCTTATGGCAGAGAAATGAACAATCAATTCTCTGGCAACAGCTCTGGTGTACATCCCTGCAGTCAGAATGCCAGCCGTCCAAGAGAAATACACCTTTTGTGTGTATGGAAAATTTATGGGATCTTTTA
Organism: Salvelinus sp. IW2-2015; assembly: GCF_002910315.2. Classification (NCBI taxonomy): domain Eukaryota; kingdom Metazoa; phylum Chordata; class Actinopteri; order Salmoniformes; family Salmonidae; genus Salvelinus; species Salvelinus sp. IW2-2015. The sequence continues at coordinate 5,634,861 of NC_036871.1, read as the reverse complement.
TTTCAGCCCTTGAAAAATCAATTATGTCAAATATTTTTGTTATTTTCACATACAGTTGCGGACAAATATATTGGCACCCTTGCACTTTTCTTAAATAAATTGAAATTTATAAAAACTTGTCTCCACAGTATTAGATCTTCAACATTACAGAATTATAAAAAAATAAATTGTACTTAAGTTACCAAATTTTTAATTTGGAAAAGAAACAAATGGCATGCACATAATTATTAACATGGACGTTAAAAGGTACATGAAAAATTTTCATGGACGTTAAAGGTACATTTTTTTGTAATGTTTAAAAAAATGTACGAGAAACTATCAAATAGTTTGACAACCCTATGCAATCGCGCAGGCATTACATGAAGGCCAATCATGGCTCAGCCTCTACCATGAAATTATGGGAAATTGAGAAAGTTTCTCTTTCCTCCAGAGGTGGCAATATGGTGAGGAAATTGTTAAGAGAGGCACTTTGGATCGAATGCTTAGATCTCGTGGAGCCAAAAGGTTTGAATGAACAGCCTTCTCCTTTTTTGTAAGTACATTTTTCTTTGTTTGTTTATTTCTCTGTCTTGTTATTGAATGTATGTTGAATGTATGTGTAGGAATATTGAATGATGATCATACTCATTTGAATAACCTGGGTAGTTACTACTACTACTGACAGTATTGACATGTTTGATTGACATGACAAGCGGGACACTCCCTTGTGAGGGAATATAGGTGCCTCCCCCCGTTTTCCTATTCAAGGTTCCGATGAAGGCGATTCATGRCAATAAATCGATCAGATTTACGCAGCAACAAAGTGCTCCTTTATATTTATTCCCCCAGATAGTCACCAGTTGAAGTATCCCGGGGTAAGGAATGTTTTGGGGGATTTTCAAATTCCACAGTTAAGCACTTGAACCCCCCCCCCCCTTTTCGTTTAAGCTGTGCTGAAGCGCGTTTGGGTATACCCTTTTTCCAGTTTGACAATCCCTTTTGTAAGCGATCAAATAATATCAAACTCAAGCGTGTATATTTTTCAGTGATTAAAATCAGTCATCTTTGAGCACCTATCTCCTGAATGTTTTGGTATTCCGGTTCAAAAATGTCTGACTACTTCTACCATGGACAAACATTTATGGAAAGTTTCATTTCAATTAAAAAAGGGGTGCAGTCAAAGTGATTGAATTCATATAAAACAACCCTAAAGTACATCATTGGAAAGACATTCTCACCTGCGTTGACTGTTCATGCTAGCAACACATGTCCAAGTATCCGTTTCTGGGTTATAGACCTCCACTGTGCTTAGCCGTGATTGTCCATCATATCCACCGATTGCGTAAAGTAACCCATTGACAACTGCCACACCCACTCGACTTCGAGCTGTACTCATTGGCTGACAGCGGTCCCAGCAATTTGCAATTGGGTCAAATACTTCAACTACAGTCAATGAGTCACCTGGATAAAAAAAAACAATGCACAACATTTAAACAAAAATAAACAAGTTTAGGGTGTAATGATTCACTTAGTCCATGATTTGATTTGAACCTCAGTTTTTGGGTCACGGTTTCAATAACTTCCAATGGCTTGTGTACTGATATGTGGGTCATTCCACAAAGTGCCTTTTGAGTCCCGTTGATATTTTAAGTAGAAATTGTGCACCAATATTACATTTTAAAAGACTGTTATCCACAAATGAAGTGCACTTTAATATGAACCACATGGAAAATTCAATATATCAGATTTTTTTATAAAGACTTGCTAAAGTGCCAAAAATGTCCCTCGTTGTGTTTTTACAACTTGACCCACTTTACCCCAAAAGTTTTCACCATCATTGTAAAGCCCTAGTTACTTTGTTGATTTGATTTAGGTTGCAAAGGGACGGTATATTACTGGAAACTTTCAAAGTTTACCAGTTAAACTATCAGAAGTTTTGTAATTTAAGGATTTTATGTTATTTATAACAAGACATCTAGTATCCCTTTTGGATACCTTAGATTTCCACAGATGTCTGTAATTATCTCTGGCCCTCTGTGTGGCCTTAACATGTAAAATATATTTCTTTCAAATAAAAAATAGAATGACAGCTGTGAAACATGATCCTAAATATAAACCAACTTAGTGAACACCACTGATGTTATATATGAGGGTTTCAGCTTGAAATACCTTCTTTCTTTATTTTTTTACAAACATTTTTTTACTATGTATTTCTTGTACATTTTTTGGAACCAAACTGGTGGTAGTTGTGAAAAAAGTCTATAGTTGGAAGAGTTAATTGAAAAAAAATGCCATTGTTGATTTTTTCTCTCCATTAAATTAGCCTATTTTCTCTTTAACCATATAGAAAGTCATGGACAATATGACACACATACACGTACAGTTGAAGTCGGAAGTTTACATACACTTTAGGTTGGAGTCATTAAACCTCGTTCTTCAACCACTCCACAAATGTCTTGTTAACAAACTATAGTTTTGGCAAGTCAGTTATGATATCTACTTTGTGCATGACACAATTAATTTTTCAAACAATTCTTCACAGACAGATGATTTCACTTATAATTCACTGTATCACAATTCCAGTAGGTCAGAAGTATACATACACTAAGTTGACTGTGCCTTTAAACAGCTTGGAAAATTCCAGAAAATTATGTCATGGCTTTAGAAGCTTCTGATAGGCTAATTGACATAATTTGGCTCAATTGGAGGTGTCCCTGTGGATGTATTTCAAGGCCTACCTTCAAACTCAGTGCCTCTTTGCTTGACATCATGGGGAAATCAAAAGAAATCAGCCAAGAAATCTGGGATAAAAAATTGGAGACCTCCACAAGTCTGGTTCATCCTTGGGAGAAATTTCCAAACGCCTGAAGGTACCACGTTTATCTGTACAAACAATAGTACGCAAGTATAAACACCATGGGACCACGCAGCCGTCATACCGCTCAGGAAGGAGAAGCATTCTGTCTCCTAGAGATGAACGTACTTTGATGCGAAAAGTGCGACTCAATCCCAGAACAACAGCAAAGGACCTTGTGAAGATGCTGGAGGAAACAGGTACAAAAGTATCTATATCCACAGTAAAACGTGTCCTATATAGACATAACCTGAAAGGCCGCTCAGCAAGGAAGTAGCCACTGCTCCAAAACCGCCATAAAAAAGCCAGACTACGGTTTGCAACTGCACATGGGGACAAAGATCATACTTTTTGGAGAAATGTCCTCTGGTCTGATGAAACAAAAATAGACCTGTTTGGCCATAATGAACATCGTTATGTTTGGAAGAAAATGGGGGATGCTTGCAAGCCGAAGAACACCATCCCAACCGTGAAGCACAGGGGTGGCAGCATCATGTTGTGGGGGTGCATTGCTGCAGGAGGGACTGGTGCACTTTACAAATGAGATGCCATCATGAGGTAGGAAAATTATGTGGATATATCGAAGCAAGTCAGGAAGTTAAAGCTTGGTTGCAAATGGGTCTTCCAAATGGACAATGACCCCAAGCATACTCCCAAAGTTGTGGCAAATTGGCTTAAGGACAACAAAGTCAAGGTATTGGAGTGGCCATCACAAAGCCCTGACCTCAATCCTATAGAAAATTTGTGGGCAGAACTGAAAAAGCATGTGCGAGCAAGGAGGCCTACAAACCTGACTCAGTTACACCAGCTCTATCAGGAGAAATGGGCCAAAATTCAACCAACTTATTGTGGGAGCTTGTGGAAGGCTACCCAAAACGTTTGACCCAAGTTAAACAATTTAAAGGCAATGCTACCAAATACTAATTGAGTGTATGTAAACTTCTGACCCACTGGGAATGTGATGAAAGAAATAAAAGCTGAATAAAATCATTCTCTCTACCATTATTCTGACATTTCACATTCTTAAAATAAAGTGGTGACCCTAAGACAGGGAATTTTTACTAGGATTAAATATCAGGAATTGTGAAAAACTGAGTTTAAATATATTTAGCTAAGGTGTATGTAAACTTCCGACTTCAACTGTATACACACAAACACATACACCTTAGTCAAATACATTTAAACTCAGTTATTCACAATTCCTGACATTTAATCCTAAAAGTCTGTCCCTCATTTTAAGGTCAACCTTGTTACGTGAACTGAACTCTTAATTATGGTGAAACTATTCCTTTTCCCCCTTTTTTTCCACCCCCCAAACATTGAAAATATAATAATCAAATCATAGCTTAAAAGCAGTTGAGCTGGTGGAAACCTGAGCTCGTTGAGCATAACAAGAACCAACATAAATTGTTATCTTTTTTAGATAAAACTATACTAAATATATTCACGTCACCAAATATGTGGTTAAAACACACTGTTTTGCAATGGTCTACAGTAGTCTCAACAGCACCCTCTAGGGTAGCACCATGGTGTAGCTGGAGGTAAGCTATTTTCCATCCTCCTCTGGGTACTTTGACTTCAATACAAAACATCTCAGTCTCATCCTACAGCCCCTTGTCTTGGCTGGCTAAGCTGGGAATAGGTGTGAAAAAAACTGGTAAAAAGGCACTAAATACTTTTCGGGGGGTGAAATATAAAAATTCGGACAAATGAGCAGTGTAAAATACAAACATTTAGGAATAGTCAGGCAAGGAGCAGGACATCTCTACTACCAGTGTCAATGCTTTCCTGACATGAGCTGAAGCCATGTCTCATGTGCCCTCTCATCCACTGGCAGACAATGTTTCCTTTCCAAGCACTGAGTAACCCTGTCAATTTTCTCTCATTAKRGTATGTAGAGTCAWTCAATCACACAGTGCTAACTAAATAAAATACATTTTTATATTAATATCACATTTCTGGGTAACAATTAAAGGAGAAGTTTACACAAAATTCACAAGTGATTCCATACATTGAGACTAGTTCAGTGGAGTTTGCCCGCACTCCCTGTAGTGTTGTACTGAAACAGCTGCAAAAATGGTCAGGTGACTCATGACGTTGCTGGATGCAGGCATTAATCTGCTCAGGTGCCAGTGAATTCAAGATTCGGAAATCCGCGAAGTGTGGACAAATGTTGTTTTATTGAAAGCGTCTGGCCCGAATGAGCATCCGGCAATGTCACGAGTCACCTGACCCATTTTTGCAGCTGTTTCAGTATAGCACTAACAGGGAGAGTGAAGGCCATTTCCACTTAACTAGTTTCAATTTTTGCAATCGTTTGGGAGTTTCCGGGTTTTGGATAAACTTCTCCTTTAAGTACCTTACTGTAATAGTTTCCCATTAAAATGGTCAAAAAGAAAGCAATACTTTTTCTAAGACTGTCTGGGAGTGGTCTGAGTGAGGAGGGGAAAACGGGAAACTAGCTGTTAAACTAGCTGTTATCTATTAAACTTCACCCATGCAAAATCTGCCGATTAGACGTATAGATTCAGATTGTATTTTCAACCAGCAACTATCATATTTTTTCACACTTTTACAGTGTTAGTTTCATCAGCTGTTGTACAATATGACACAGTAAAAACAAACATTTTGAGTGCATTGGGCCTTTAAGTAAAACCGTTAAAGTGAGAATCCTTAATTGGTAAAACTGCAGCATCCATTTGGGATATTACAACAACAAAGAATTACTGCAAACAACTAACATTGTTTGTTTTCCTCAGACATTGCACAGGCGATAGAACAGCAGAATATGTACTGCAAAAAATATATTCTTTCATCAACAAGAATTGCAAAGGCGCTGGGGGGGGGTAAACAGTGGCAGTGTTTGCAAATGCGGATTAGATCTTTACATCTCATTAAGGTATTTAAGTCATTTCTTCAATCACAAATTATTAGTTGAAATTACTGGACATCTCACAGACCCTCTGGCAATTTCATTGTAAAAGAGTAAATTCACCACTTTTTAACCTCKTTCATTATCTCCAGCACCACACCATAAWAGGCACGTTTATACTTTCCGTAGTTAAATAGATTAAAAGAAAAAGGTCCTTTGAAAGTGCCAGCTGATGTCATCAAAAAACACAGTCACTTTCAAAACCTGCAATGAGTTTCCGCATTACTGCAAATCTCGTTGTCTGTGAAAATCACTGTTGTTTTAAAAAAAACATTTGATGACATCAGGTGGCACTTTCTTAGGACCTTTTTACCTTTTTAAGTACCGAATGGAGAAACGATCGTTTTCGCATATGTTGACACTGATATTGTGCTGGAGATACTGGATATGAGGTGGAAAAAGTTGTGGATGTGTACCAACATTTTTACACCATTGGGACAAATCCAGGCGATGTTAAAAGTGTACCTGCACTATTTAGTCCACCGACTGCATATATTAGCCCTGCGATTGAAGTACAGCATCTTTGTCGAGTCTTAAAAGCGGGCAGGTGAGGACGGCGCTCTGGCATGAGGTGGAAATCCTTCGCTTCATCAACAAGATCCCTGTTGGAAGGAACACACACCTCAAAAGGTTGGTAATGTATGACAGTAATATTACATGATAGCTACTTGGCCTCCAAAAGTAGCAGATATATACACATTTATCCAAACTTAGATTAACTATTTCGCAATAACCATTTTAGATACACATGCCAGATATACAGTTGCGGCCAAATATATTGGCACCCTTGCACTAATCTTCAATATTTCACAATTTCTTCTAAAAACTGTCTCCACACCTAGTTATTGGGTGTTCAAAAGATAACAATTTAGTATATGGTTGCCCAGCCTTTAGCCAAGATAACTGCCGACAAATGCTTCTTGCAGCCAATAATGATGTGGGCCCCATTACTGGCGATAATGGGGCCCACATCGTTGGTTGTGTTGGTGGGCTGTGAGACCTGGGTGCCAGACCAGAGCGCTGTACTGGAGAAGGTCTAGAGCCTTCGGTAATGTCAGAGATGTGCAAGTCCAATTTTAGGTTGGCTTGGAATGTCACGCCAAGCGCTTTGGAGCTGGACACCACCTGAAGTGTGTGTCCGGAGATGGAAACAAGCAAAAGGAAGAGGGGTCATGCTGTGGCAGTAAATACAGTAGGCCTATGCTATGCTTATTGGAAAAATGACTTAAAAGACATACGATGACCTCTCTGCTTTTGAGTATCCTTTTTGCTTTTGGTATATGTTCTGTCGCATGCAGTGGGCTTCTCAGGTTTAGAATCAGGGGTTCAGTCTAGTGAGCTGTGTGTCGAGCGTGAATTGTTGCAGAAAGTAAAATTTTAAACAGGCTAGAGTCTACTTTCATTTAATTACATTTTTTTGTATCGGGTGTATTTACAGACAGCCTGTATGAGTCCGGAAAAATACACCCGTTAAATTTGTATTTTTACTCCGCCTATAAATTGCACATGACACACTCGTCTACGGTTTGCAGTTGGTACTAACATCTCTATTTACTTTACAACATTGGAAGTCACTTTTACCGGAGCTTTACTGGACTTTCTAACTTAGAAAGGCTAGCCTGCCTTGTTTATTGCCAAATGGCTAATGGCAATTATCKAATGGCTACCAACAGCCAACCATTGAATCTCCACTGCAGCCGCTGTGAAATGTTACCTGAACTAAAGGACGAGGTGGAAAACCGAATTCACCTGGGGCAGGGATTTGTCTGTAAAAAGTGCCTTGTGTGACCGGATGGTGGATGACATCGGGGAGCTGAAGCAAAAGGAGAGCCTCGTCACCAAGTTCACTGATGTTGCTACAGCCCACCAAGTTCAGCGACGTTCCCACAGCACATCTTGGTGCTAAATCTCTCTATCGGCCATAGGAGAGGCGAGCTGGGAGATACCGACCTGTTCCACTCCTTGGTGCTTTCCTGGAGCGAAAATCCATGACATTCTAGTGATGCTTGCCACAATCAAGCAGCAGTTACCTAAGGCTGACTCTCTGGTAATACATATGGGTTCGATTGACATTAAACAGGGTACCTCCGAAAACCTGAAACAAGACTTCATGGACCTGATAGGAGCCACAAAGTATGCAGGCAAGCAGATTCTTATCTCTGGTCCGCTACCCTCAATAGGCTGTGGGTCTAACCTCTTTAGCCGGTCTCCTCCAAATCCACAACTGGCGGAAAACACTGTGCCACGGTGAAAGTGGCATTCATTGACAATTTTGAACGGTTTTGGAAGAGGGAGGCGGAATACACTCAAACGGCCGCGGGGGAACACAGAGCCTCCCTACGAACATAGCACAGTAGCTAACCGAGTGACTGACAGCCCAAGCCCCCAGGTAATTCCCATTATTACCACTCAGTCCTGTGTATGTTCACAATGGGCCAAAATKCCAGCAACAGTGTGTGAAAACCTTGTGAAGACTTACAGAAAACGTTTGACCTCTGTCATTGCCAACAAAGGGTATATAACAAAGTATTGAGATAAACTTTTGTTATTGACCAAATACTTATTTTCCACCATATTTTGCAAATTAATTAATTAAAAATCCTACAATGTGATTTTCAGGATTTTTTCCCCTCATTTTGTCTGTCATAGTTGAAGTGTACCTATGATMAAAATTACAGGCCTCTCTCATCTTTTTAAGTGGGAGAACTTGCACAATTGGTGGCTGACTAAATACTTTTTTGCKCCACTGTATATATATATTAAAAAAATAAGTACTCTAAGTCCTGTGGAGTTATTTCACCCCCATTAGTACTGTTTACTCCACCAGTCTGGCACTAGTTTCGATGTCTTCACTTTTATTCTACAATGTAGAAAATAGTACAAATTAAGAAAACCCATGGAATGAGTAGGTGTGTACCAAACTCTTGACTGGTACTGTAATTAACGCAATGGACAGGAAACAGCTCTGTGCTGCACTTTATATTGATCAGTCAAAAGCATTTGATACGGTCGATCATGCACTCCTGCTGTGGAGGCTGTCAGAAATTGGTCTAAACCAAGCAGCCTGTGACTGGTTGAAAAAATACCTGCACAACAGAAGTCAAAGTATGGCTGCTGATGGAGTTCAGTCTAATTTTCTTGACATAACAAAAAGGAGTCTGCGTTGCACTGCTTGTATAAACTGCTAAACCCAAAGCCAACATATTCTGTTGGCTTTCACTACACAGCAGCAGAAATTGGTTTGGCCTGACGCGCCGAGGCAGCTTGTACACAACCCAAAGCCCGTTCGGTCTCACGTGGTATGAGACGAATCCATCACCAGAAAGACAAAAGGCTAMGGGAGAGGACTAACAAATCAACTCCAACATTTCCAGAAACAAGAAATGGTGGACGGTTGGCCATGGGACTAGCAACCCCATCCCGTAAAACCTTTGTGCTACAAAAACAGCAACAAATGTCAATTCTACAAGTGGATGCGAGGATCTCCCAGAGTCCCAGACTTGTATGACCACCATCAGTGAAAGCCTACGGGAATCTGGTGACATGAAGACGGGAGCACTATACACCAAAAACAAACTGCATGTTGGCTTATTGAATGTTCAAACAATGTTTGAGTCTGAAAGCTGGCACAGCTTACCAACAAAATGAGGAGATCCCAAGCTACAGATCCTGGGGGTGAGGGAAGCCAGTTGGATTAGCTCTGGATCCATGAGAACCAGCACTGGAGAAACAGTACTACACTCTGGATGGGAGGACAGACAACATCGTGAAGGTCTCACCATCATCCAACAGAATGGTGTAGAGAAACCCCTGATGGAATGGAAACCAATCAACAGCATAATGATAAAAGCCATTGTGAAGTTCTCACCATCATCCAACAGAACGGTGTAGAGAAACCCCTGATGGAATGGAAACCAATCAGCAGCAGAATGATAAGAGCCATCATGAAAGTCTCCCCATCATCCTACAGAACGGTGTAGAGAAAACCCTGATGGAATGGAAACCAATCAGCAGCAYAATGATAAGAGCCATCATGAAAGTCTCCCCATCATCCTACAGAAAGGTGTAGAGAACCCTGATGGAATGGAAACCAATCAGCAGCAGAATGATAAAAGCCATCGTGAAGTTCTCACCATCATCCTACAGAACGGTGTAGAGAAACCCCTGACGGAATGGAAACCAATCAGCAGCAGAATGATAAAAGCCATCGTGAAGTTCTCACCATCATCCTACAGAAAACGGTGTAGAGAAACCCCTGATGAATGGAAACCAATCAGCAGCAGAATGATAAAATGACAACATACGAAACAAACAATAATCCAATGTTATGCTCTCACAAATGATGCCAAAGACGAAGAAAAATACCTGTTCTATAACACCCTCCAATCTGACAGAGACCTGAATCGTCATCGGAGACCTGAATGGAGAAGCATGGATGTGAGAACTTGAATGACAATAGTGAGAGACTGGCAACATTCTCCGTCACAAATAACCTGGTGATAGGTGGCACCCTGTTTCCCCACAGGAATATCCCAAAATTGACATGGTACTCTCCTAATGGAAGAGGCAGGAACCAGATTGACCACCTGATGATCAACAGCAAGTGGAGAAGCTCGCCGAGGGACGTCAAGGTGCGAAGGTAAGCAGATGTCGCCAGTGACCACCATCATCAAACTTAAGGGAACGCTCAGGACCACCAAGAAAAGGAACACCAAGATTTGATGTTGGCATGCTGAGGGAACAAACTGCCAAGAAAACCTTCACAATGCAAGTTCGCAACAAGTATCAAGCCCTTTCAAACACACATAAGAAGATGAGGAGGAGACAGCAGGGAATGTAGATAGGAAAGTGGGAGAAAGTAGAAAGAAAAAACCATAGGACACAGAAGGCAATGGATCACCTAGAAACATGGTGAATGATTGAGGAAAGAAGGGACCGTGAAAAAAAACAATGCCAAATCACAAAGGCTGAAATAGAAATTGAAGGAGCAGTACAGAAAAACCAACACACAAGTCAAAAGGCTAGTAAGAAGAGACAAAATGGCCTACCGGAGGAGCTGGCAAGTGCAGCTGAAAAATCAGCAGCACGCTCCCGAGTGGCCCAGCTTCTAAGGCACTGCATCTCAGAGCAAGAAGCATCACTGCAGACCCTGGTTTGATCCCGGGCTGTATCACAACCGGCTGTGATCGGGAGTCCCATAGAGCGGCGCACAGTTGTCCCAGTGTTGTCCAGGTTAGGTAATTATTGTAAATAAGAATGTATTTTTGAACTGACTTGCCTAGTTAAATAAAGGTTAAATAAAAATGAAAAAATAGCAAGGGACAGTATTCAAAATCACTAACTTAATTTGTGGCAAATACTCAAATCAAAGACAAGCAAGGCAATCTCCTAACTACCGAAAATTAACAGGAAGAAAGGATGGACAGAACATTTCAGAGAGATTCTCAGAGAACACCCTGTGGATCCAATGAACATGTCTGAAGCTGCTCCAGACACTGACCCACCAAGCAAAGTAGAAACAATCACTACCATCAAGTCACTAGAGAATGGGAAAAATCCAGGTCCTGATAACCTCAACGCAGAGCTGTTCAAAATCGATCCAGTATTGCCTGCAAACATCCTTCTTCCACTCTTCACTGACACCTGGATGAAGGGAAATATACCTTCAGATTGGGCCACGAGGGGTCATCATACAGGTACCTAAGGACCCACTTTCTGACTGCAACAACTGGAGGGGCATCACATGTATATCTGTTCCCAGCAAGATATTTTGCAAGATTATCATACGACAGATATCTTCAGCTGTAAACAAAGTACTTAGGAACGAATAAATGGATTTAAGGGGAGGAAGGAGCTGTACAGACCAGATAGTCACCCTCCGGAACATCCTCGAGCAATGTAAACTGGCAACAAAAACTCTACATCAACTTTATTGACTGCCAGAAGACTTTTGACAGCATCCACCACGAAAGCCTATGGAAGATCTTAAGAATTCATGGAATTCCCACACATGTTATCATAAAACAGTTCTATAGCAACTTTTCATGCACTGTGGGAACGAGCAACATGAGCTTTGCTGTGAAGTCCGAAGTTTGTCAAGGTTGTGTGATGTCAGCCGTACTCTTCAACCTGGCAATAGACTGGGTCATGCAGCAGACAACAGAAGACCAGGTAAGAGTGACTACAGTGATTCAAAGTCAGTTAAGAACAAATTCTTATTTACAATGACGGCCTACCCCGGCCAAACCTGGACGACGCTGGGCCAATTGTGCGCCACCCTATGGGACTCCCAATCACGGCCGGATGTGATGTAGCCTGGATTCAAACCAGGGACTACAGTGACGCCTTTTGCACTGAGGTGCAGTGCCTTAGACCGCTGCGCCACTCAGGAGCCCCTGGCTCTTTTATCCCACACACCAACATCTAAAAGACAACTGACGGACTCCAATTATGTTGGCGAGAAAGTCTGATCATGTTGATGTATTGTTCCCATGCCACCCTTGTAAATGAGACCGTGGTCTGATCATGTTGATGTATTGTTCCCATGCCACCCTTGTAAATGAGACCCTGGTCTGATCTCGTTTGATGTTGGTTCCCATTGCCACCCTTGTAAATGAGACCGTTGGTCTTGATTTCCATCGTTGAACTGTATTGTTACCATGCCACCCTTGTTAAAATGAGTACCCCTGGTCTGAGTCATGTTGATTGTATTGTTTCCCATGGTACGTTGTCTGATCGATGTGATGATTGTATCCTGCCACCTTGTCAATGGACCGTGGTCTCAATTGGTTTCCCCTGGGTTAGAGATCGTTTTATTTTGGTTGGAAGGAGAGTGTCTTGTCGCATTACAAGGTTAACAGTGGCATACCTGGCAGAATGAGGTAGGTCTGGACAGGTTTAGTGGTGGTAATTTTCATCTGTGGTGACAGATGAAAAAACCTGTAATTATATGATTGGCAATGGAAGAATGGTTGTCTGGATCGAGCCTGTCAACTTRGATGGAGATGGTCTTTCTACTGCTGGTCAGAGACCTCATTTGATGGTACCATGTGGCTGGGTTCTCCCTCTTGTTATTCTGGATTTTGTTGTGGTAGAATGTTCATCTTGCTGCCTTGATCTCTCTATGGGCTTTGTTCCTCAGAGTGCGCCATGAAGGCCAGTCTTTTTCACGGAAGGCTTTCKGTCTTTTTAATCAGCTCTTTGATTCTAGGTGAAATCGACTCCTCATCCTGTGCATGCATCCTAACCACCCGTTTTGGAAAGAAGGTTGCAATGGCATGATTCAGGGTGTTTTTTCCTGTGCTCTCTACACATTTGTTACTTCATTTATGGAGGGAAAGCTACTGGCCACATGCTCTGATGCTGGACTCTTTCATTGGTTGAATAACTGTTTTCCTGGTTTGGTGTGGGAGGCAGAGTGAGACTTGGGTGTGACAACTACAATATTAGGATCACTGAGACCCAAAAGGTGACATTGTTGTAGGGCTACTATAAAAGTCCTCTAGATTGTGAATGACAAAGTCAAGGATGGCATTCTGTTTAGTTGTAATGTTAACACGTTGTTCTAATCCATTCCCTGGGTATAGTCCAGACACATCAACATGGTTACAATCCCCCATGATAAGGATCCCAGCATCAATGTACCTTCCCCTGATAGTATCAATGCTGTCGGTTAGATGTTGGGTAAATTAATCCTCTGAATTGGATTGTGGGGGGGATAATCCACACATAATCCACACAATTGGGTCAAACCATGTCTCTGACAGTAGCAATTTCAGTCCTCTCTGCCAGCAGAAAGAATCCAAATTAATCCAAATTGTCAACCAGTGTCCGTGCTTTGGATACTKTGACCTTATGAGTACTATTACAGTGTTTCCCATATATATATATGTTTTGTCATTTAGGAGAGCGACTTACAGTAGTGCATTTTTTTTGTATTTATGGATCCCCATTAGCTGCTGCCAAAGCAGCAGCTACTCTTCCTGGGGTCCAGCAAAATTAAGGCAGTTTATACAATTTTAAAAACATTACAATACATTCACAGATTTCACAACACACTGTGTGCCCTCAGGCCCCTACTCCACCATATATCGACAGTACTAAATCCATGTGTATGTGTCTGTGCCTATGTGTTGCTTCCCAGTCCCCGCTGTTCCATAAGGTGTTTTTTAAATCTAATTTTACTGCTTGAGTCAATTACTTGATGTGGAATAGAGTTCCATGTAGTCATGGCTCTATGTAGTACTGTCTGCCTCCCATAGTCTGTTCTGGACTTGGGGACTGTGAAAAGACCTCGTCGCATGTCTTGTGGGGTATGCACGGGTGTCCGAGCTGTGTGCCAGTAGTTTAAATGCTCGGTGCATTCAACTCTTATAAATACAAGTAGTGATGAAGTAAATCTCTCCTCCACTTTGAGCCAGGATAGGTTGACATGTATATTATTAATATTAGCTCTCTGTGTACATCCAAGGGCCAGCCATGCTGCCCTGTTCTGAGCCAAATGCAATTTTCCTAAGTCCTTTTTTGTGGCACCTGACCACACAACTGAACAGAAGGTAAGGTGCGACAGAACTAGGGCCTGTAGGACCTGCCTTGTTGATAGTGTTGTTAAGAAGGCAGAGCATCACTTTATTATAGACAGACTTCTCCCCATTTTAGCTACTACTGCATCAACATGTTTTGACCATGACAGTTTACAATCTAGGGTTACTCCAAGCAGTTTAGTCACCTCAACTTGCTCAATTTCCACATTATTCATTACGAGATATAGTTGAGGTTTAGGGTTTAGTGAGTGTTTTGTTCCAAATACAATGCTTTTAGTTTAAGAAATATTCAGGGCTAACTTATTCCTTGCCACCCACTCTGAAACTAACTGCAGCTCTTTGTTGAGTGTTGCAGTCATTTCAGTCGCTGTACTAGCTGACGTGTATAGTGTTGAGTCATCTGCATACATAGAAACTCTGGCTTTACTCAGTCAGTGGCATGTCGTTAGTAAAAACTGAAAAAAGCAAGGGGCCTAAACAGCTACCCTGGGGAATTATTGATTCTAACTGGATTATATTTGAGAGGCTTCCATTAAAGAACTCCCTCTGTGTTCTGTTAGACAAGTAACTCGTTATCCACATTATAGCATTATACTAGTTCCCATCCTGACAGACACCTCGTTAAGTTCGCTGATGACACTGCCTTGATCAGCCTGTTGCATGATGATGAGGAACATCATGGCCCGGTCCTAGATAACTTTGTAGAGTGGTGTGAGGAATCATACTTGGTCCTCAACACCAACAAGATCAAAGAGATGTGCATTGACTTCAGGAAGTGTACAACACCTACCTCTGCAACATCTATCAGAGGTAAGAATATAGAAATTGTAGAGGAATACAAATAACTGGGTGTCCTCTTGAACAATAAGCTTCAGTGGAGTAAATGTACAGACCTGATCTACAAAAAGACCCAACAGAGACTGTACTTTCTCAAAAAGCTGTGATCTTTTAATGTAGACTGTACTACACTGACTCTGTTTTACAAATCTTTTATTGAGAATATTTTAACTTTTTGTATTGTTTGTTGGTTTGGCAATGCCAGTGTCAGCCAGAGAAATATGTTGAGAAGGATTATCACCACAGCAAGCAAGGTACTTGGAGTCAACTAGACAGGCTGGATGAGATCGTTAAGGTCAGGGCCCTCCGCAAGGCTCACAAAATAATTTTAGACCCAAGCCACCCCCTGTACCTGGACTTTGAACTACTCCCCTCTTGGCGCAGGTATAGAGCACCCCTCAGCAGGAAAAACACAACTAGACAATCATTTGAGCCAGGTGTGATATCCCTCCTAAATAGCCCGGGCTAATGTTCCTATCGACTCAGTCACACCCGCGCCCCAACGATGGTACTGGACCTGAAATTATTGGCCGTTTTTGGAGTCTTTTTTAGTGCTAAAATCAGTTCTTTAAAATCAATTTTCAAATGTTCCGAGCTAGCCCTCCTGATGTCGTTTGACCCCACATGGACTACGACTGTCTTCTCCCTGCATCTGTGGTAGAACAGTCGGAAGCAGCCTTGTTATGTCCTGTACTCGTGCTCCTGGGTAGCACAGGGTATTTTCCTTGGGGACCGAGATGTTTCTCACCATAGAGCTGCCTATGATGACAGTTGGTGATGTTGAATGGGACGGTCTCTCAGGCAGCCTCACGGTCTGGTGAGGCTGGGAGCGCCGAGGATCTGAACCCGAGGTAGTAGCCACCGGAGAGGGAGACAGAACRGAGGACAAAGACGCAGGTACCTCTGGATCCGATCTTGATTGGGAAGCAATCAAGGACGAAGGCGCCGGAACCTCTGGTCCCCCATGGGTATCGAACCCACAAACCTGGTGTTGCAAGTGCCATGCTCCACCAACTGTGCCACATACTCAAATCGTTGCCGCCACTCTAAAATATATGATCAAAAAATCAAATGTAGAAAAGATAATAGATCTACATTTTTTTTAAATATGATTATTTGAGAACTAACAAATCACCAAAATAAAAACTAGACAGTCAGGGAGAATCTAAAATTCAAGAAATGGCATGGCATGGGGCACTCATTGATTTTTAAAATAATGTTTGAGCCACTCAGATAACATAAGAACACAGCGTAAGCCATGGCAAAATGTGTAGAACTGCAGGAAAATGTACTTTAAAGCTGCACATTTTCTCTCAGCCCCATGCCAGAATGTGTAGAAATGCAGGGAACTAGCTTTAAAACTGAAATGTTCTCTCTCCCATGGCAAAATGTGTAGAATATAAGGAAAAATGTTGTCTCTGCGGCCAAGAGGACAAACTAACATTTTCGGTCAGTGAATACGTTTTCTACCTCTCCGTCGCGTCTATGGTTTTTCCATGTTTTCAAGCTGCTTACTCAGGGTAGTCTTGACCTGCTGATGACCGTTAAGGAATCATCTTGAATAGTGGATGCACGTTGTCATTGTTTAGCGAATTCGAATCAAAACATTAAATTAATAGGACTGTATTATTCTCAAATCTACCATTCTTCCAACATTTCTAAATTAATGTAAAATTTTCTTAAATCAGCTTCCTAAATCTAATATATATATTTTTTTATCATAAAGAAACACTTAAGAGTGAATAATGAATAAATATATAAAAGTAAATCATCCAAAGCTGCCATCTCTGCACCTTGGAAACCACAGAATCATACCACGTGTCTCCTTCAGCAGTGGGGTCTTCCTGTTAACCAACAACGAAATGAAACATTCAAACAAAATAACACCCTCCCTACAATCAAACATGGGGAGGTTCGATAATGCTGTGGGGTTACTTTGCTGCATCGGGTACTGGGGGGCCTTGAACGTGAGCAAGACATCATGAAATCAGCAGATTATCAAGGTGTTTTGAAGTGCAATGTTCAACCCAGTGTCCAACTGTGTCTCTGTTGTAGGTTGGAAGTCTTCCAGCGGGGACAACGACCCCATAACATCAAAAGCAACCTGGAACGGTTCGAGAAGAAAACGCTGGCCAGTCCAGCGAAGAGTCGAGATCTGAATCACATCCATAACTATGGCGAGAGCTGGAAACAGCCATTGGTGGAGGGCACCCCTCAAACATTAAAGTACTAGAGCATTGTGCTACTAAAGAGTGGGCCAAATTGCCAGTAAGAAAGTGCAGCAAATGAATTTGTCTGCAGTTATCTTGGCCAAAGGATGTGCAAACATGTACAAGCTCCAGGGTGCCAATCATTTTGTCCATGCCATTTGTCTTTATTAAAGTAGACTAAAATAAAATTGGTTCTGCTAGTACAGTGCCTTCAGAAGGTATTCATACCTCTCGACTTATTTCACATTTTGTGCTACATCCTGAATAAAAAGTTTATGAAATATATGTTTGTCTCACCCATCTACACACAATACCCCATAACGACAAAGTGAAAACATTGTTTTCAGAAATAGTTGCAAATCTATTGAAAATGAAACACAGAAATATGTCATTTAAATAAGTATTTGAACCTCTGAGTCAATACATGTTAGAATTACCTGTGGCAGTGATCATAGCTGTGCGTCTTTCTGGGTGAGTCTAAGAGCTTTGCACACCTGGATTGTACAATCTGTCTATTATACATTTCTTTTTTATTCTTCAAGCTCTGTCAAGGTGGTTGTTGATCATTGCGAGACAACCCTTTTCAAGTCTTGCCATACATTTTCAAGCAAATTTAAGTCAAAACTGTAACATGGCCACTCAGGAACATTAACTGTCTTCTTGGTAAGCAACTCCAGTGTAGATTTGGCCTTGTGTTTTAGGTTATTGTCCTGCTAAAAGGTGAATTCATCTCCCAGTGTCTGGTAGAAAGCAGACAACCAGGTTTCCTCTAGGATTTTGCCTTTGCTTAGCTCCATTCCGTMTCTTTTTTAGTCTTACTCCCCAGTCCTTAACAATTACAAGCATACCCATAACATGATGCAGCCACCACTATGCTTGAAAATAGGGAGAGTGGTACTCTACTTATGTACTTATTATTATTATTATTACTTATTTTTATGCATTATTACTTTAGTGCCTTGTTGCAAACAGAATGCATGTTTTCGAATATTTGTATTCTGTACAGGCTTCCTTCTTTTCACACTGTCATTTAGGTTAGTATTGTGGAGTAACTACAATGTTGTTGATCCATCTTCAGTTTTCGCCTATCACAGCCATTAAACTCTAACTGTTTGAAAGTCACCATTGGCCTCATGGTGAAATCCCTGAGCGGTTTCCTTCCTCTCCGGCAACTAAGTTAGGAAGGACGCCTGTATCTTTGTAGTGTCTGGGTGTATTGATACTCCATCCCAAGTATAATTAATAACTTTACCATGCTCAAAGGGATGTTCAATGTCTGCTTTTTTATATTTACCCATCTACCGATAGATGGCCTTTTTTCGAGGCACTGGAAAACTCCCTTGTCTTTGTGGTTGAATCTGTGTCTGAAATTCACTACTCGACTGACGGACATTACAGATAATTGTTTGTGTTGGGTACAGAGATGAGGTAGTCATTCAGAAAGTATATTAAACACTATTATTGCACACATAGTAAGTCCATGCAACATATTACGTGACTTGTTAAGCAAATGTTTACTCCTGAACTTATTTAGGCTTACTCAAGACATTTCAGCTTTTCATTTTATAATAATTTGTAAACCTTTTGAAAAACAATTCCACTTTGACATTATGGGGTATTGTCTATAGGCCAGTGACATGTTTTCTCTCCAATTTAATCTATTTTAAATTCAGGCTGTAGCTCAACAAAATGTGGAAATGTCAAGGGGTGTGAATACTTTCTGAAGGCACTGTTAAAGCAACCATACATTAAAACATGAAAGAAAATGAAAATAGATGCAACAAACAGCGTCAGTCACCTGCATTTGTGGCAAAAGCGCACCAGCTCATCCTGTTGAACGCGGTCTGCCAAGAACTGGGGTCGACAAAGGGGCAGACGGGTCTTGGAGAGCAACTCAGGGAGCCGAGGTTCCCGATCCTCGCGTTCATGCCGTACCCACGCAAGAACTGCTTCAAACACCTGGAATGAGGGGACACAGAATGTCAGAGGGATTAGGAAAAAGCTTAGGGATTCAAATCCGGTCATGTTAGACGCTGTTTACCACAGCAGTCAGTTTTATCACAGGCGAACGATTTTGAACTCATCACTGCATTCTCTATCAGAAAGTGGGCTGGCCCTCATTGGTATCACGTAGGTCAAAACATCGGTCTGATCATTTATAAAGCTCTTGCGCAAAAAACTCCTGCATTACCTTAAATCATTACTAACCTATAGAAGTATGAGATACCATACCCGCTCACAGGGATGGCTTTTTGTTTCTTTGGACAGTTGGATGCATTGGTGCCTTTCGGGCAGTTCAGAGACTTAGTTGAAGACCTCTTTAGAGAGGAATGTGCATGTTTTAGCATTTTTGAGTTTCCTGTGCTCCCGCCTTGAAGTTTTTATGTCTAACTTTAAATTAGTAATTTTTGCTGATCTTGTGATGCAGGGCTCCCTTGCAAAAGAGACCTCCGTCTCAATGGGACTCCCTTAAATAAAAGGTTATATTAAAACAAAAAAAGAGCTGGAGAACATTGATATGGTCAGACCATATGCCCTTTGTGAACTTTCCCCCATCCCTGTAGTGACGCATCTGTTGTCACCAACTTGCGTATGACTCTCCCCGTGGGGCAACCCTGCATCAAGAGGGATGGGTCTCTCCAGCATTAGAGAGGGGCACGCTGGAAGTCTCACAAGGAGGAGGCCAAGCGGGACTACCACAATCATGGAGGTCATGAGCCTAAGACCCCTCAGACACATCCAGTACGTGACCGAGAAGCAGTGGCAAAAAGCTGTTGCGCTCTCCACGGTGAGCAGGTGCGACATCAGGAGGGCTGTGTGCTCCGCTTCCTGAACCCGGGTGTAGGTTAGGACTAGGGCTACGGTGGCTTCAGCACACTTCCTGAATGTCTGTGGGGCCAGGGACAGACGGAATGGAAAGGTGAGAAATTCCTAAGCTATGCTCTCAAAGGTGAACATCATATCACCTGTGTGCAGAACAAACTGATGTGGAATTAAGCATCCTTGAGGTCAACAGTAGTGAACTACTCGTTCAGCCGAATAGAATCTAACAGCATGCGATGCGTTAGCATTCGAAATCCGTAGACACTCAGACACTTGAAGTACCATAAATCTAAGACGGGGTGTACCCCTCCCCCCGAAGAAGCCTTGGTGAGCTTCCTCCCTAGGTACCACTCCCTTGGCCAAAAGAGACACTCATCTTTGAGGGCACGGCCGATTCACCCTGTGCAGTGGACTGCACTACTCCCATGAAACGCAGGACCCAGGGGGAGACTGCCCAGGGGGAGACTTCTGTGAAGAGCGGGGGAACCCAGAGCAGGGGAATAGGTGGGTGGAGAGAGCCCTCTGGTGGCCGCCCCAATGGGGCAACTGCGCATTTGGGCAACCTGTCCCATGGTAGGGAAGGGGGACCTGTCAGGCCTGTTGGCCAGACAAGGTTGGCCTTGAGAGGTTTATGGTTAAAAAGGCTAAATGTGGAACCATCACCCTTCTGCCCCTGGGCCTGGATATGATGGGAACTCTTTAAAGAACTAAACTGGGGTAACAGTGGTTTTGACCCACCCCAACGAGGGCTATAGGTCTCGAGGTGGGGGGCTATGAAATATCCCAACAACTCCATGCCATTCATATCCAAGTGGGCGTAGCCTGGCACTGGATTGACTGACCTTCATGTTTTACGGATTGACTGACCTTCATGTCTTAAAATAATGGAGTCGTTTCACTTTGCTTATTTGAGCTGGACTTTTACCAAATAGGGCTATCTTCTGTACCTTGTCACAACACAACTGATTGGCTCAAACGCATTAAACAGTAAAGAAATTGCACAAATTCACTTTTAACAAGGCGCACCTGTTAATTGAAATGCATTCCAGGTGACTACCTCATGAAGCTGGTTGAGAGAATGTCAAGTGTGCGCAAAGCTGTCAAAGGCAAAGGGTGGCTACTTCGAAGAATCTCAAATATATTGATGTTTAACACTATCTTTGGTTACTACATGATTATTTCATAGTTTTGATGTCTTCACTATTATTCTACAATGTAGAAAATAGTCAAAATAAAGAAAAACCCTTGAATGAGTAGGTGTGTCCAAACTTTTGACTGGTACTGTAGGTGTGGGAGACATAGAATACTCGGGATCGAGTTTGGAGGCAGCGCGTTTGATCGGTTTGAAGAAGGGGAGATCAGCCATTGACTCCTGCCCTCCCTTCTCAGTTTGGCTGGGCAGAGGAGATGCACTCTTCCTCAGGGGCGTAATACCTCCCCTGGTCAGAGAGGGTGCTGCCTGATGCAGCAAGAGACATGCCGTCATCCTCACTTCGTGATTTATCTGAAAGGTCCGCCCCCAGGGACAGATAGGCGTCCTCCGAATATGCTGGGAGCTTGAGGGGAAGATGGCTGTCCCTCTTCTGAGATTTTGTTCGCAACATCTTCCCCGAGCAAGAACGAGGCCTACCACGCTCTACGTTTAAGGACACCGGGGCCCAGCTGAATGCAATGTAAATCAGACTGGGACACGAAATGGCCGCAACTGCAAGGGAAAGCCTTGCTAGGCTTGCGCTGCTTTCCCTCCCCCTGCCATGACGACTTGGTCGGTTAACCCGTCGACATTTGTTTAGACCGGATGGGCGAAAACAAACTGGAATACCCGGGGGGAGTAGCAAGCTAGCTACTCCAAACTGCTATTCAACGGGGAAGCCGGGCAAGATACGGAGTGACGTTAGCTGGAAGCCATGTAATCAGAAACAGGTCAGGTAAGCAGAAATAGCCTGTCTAGGACTGATATTAGCAACTGGGACTGAGTAGCAGGCAGTTTACTCTGGGCACGCTTTTCATCCAAATGAGAAAATGCTGCCCCCTAGCCATAAGAAGTTAAGCTACATTATTTCTCTCATTACCGCGTCCCCTCTGAAGAATGGTCGGATGACCGCAGCAGCAGGGTTTGTGACGTTATGCGAATATTTRGGGAAAAGTGAGAGAAAACCCCTCAGACTTTGTTTGAATGGTTTTGTGCATCGAAATAGGATATGTATTCCCAAAAAAATGCAGAAAAGCCAACAGACACTGACTCCATTAATGTGTCAATCCAAAAATGTGCCAGATCCTCTCCGATCTGGCATTTCTTAATTTATTTATAAGTAATAACCTGAATAATAATGAAAAGCCATGATAAAGAGGTGTAATGGCTCGTTTCAAATAGGTTTTATTAACAAGCATATACATGTAAACACATGTACAAACAGAATTGATATCTCCCCTGGTTATATACCAAGGTATCGCATTGGGACAAGTAGACCACAGGATATCCTAGGTTTCCTTTCCTAGGATCTCGGGGCTTGCCAGACAGTGATGATAAATAGAGTGACTTGTCTCGTCAGTCAGTGCAGCCTACCGCATCGCTGAGAAAGCCATTCATTTGGCTCCCTAATTTGCAGAGGCTACTGGTAGGCCTAGGCTTATTGATGCTTATCTGCAGATAAACTATAAAAAAATAAATGAAGATGGCYAATCATCACCGCAAGAAAAATAGGTAATGAGAGCCTCATTCTGGTCCAAAAATMATAATTAGGGCCCTCACAGAATCCAGGCATTAACATGGCATTCAACAACATTGTATTGACCTTAGGAGGGAATCAACTAAATGTGTGTGTGTGCACCTCCTCCATTTTTGGGGTTATGCTGTAATCAARTGGTTMTACTCTTGGATTGAGCAGACCTTCCCGTACAATTCTGATACCTCCATGAAGGACATAACTTCACCATTTCAATATCATTTAAGAACAAAATACCCTTTTCAGACATCTTTCACATAAATACAGGTATTTTATCAACCAGCACATTTGAGTTCAGCCATAATGTTTTCTATCTTTTCAGGGGGATGAAATTGAAATTGTAGCCAGCTCATTCAACAACATTGTATCAGACATGCTTGTTTGAAAAAAAGTGTCATTTTCAATTAATCGAAAATGAGACATGGCAATCTACACAAAGGCAAAAAGGCCGTTTTTAAACAATGGATGAGCTTTTCTTTAGGGTTCAAGTAAAACTTTTGAATAAGTGAAGGTTTTAGAGAGAGGTTTAGTGCTTTTATACTTAATCTCAACCCACCAAATTCATACGCATTATATCTCTGAAACCCACTTACAGTTGAAGATGGATGTTTACATACACCTTAGCCAAATACATTTAAACTCAGTTTTTCACAATTACTGACATTTAATCCTAGTACAAATGCCCTGTCTTAGGTCAGTTAGGATCACCACTTTATTTTCAGAATGTGAAATGTCAGAATAAAAGTAGAGAATTATTTATTTCAGCTTTTATTTATTTTCCTCATGATGCCATCTATTTTGTGAAGGGCACCAGTCCCTCCTGCAGCAAAGCATCCCCACAACATGATGCTGCCACCACCGTGCATCACAGTATGGATGGTGTTCTTCGGATTGCAAGTCACCCCCTTTTTCCTCCAAACATAACAATGGTCATTATGGCCAAACAGTTCTGTTTTTGTTTCATCAGACCAGAGGATATTTGATACAGTCTTGAAACACTGTTCCACTCGGCTGAGCGGTGTCTTCTGCCCTCTCTTTCAGCGGTCCCTGGATACATTGGAAACAATCTATTGTTGTACCCATCCCAAAAACCTCTCATCCATCTGCATCAAATGATTACAGACCTGTCGCTATTACCTCTCTCTTGATTACATCTCTTGAAAAGATCATCAAGGCATACATAATTAACACCACCCGACACCTTCTTGACCCCCTCCAATCTGCATACCGGTCAGAGAGAGGGACAGATTATGCCATCCTTTCACTCTTACATCTGCTGTACATGCATTTAAAAGGGCAGTAAAACCATGTGTGTATCATGTTTGCAGATTTCTCCTCGGAATTTACACAATAATTACGTTGGTCCTCGCAGACAGACAGAGGAGACTTCGGACTTGATGCTATGCTTATCACATGGATCACCAACTTCCTAACTGATAGGTCTCAGCAGGTACGAGTTGGCAACACACTCTCTGAGGTGCGCACCACTTCAGTAGGAACCCCACAGGGCAGTGTTCTTTCACCAGTACTATACATACTGTATACAGACAGCTGCCGGAGCCGGTTCCCAGGGCGCCACCTGATCAAATATGCTGACAATACTGCTTTGGTCAGTCTTCTCAAAGCGGATGAGACTGAGCACGGACCGGTTCTGAATGATTTTACTGTCTGGTGTCGTCATCCCATCTAATATTAAATACATAAAAAACAAAGGACATGGTGATTGACTTTCGAAGAAACACTACCATGCACACACCATCACTGATAAAAGGTGAGCCCATTGACATAGTGGAGGAGTACAAATACCATGGACTAGTCATTGACAACAAGCTGTCCTGGGATCAGTGTACTGAAGCTATTTTTAAGAAAGGAAATACAGTCTGTTGGCCTACGGATACTGCACTTTTTAAAATGGTTAATTGAGAGCATTCTGTCCTACTGCTTGACCTGCTGGTTTGGGAATATCAAGGTTGCACAGAAAAATAGGTTGGGCAAGATAGTCAGGACTTGGGGAAAAATCATGGGGCAGCAACAACAAGAGCTGTCATCTCTCTACCTGGGCAGAGCCAAAAGAATAGAGGTTGACTCTTCCCATCCACTCCACCCTGAATTCCAGCTCCTTCCCTCTGGGCACAGGTACAGACAACCTAAGGTTAAAAAAAAAAAAATAGGGCCAAGTTCTCTTTTATTCCGAATGCAATTCCGCAACGTAACAAATGTTGGACTAATTGCACTATGAAATTGCACTTACCCTGCCTATTTGTTTCTAAATATCCTTTGACTGCTGCAAGCTGAATTGCCTCTGAGGACATTAACTTTTTCTGAATATACGGAACTCTATTACACGTAACTGATGCAAGCAGTAAAATTTCATTTAAAACACAGATTTAAAAAATGCCTTACGGAACAAAGGACTGTGAAGCAACAAACATATGCACAGACACACGATAACATACGCACTATACACACACACATATGTGTCAAGCTTCTTGGTTACAGCAGAGACAATCAATCCCCTCCTGAATCAAGATCCCTGCTGCCTAAATTTGTTTTGTGCATATTATAATTTTTTTTATTTATACACATATAGTATCAGCCAAAAGTTTGGACACCTACTCATTCAACAGTTCCTTTATTTTTTACTATTTTCTACATTGTAGAATAATAGTAAAGACATCAAAACTCTGAACTAACACACATGGAATCATGTTGTAAGCAAAAAGTGTTTAAACAAATCAAAATATATTTTAGATTTCAGATTCTTCAAAGTAGCCACCCTTTGCCTTGATGACAGCTTTGCACACCCTTGGCATTGTGGTCAGGTGATTGTGGAGGCCAGGTCATGTGATGCAGCACTCCATCACTCTCCTTGGTCAAATAGCACTTACACAGCCTGGAGGTGTGTTTTGGGTCATTATCGTGTTGAAAAACAAATGATACTCGTACTAAGCGCAAACCAGTTGGAATGGCGTGTGGTAGCCATGCTGGTTAAGTGTGTGATTTATTTAGAAATCAAGGCAGACAGTGTCACCAGCAAAGCACCCCCATGCCATCACACCACCTCCTCCATGCTTCACCGTGGGAACCACACATGTGGAGATCATCCGTTCACCTACTCTGCATCACAAAGACACGGTGGTTGGGACCAAAAATTCCTTTCCTGTGGCGGTCCTCATGAGAGCCAGTTTCATCATAGTGCTTGATCGTTTTTGCGACTCCACATTAACAAACTTTCAAAGTTCTTAATTGACTGACTTTCATGTCTTAAAGTAATGATGGACTGTCGTTTCTCTTTGCTTATTTGAGCTGTTCTTGTAAAAATATGAACTTGGTCTTTTACCAAATAGGGATATCTTCTGTATACCACCCCTATCTTGTCACAACACAACTGGAGAATGCCAAGAGTGTGCAAAGCTGTCATCAAGGCAAAGGGTGGCTACTTTGAAGAACCTCAAATATAAAACATATTTTGATTTGTCTAACACTTTTTCGGTTACTACATAATTCCATATATGTTATTTCATTGTTTTGATGTCTTCACTATTATTCTACAATGTAGAAAATATTAAAAATAAAAAACCCATGAATGAGTAGGTGTTATAAAACTTTTGACTGGTACAGTATATATACACACAGAGAGTGCTTACGGAAAGTATTCAGACCCCTCGACTTTTTCCACACTGTTAGGTTACAGCCTTATCTTACAATTGATTAAATAATTTTTGCCCCCTCAATCTACACACAATACCCCATAATGAAATATCACATTTACATAAGTATTCAGACCCTTTACTCAGTACTTTGTGGAAGAACCTTTGGCAGAGATTACAGCCTTGAGTCTTCTTGGGTATTATACTACAAGCTTGGGACACCTATATTTGGAGTTTCTCCCATTCTTCTCTTCAGATCCTCTCAAGCTCCGTCAGGTTGGATGGGGAGCATTGCTGCACATCTATTTTCAGGTCTCTCCAGAGATGTTTGATCGGGTTCAAGTCCGGGCTCTTGCTGGGCCACTCAAGAACATTCAGAAACTTGTCCCGAAGCCATTCCTGTGTTGTTTTGCCTGTGCTTAGGGTCATTGTCCTGTTGGAAGGTGAACCTTCGCCCCAGTCTGAGGTCCTAAGCGCTCTGGAGCAGGTTTCCATCAACGATCTCTATGTACTTTGCTCCGTTCACGCACTGTCAACTGTGGGAAATCATGTCCAATCAATTGAATTTACTACATGTGGACTCCAATCAAATTGCAGAACCATCTCAAGGATGATCAATGGAAACAAGATGCACCTGAGCTCAATTTCAAGTCTCATAGCAAAGGGTCTGAATACTTATGTAAATAAGGTATTACATTTAATTTAAATAAATATATACATTTGCAAAATAAATCTAAAAACGTGTTTTTCCTTTGTCATTATGGGGTATAGTGTTTAGATTGCTGAAATTATATTTAATCAGTTTTAGAAGCAGACTGTAAAGTAACAAAATGTGGAAAAAGTCAAYGGGTCTGAATACTTTCCGAAGGCACTGTATACAGATTGAGTGATACAATTTTTCAAGTGTTGCTCACAAAAGTCAAAATTATGGAAAATCCATCATGGCAAATGTTCGAGAAGTTGGAGAAATTATTTTACAAAGTATTTCAATTGAATGGATTTGACCAAATGTGTGACTATCTCAAACAGGGTGCGGGGTTTGAGCTTTCCAAATTTGCATACCGAGTCCCTTGGTATCGCTTAACCATGTTTCACTGCTTGAACCCCTAACGACAATAAAAGCCACAGACCTGCTCCTCCGCTTTGATGTTGAGTTCGTCACAACCCACCAGCTCCAGTACTTCCTCTGGCCTGAGACCGAGGAACTCCTCAGACACGGACACCTCCACAAAGTGCTGGTGGACAAAACTGTTGGCCGCGTCGTACAGTGTCGTGCACATCATGGTCTCTGCAAACTGTCGCACGCCCAGACAGTTCTTAGGGTGAAGTCTGGGGTGAAAGAGAGAGAGAGCAAAAGTTCAAATTAGTTATTCGCAACTTCCAGTTACTTATAAATCTCATGGTTATTTTGCTCACGCAAGATGTCACCCTAAGTGTGCAATATTGAAAAATAATTTAGTTATAGTGCCAAGGACTTTTGGGAGTTTTATAAATGCTCCAGTGTTGAGAATATTATTGGCGTATAAAGAGACAAAAGCTGAACAGAAAAACACATTTTTGATTTGCAGAAATGAGGAATGAAATGATTAAATTGTCAACCACCCACAAGGGTTGGGTGCTGCTAGTAATAGGGTTCTCCCCAGGAAATTTAAACAAGGTGGTGCTGCCGAGTATGGCACTGCCCCTCTTTGGACATAGTTATTTATTACATTTGAAAATGTTTTTATTACAAAAATTATCAAATTAGAAATAAAGTAATAATGAAAATATAACAGCAAATAATATATTTTATATATATACAGTCAGGTCCAAAATTATTGGCACCCTTGATAAAGATGACCAAAAGACTATAAAATAAATTATACAAACACTTTGCTATATTATATGCTCAAACAAATGGGAAAATATTATTTTATACCAATACAATTGCTCTGAGAAAGATCATGTTTAAGTATTTTTTGGCACTCCTATTTTCAATCCCCTGGCAACCTCCCCTTGTGAGGATAATGGCACTGAGCCTTTTTCGAAAATGTCTTATGAGATTTGAGAACACATTGGGAAGGACCCCTATACAGAATCTTTACAGATCCTTGAGATCCTTCAGATTTGCCCTTATGGACTGCCCTCTTGAATTCAAACCACACGTTTTCAATGCGGTTCAAGTCCGGAGACTGATGGCCATTGCAAAATGTTGATTTCGTGGTGAAATAATACATTTCTTTGTGGATTTTGATGTGTGCTTGGGGTTATGGATGTTACATGACATGGACACAATTTTTGGGGAGACTGAATATATTAGCAAAAGTCTGAGTTTGTAAGTCAAAACATGGATTGCCATGTGGAAAGAAACACAAAAACGATCATTTTGAACATTGTCATTTCCATTATTACGTTAGAGAGGAAAAACAACTTATGGATGTTACACCCTCCATTATGGATGTTAGAGTCTGAAATAGACAATCAACTCTGAAAGATTTCTTGATCAAAATCTATCATAACACATGTTTTCATTTGGAATGTCAGCAGATGGCATAGTTCCTTAGGATTGCATAATTACAGGTAACCTGAAGAGTACCCCAAGGCCAGGCACCAATGTTCCCTCTAAACCGCGTGGGTACGTGCGTGGCCGCGCACCTCCTCCAGGACTGCAGCGCAGAAGAAATGCCATGTCGCGCAGAGATGCAAGAGATTGAAATTCACAGAGTTCGCCCCATTAGATGGCACTATATAGAGCAATGTTTTTCTGTGATCGAATCAACATATCTGCACTGTTCAGATCCACGCGTGAGCACATTGTTGATCATCCTTGCTAGTTAGCAGCCCAGTTATAAGTACAGGTACGCAATGGGGAGTTATTGCTTCCTACAAGAGCACGAAATGTGTAGGCTACATTTCAAGCAGTCTTTGAAAACCCAGTCAGGTAGAAATATTTATTTAACTAGGCAAATCAGTTAAAAACAAATTATTATTTATAATGACGGCCTACCCCGGACAAACCCTAAACCGGACGTCGCTGGGTTGTGATACAGCCTGGAATCGAACCAGGGTATGTAGTGACACATCTAGCATTGAGATACAGTGCCTGAGATACAGTGCTGTGCCACTTAATTGTCTTAATTAAAAGGGGCAGTGTTGTATTTTGAGACAGGCTCGAATATGCAAAAAGCCAATAGGCAGAGGGGTAGCCTACATTGTCTAATTCTCTGTATGGTAATAGCATTTTATTTTGTCAAGTGGTTTCTTGCATCATACAACACAATACAATTTACAGTCACCTATTTGGCCCATTGTGTTACAGACCAAGTGAAAAATCATGAAATATTGTCAAGCCCTTCAAAATGTAAAAACATTTTTAAAAGTCTCATGCACTGTAGGCCTGCATTGAACACCTAGTATAACCTACCGTAGAACATATCATAGAAATGGAAAGCGATTTCCATGTGAAAATGTTATGGGATTTGCTATTGGTTTTGTTGGTAGGCTTAAATTAGGCTAAAATAGCCACAATAGCCTATTGACTACGGTCTAAAACTGTAAGAGTACAACCTCAATGTTCACTGTAAATGCGAGCTGGAAGTTGCACAAAATTCTCAATATTCAAGTTTCCGCTCACAAGATCTAAAATTTGTCCAGTACCCCCAAAACTTGCCAGGCCCCACATCCTCATAGGTCATTTTTCCCCTTCTCTTATATGAAAAAAAGAAACGTCCTCTCACTGTCAAGTGCATTTATTTTTAGCAAACTTAACATGTGTAAATATTTGTATGAACATAACAAGATTCAACAACTGAGACATAAACTGAACATGTTCCACAGACATGTGACTAACAGAATTGAATAATGTGTCCCTGAACAAAGGGGGGGTCAAAATCAAAAGTAACAGTATCTGGTGTGGCCACCAGCTGCATTAAGTACTGCAGTGCATCTCCTCCTCATGGACTGCACCAGTTTTGTCAGTTCTTGCTGTGAGATGTTACCCCCCTCTTCCACCAAGGCACCTGCAAGTTCCCGGGGGGGGGGCAGCCCTAGTCCTCACCCTCCGATCCAACAGGTCCAAGACGTGCTCAATGGGAGATCCGGGCTCTTTGCTGGCCATGGAAGAACACTGATATTCCTGGCTTGCAGGAAATCACGCACAGAACGAGCAGTATGGCTGGTGGCATTGTCATGCTGGAGGGTCATGTCAGGATGAGCCTGCAGGAAGGGTACCACATGAGGGAGGAGGATTTCTTCCCTGTAACGCACAGCGTTGAGATTGCCTGCAGTGACAACAGGCTCAGTCCGATGACGCTGTGATACACCCCCCCAGACCATGATGGACCCTCCACCTCCAAATCGATCCTGCTCCAGAGTACAGGCCTCGGTGTAACGCTCATTCCTTCGACGATAAACGCAAATCTGACCATCACCCCTGGTGAAGCAAAACCGCGACTCGTCAGTGAAGAGCACTTTCTGCCAGTCCTGTCTGGTCCAGCGAAGGTGGGTTTGTGCCCATAGGCAAAGTTGTTGCCGGTGATGTCTGGTGAGGACCTGCCTTACAACAGGCCTACAAGCCCTCAGTCCAGCCTCTCTCAGCCTATTGCGGACAGTCTGAGTACTGATGGAGGGAGTGTGCGTTCCTGGTGTAACTCGGGCAGTTGTTGTTGCCATCCTGTACCTGTCCCGTAGGTGTGATGTTCGGATGGACCGATCCTGTGAAGGTGTTGTTACACGTGGTCTGCCACTGTGAGGACGATCAGCTGTCCATCCTGTCTCCCTGTAGCGCTGTCTCAGGCGTCTCACAGTACGGACATTGCAACTTATTGCTCTAGCCACATCTGCAGTCCTCATGCCTCCTTGCAGCATGCCTAAGGCACGTTCACGCAGATGAGCAGGGACCCGTGGCATCTTTCTTTTGGTGTTTTTCAGAGTCAGTAGAAAGGCCTCTTTAGTGTCCTATGTTTTCATAACTGTGACCTTAATTGCCTACCGTTTGTAAGCTGTTTTACGTCTTAACTACCGTTCCACAGGTGCATGTTCATTAATTGTTTATGGTTCATTGAACAAGCATGGGAAACAGTGTTTAAATCCTTTACAATGAAGATCTGTGAAGTTTTGGATTTTTACGAATGATCTTTTAAAAGACAGGGTTTTTCTTTTTTTGCTGAGTTTATATATATAAATACATATATACACTGCTCAAAAAAATAAAGGATACTGACAATGAAGAGAGAGAAACCAATTATATAGTCCATATAAAACCTTGACAACGGTTAGCTTTCCAGATTCAGTTTCAATGTATGGTGCATGTTTAAATAAAATATATATATTTTATTATTAAAATTTAAACGTGTGGGACACTAATCCCGACTATTATAAGAAATCCCGCTATGCCCTCCGACGAACCATAAAACAAGCAAAAAGTCAATACAGGACTAAGATCAAAGCCTACTACACTGGCTCCGACGRTCGTTAGATGTGGCAGAGTTCGCAAACTATCACGGATTACAAAGGTAATCACAGCCGCAACCTGCCCAGTGAAGTGAGCCTACCAGATGAGCTGGCAAGTGTCTTCACTGACATTTTCAACCTCTCTTTGACCCAGTCTGTAATACCTACATGTTTCAAGCAGAACACCAAGGTAACATATACTGCACTTCACAATGCCCTTTCCCACCTGGACAAGAGGAACACCTATGTGAGAATGCTGTTCATTGACTACAGCTCAGCATTCAACACCATAGTGCCCCCAAGCTCACAACTAAGCAAAGGACTCTGGGACTGAACACCTCTCTCTGCAACTGGATCCTGGACTTCCTGATGGGCCGCCACGAGTGTAGCTGAGTGTAGGCAACACATCCGCCGCGCTGACCATCAACACATGCGCCACCTCAGGGTTGCGTGCTGAGTCCCCTCCTGTACTCCCTGTTCACCCATAAATCCTACACTATCATTACATTTGCAGATGACAAAACGATGGTAGGCCTGATCACCGACGACAATGAGACAGCCTATAGGGAGGACGTCAGAGACCTGGTAGTGTGGTGCCAGAACAACAACCTCTCCCTCAAAGTGATCAAGACAAAAGGAGCTGATCGTGGACTACAGGAATCGGCGGGCCGAGCACGCCTCCATTCCCATTGGCGGGGCTGTAGTGGAACGGGTTGAGAGCTTCAAGTTCCTCGATGTCCACAATACTAAGGATCTATCATGGTTCACACAAACCAACACAGTCGTGAAGAGGGCATGACAACACCTCTTCCCCCTCAAGAGGTTGAAAAGATTGGGCATGAGCCTGATGGTATTCTTAACGTGTTACACAACAAAAACATTATATATCTGATCAAGTGTATTTGTGGTCTAAGCTATGTAGGAAAAACTAAACGAGCTCTGAAAAAAAGGATAGCAGAACAAGAGTAATATCAGGATTCTTGACCAGAGAAACCCTGTGGCTGCGCATTTCTTGGAGGCTCGTCACAACATTAGCTCTCTGAGATACAACAGTATCGAACATGTTAAGACTCCTAGGAGGAGGTAAGATCCTGATCATCTTTTATTAAGAGAACTTTATTGGATTCACCATTTATGCACCATGTCTCCTAAAGATCTGAACCAAGAGTTTGATATCAGACCATTTCTTACATGAATGTCATTTTTCCTGCCTTCCAGGCCTCCTACTTGGTCATTTTGTACATATACACTACTGTTCAAAAGTTTGGGGTCAATTAGAAATGTCATTGTTTTGAAAGAGAATTTTTGGTCCATTAAAATAAACACCAAATTGATCAGACGCCTCACAAGTCCTCAATTGGCAGCTTCATTAACTAGTACCCGCAAAACACCAGTCTCAACGTCAACAGTGAAGAGGCGACTCCGGGATGCTGGCTTTCTAGGCAGAGGTCCTCTGTCCAGTCCTCTGTCCAGTGTCTGTTCTTTCGACCATCTTAATCTTTTATTGGCCAGTCTGAGATATGGCTTTTTCAATTTTTTTTAGGATCACCATTTTATTTTAAGAATGTCAAATGTCAGAATAATAGTTGAGTCAATGATTTATTTAAGCTTTTATTTCTTTCATCACATTCCCAGTGGGTCAGAAGTTAACATACACTTAATTGGTATTTGGTAGCATTGTCTTTAAATTGTTTAACTTGGGTCAAACGTTTTAGGGAGCCTTCCATAAGCTTCCCACAAGAAGTTGGGTGATTTTGGCCCATTCCTCCTGACAGAGCTGGTGTAACTGAGTCAGGTTTAGGCCTCCTTGCTCGCACACAATTTTTCAGTTTTGCCCACACATTTTCTATGGGATTGAGGTCAGGACTTTGTAATGGCCACTACAATACCTTGTCCTGAAGGCATTTTGCCACAACTTTGGAAGTATGCTTGGGGTCATTGTCCATTTGGAAGACCCAGTTGCAACCAAGCTTTAACTTCCTGACTGATGTCTTGAGATGTTGCTTCAATATATCCACATAATTTCCCTGCCTCATGATGCCATCTATTTTGTGAAGTGCACCAGTCCCTCCTGCAGCAAAGTACAACATGATGCCCCACAACATGATGCTGCCACCCCCGTCCTTCACGGTTGGGATGGTGTTCTTCGGCTTGCAAGCATCCACCTTTTTCCTCCAAACATAACGATGGTCATTATGGCCAAACAGTTCTATTTTTGTTTCATCAGACCAGAGGACATTTCTCCAAAAAGTATGATCTTTGTCCCCATGCGCAGTTGCAAACCGTAGTCTGGCTTTTTAATGGCGGTTTTGGAGCAGTGGCTTCTTCCCTGCTGAGCGACCTTTCAGGCCTCGTTTTACTGTGGTAATAGATACTTTTGTACCCGTTTCCTCCAGCATCTTCACAAGGTCCTTTGCTGTTGTTCTGGGATTGATTTGCACTTTTCGCACCAAAATACGTTCATCTCTAGGAGACAGAACGTGTCTCCTTCCTGAGCGGTATGACGGCTGCATGGTCCCATGGTGTTTGTACAGATGAACGTGGTACCTTCAGTCGTTTGGAAATTGCTCCCAAGGATGATCCAGACTTGTGGAGGTCTACAACTTATTTTCTGAGGTCTTGGCTGATTTCTTTTGATTTTCCCATGATGTCAAGCAAAGAGGCACTGAGTTTGAAGGTATGCCTTGAAATACATCCACAGGTACCCCTCCAATTGACTCAAATGATGTCAGTTAGCCTATCAGAAGCTTCTAAAGCCATGACATAATTTTCTGGAATTTTCCAAGCTGTTTAAAGGCATAGTCAACTTAGAGTATGTACACTTCTGATCCACTGGAATTGTGATACAGTGAATTATAAGTGAAATAATCTGTCTGTAAACAATTTTTGGAAAAATGACTTGCTAGATGTCGTAACCGACCTTCCAAAACTATAGTTTCTTAACAAGAAATGTGTGGAGTGGTTGAAAAACTAGTTTTAATGACTCCAACCTAAGTGTATGTAAACTTCAGACTTCCACTGTATATATTACATTCTGTAACAACTACATGTGCCCATCTCATTGATATAAAACTATTAAGAGATATACCTGGTTGGTTAGCTACCTGCAGATTAATACAGGGTAGTAAAGTCATGGGGGTATGGGTCATTGTTAGCTAGCTACTTACCTACATGTCTTAACACAAGACTCCACTATGCAAGTAACCACTTCGGGTGCGTTCGTAAATTCAGTCTGACCATCTACTCCGATTTCAGAACACTCTCGTCTGAGTGTGCCAGAGCGCAGAATAACTGATTTAGTTACAAACGCTCAACACCCGTTGAATATGGCCGGTGTCAGCAAACATTGGGGGGGAAAAAAATCGTAATTAAATTGTTGCCAGCAGCACAGTTAGTCACCAACGCTCTGGATAACATGAAAACAGCCTAACCAGCTCTGCCAGAGTGAGTAAAATGGTCAGAGTGGGGTGTTCTCTCATTTGTGTCTGGAAGTAGCCAATGTTAGAAAGTTAGCCTGGGTGCGTGAATGCCGTTGTGAGGTCAGAACGCTCGGATCAACCCATCTCATTGGCCAGAGCATCCAGTGTGAACGCTCCGAGAGCGAAACTCTCTGAATTTATGAACAGACAAACTGTCCCCAATGCTCTAGATAACATAACAGCCTAACCAGCTCTGCTAGGGAAAGTAATGTTCAGTGAGCTGTTCTCTCATTTGTGTCTGGAAGTAGATCTATCAACTTAGCCAGTTAGCTTRGGTGCTTGACTGCTGTTAGGACAGAACGCTCAGATCAACCCTTAAAAAGAGATGGTCGGGCTAAAGCTTAAGAGAGTGTGAACTATGCTGAAGGGGTGCAGACAAAGAAGAGCTCTCCAGTTGATACCAAAACATTAAAAAAAGACAATTTTCTCAAAAGTGAGTTTACAAGTTGATCAACTTTCAAAGCAGAATGACTTTCCCATTGTTCCTCAAATGCAGTGCATTACACACAATTGTGTAGCTCTGTGTCTCTGCTTTTATCCAATGTAAAAAAACACAACTTCAAATGTTGCTACATAAGACCGAATCAAGGCGGTCGGTCGGTCACATATGTGGGAATTCCTTCAAGACAGTTGGAAAAGCATTCCTCATCAAGATGTATATCAAATCAATATCTGTAGGCTAAATATAGCCAAATTATTCAGTCTAGGAACATTGGGTGCAGTAAACAAAAATACAAAACACAGCAGAGTATGAAGTGGCCAATCGGACGTAAGAGGACGATGCACTTCCTTTGAGCCCAAAAACTGCCGCAAAAATTGTAGGAGGGAGGAAATCCCCCCACAGCTTAGAATCTTTAGTGTTTTATACATATATATTAAAAAACGCAACAATCAAATATAAGAGGAAGGGTAGACCAGCTGGTAGAGGTGAGTCTTAAGGCCTGCTTTAAATGCCTCAGTGGTTTGAGCAGCCCAAACGTGAAGTGAGGGAGGAAAAAAGGTTAAACAAGGTTCTCTCTTGATCGATCAATATAAAATCAGCCAACACATGGCACATGCATTTACAATTTTCAAGGATCAATTAAATGTGTGTGTGTGTGTGTGTGTGTATAATGCATGTGTGAGAACACACCTTTCCTGGAGGAAGGAGCAGCAGGCATCCTTGACATTCTGCAGCTGCAAAAAGCTGGCTCCAATCAGCAGGGACTGGACGTTCTGCTGGTCGATGGCCACATGGCCATTATACGCAAAATTGATCAAAGCTTCAAGTGCACTGCCAAGGGGAAAAAAGAAAGGACACCTAATGTAAGGGAGCAGCACTATGGCCCAGTACAGAAACACCCCCCCCCCACCGATTAGTTACTTTGGTAACACTTTACTTGACACTGGCATAACCATGTCATAACAGCTTATAAACTTGTCATTAGCTGTTATAATATGGTCATAACATTGTCTTGACATATTTAGACTTGTGACATATATAGCGTTAATTTATGGCTGGTTATGATACCTATATTAGAATGCCAAAACCGACCACACAAGGCAACACATTCCATTACACCATAGCTTGCGTGTCAACAGTATGTTAATATTATATATAATCTTCATACATCATTATAATTGCACACACATTGATGTCAGACATGCCCCTACTCCAATGTTCTGATGACTGGGCTGAACGCAGCAGCAGATTTCAGGAGCAGGACAAGACACCCTCTTTTTGACTGATATAAGGGTTGTATGTGATAGGCCTATCTGGCTTACGTGGTCATAATACTTCTTGACAGTGTCATAAAGTGTATTTTCTTAGTCCAAGTAAAGTGACAGGATGGTCATAGTGCTTTATAGCAGTGTCAAAGTGTAATTTCCACAAGTTATTTCAAATATGGATGGAAAAAACATGAAGATTTCATTACAACAAAAGGATTTAAGAAACAAACTTTCAAAACGAAAGGACATTTCTTGGCAGGGAAAAACTAATTTGAATAAATGTTGATTCTAAAGATTGATTCTATACATCGTTTGACATTTTTCTACGGACTGTAACGGAACTTTTGGGACTTTTCGTCCGTACTTTCCGCTGGACTTGCACGTGCGTCGTGAGTTTAGATTGTGTACTAAACGCGCAAACAACAAGGAGGAATTTGGACATAAATGATGGACATTATCGAACAAAACAAACATTTATTGTGGAACTGGGATTCCTGGGGGTGCATTCTGATGAAGATCATCAAAGGTAAGTGAATATTTATAATGCTATTTCTGACTTCTGTTGACTCCAACATGGCGGATATCTTGGGTTGATTTGTCGTCTGAGCGCTGTACTCAGATTATTGCATGGTTTGCTTTTTCCGTATAGTTAAAAAAATATATATCTGACACAGCGGTTGCATTAAGGAGTAGTGGATCTAAAATTCCATGTATAACACTTGTATTTTCATGAACATTTATGATGACTATTTCTGTAAATTGATGTGGCTCTCTGCAAAATCACCGGATGTTTTGGGACTACTGAACATAACGCGCCAATGTAAACTCAGATTTTTGGATATAAATATGAACTTTACCGAACAAAACATACATGTATTGTGTAACATGAAGTCCTATGAGTGTCATCTGATGAAGATCAAAGGTTAGTGATTAATTGTATCTATATTACTGCTTTTTATGACTCCTCTCTTTGGCTGGAGAAATGGCTGTGTTTTTCTGTGACTTGGCTCTGACCTAACATAATCGTTTGGTTTGCTTTGGTCGTAAAGCCTTTTTGAAAAATCGGACACTGTGGCTGGATTTACAACAAGTGTATCTTTAAAATGGTGTAAAATACATGTATGTTTGAGGAATTTTTAATTATGGTATTTCTGTTGTTTTGAATTTGGCGCCCTGCAGTTTCACTGGATGTTGACGAGGTGAGACGCTACCGTCCCACATACCCTAGAGAGGTTAAATTCGTAACTAAATCGTTTTTTAAATTTCTATTGGAAGGTTTTAATCATTTGCAATTATGTCTACTTATGATAAGGTAAAAGGTTTATGTTTCTGTCTCCATGTGATATTGTAAATATATCCAATGCAAAAAACATCGACATTTAAATGGTATTAATAGATATACATTTCTGTTAATTCCCATATATTGCCACGGAAAGTTTCCACCTCTGAATATTCCCCAAAATGTGCAACCCTAAAGAAGAGTTAAGAAAATATTAACCAAATAAACTAAAGTAAAAAATACAACTAAATAACAAGGCTATATACAGGGGGTACTGGTACCGAGTCAGTGAGCGGGGGTACAGGTTTGTTGAGATAATTTGTACATGTAGGTAGGGGTGAAGTGACTATGCATAGATAATAACAGCGAGTAGCAGCAGTGTACAAAACAAATGGGGGGGTATGTAAAGTAATAGTCCGTAGGCCATTTAATTAATAAATCAAATAGTTGACATGACAACTAATTAAAATGCCACGGATGAGTTATTGTGACAGGGTAGGTACCAAAGTGTTGCTCATTGTTTCCTAGTGTTTGGCTACATTCAATGTTTTTTCATATATTCATCCTTCACCTAGTCCTCTTTGATTTAGAAGATACTGTTGCACAAACAACATGCTGATTTAGGCCTACACCATAATTATATCCTCCTGATTCCTGCTTACAAGCAAAAACTAAAGCAGGAAGTACCAGTAACTCACTCAATACAGAAGTGGTCAGATGACGTGAACGCTAAGCTACAGGAATGTTTTGCTAGCACAGACTGGAATATGTTCCGGGATTCATCCAATGGCATTGAGGAGTACACCCCCCCAGTCACCGGCTTCATCAATAAATGCATCGACGTCCCCACAGTGACTGTACGTACATACCCCAACCAGAAGCCATGGATTACAGACAAGATCCGCAACGAGCTAAAGGCTAGAGTTTCGGCTTTCAAGGAGCGGGACACGAATGCGGACGCCTATAAGAAATCCCGCTATGTACTCAGACAAACCCTCAAACAGGCAAAGCATCAATACAGGACTAAGATTGAATCCTACTAAAACAGCTCTGACCCTTGTCGGATGTGGCTGGGCTTGAAAACTATTACGGACTACAAAAGGGAAACCCAGCCACGAGCTGCCCAGTGACGCGAGCCTACCGAATGAGCTAATTCCCTTTTATTCTCTATTTGAGGCAAGCAACACTGAAGCATGCATGAGAGCACAAGCTGTTCCGCACGACTGGGTGATGTCGGTCTCCATAGCCAATGTGAGCAAGACCTTTAAACAGGTCAACATTCACAAAGCTGCAGGGCCAGACGGATTACCAGGACGTGTACTCAAAGCATGCACGGACCAACTGGCATGTGTCTTCACTGACATTTTCAACCTCTCCCTGGCCGAGTCTGTAATACCTCCATGTTTCAAGCAGACCACCATAGTCCCTGTGCCCAAGATAGAGAAGGTAACCTGCCTAAATGATTACCGCCGCATAGCACTCATGTCGGTAGCCATGAAGTGCTTTGAAATGCTGGTCATGGGTCACAACACCATCATGCCAGAAACCCTAGACCCACTCCAATTCGCATACCGCCTCAACAGATCCACAGATGACGCACTCGCACTCCACACTGCCCTTTTCAACCTGGACAAAAGGAACACCTAAGTGAGAATGCTATTCATTGACTACAACAACATAGCTTAGTGATGAGCCTTGTGGTGCACTAAGGACCCTGGGACTAAACACCTCCATCTGCAACTGGATCCTGGTGGTAAGGGTAGGCAACAACACATCTGCTACGCTGATCCTCAACATTGGGGCCCCTCAGGGGTGCGTGCTTAGTCCCCTCCTGCACTCCCTGTTCACCTACGACTGCTTGACCAAGCACAACTCCAGCTGACGACACAACAATGGTAGGCCTGATCACCGACAATGATGAGAGCCTATAGGGAGGAGGTCAGAGACCTGGCAGTGTGGTGCCAGGACAACAACATCTCTTTCAATGTGAGCAAGACAAAGGAAATGATCGTGGACTATAGGAAAAGGAGGACCGAACAGGCCCCCATTAACATCAACAGGGCTGGAGCGGGTCGAGAGTTAAGTTCCTTGATGTCCACATCCCCAACAAACGATCATGGTCCAAACACACCAAGACAGTTGTGAAGAGGGCACGACAACACCTCTTCCCCCTCAGGAAACTGAAAAGATTTGGCATGGGTTCCCCGAAGTTCTACAGCTGCACCATCGAGAGCATCCTGGCCGGTTGCATTACCGCAACTGCTCGGCATCTGACCGGAAGGCAATTCAGAGGGTAGTGCGTACGGCCCAGTACATCACTGGGGCCAAGATTACTGACATCCAAGACCTAAAAATGGTCAAAGACTCCAGTCACCCAAGTCATTGACTGTTCTCTCTGCTACTGCATGGCAAGCGATACTAGAGCACCAAGTCTAGGACCAAAAGGCTCCTTAACAGATTCTACCCCCAATCAATAAGTGCTGAACAACTAAACTAATCAAATGGCCACATGGACTATTTACATTGAACCCCCCGTCCCCCTTTGTTTTTACACTGCTGCTACTCGCTGTATATTATCTATGCATAGTCACTTTTCAAATTACCTTGATTAACCTGTACCCCGACACATTGACTCGGTACCGGTACCCACTGTATATAGCCTCGTTATTGTTATGTAAATGTCATGTTACTTTTTGATAGATCAGATTTTTTTTAAACTTTAGTATATTTAGTAAATATATATACTGTATATATATATATATATATTATATATAACTCTAATCCTTGAACTGCATTGTTGGATAAGGTCTTGTTAGTAAGCATTTCACAGTAAGGTCTACACCTGTTGTATTCGGCACAGGTGACAAATAAAATGTGATTTTATTTCTTGTTTCATACAGGTACGCATGCATTGGGTTGCAGGTGCTTCGAGGAGGGAATCAACTTAAAGCAGCAATATGTAACTTTTTGCGTGACCCGACCAAATTCACATAGAAATTTCAAGTTACAGATCTGTCATTCTCATTGAAAGCAAGTTTAAAAAGTGGTAGATATGTTCTATGTGTGCTATTTCTATGCTTCCAGTTCTTCCTTTTAGTTTTGCGTCTTTTACTTTTGGTTTTGTACACCAGCTTCAAACAGCTGAAAATACAATATTTCACAGCGGTTTAGACTGTGCAATGATTCTCTACATTATACTAGCTTGTTTTGTCACAGACTGAAATTAGGTGAACTAT
Source organism: Salvelinus sp. IW2-2015 (assembly GCF_002910315.2). NCBI lineage: Eukaryota > Metazoa > Chordata > Actinopteri > Salmoniformes > Salmonidae > Salvelinus > Salvelinus sp. IW2-2015. Next base: position 5,593,173 of record NC_036871.1, on the reverse strand, counting down.
TAGAATTTTTGCAACCATGAAATGGCAGAGCGATTCCTGCCTAGTGCATCTTTAAAACAGGTCCATTTTACATAAAAAGCACTTAGCCTACTTTGTTGAACATTTTGGAACATGGTTTGCATTGTTAGGTGATCAGCTTGACAGTTCAGCAGAGAATTTGTGAATTGTCAGAATAACGCACATAAATGACTTGAAACATCCTGTGTGCACGACTGCAGCGATTTATTTTCAAAAGGAAGGCGATAATAACGTTGTAACTGATTTTAAATGTGTTATTACAATTATTAATATTGGCTAGGGTGATGGGTTGTTTCTGGTCCAGCCAATACACCTGCACTTCGAACATCTCCTTTCAAATGGGCATTAATATGGCGATGTTTCCCCTTTGCTGCTTTAACAGTCTCCACTCTCAGTGCTGCTGAGTGAGTAGGCTACAAGGGCCTTACCTAGGGTCCATCCCTTGCATTACAATCTCATCTTGCTTGCACTCTACCATGTCATTTGTAAACATGGCATGGAAGTAAGGGATGGAGGCAGCCAGAACAATCCTGTGGGCGCTGAACTTGTGGTCTCCAACCTGTAAGGGCGATACAAGCAAGTGATTTAGTCCAGACATGGGTCAAATACATAGCCTGTCAAATACATGTTCCATACGGTAGAATGGAACAAATGGAATAGCATCAAAAGGGTGCATATTTCAAGCTAAATCAAGCCCACCTCAAGTGCATTCATTTGACAGAATTGTAACACAGTTGAAGTCGGAAGTTTACATACACTTACGTTGGAGTCATTAAAACTCGTTTTTCAACCACTCCACTAATTTCTTGTTGACAAACTATAGTTTTGGCAAGTCGGTTAGGACATCTACTTTGTGGATTACAAGTAATTTTTCCAACAATTGTTTACAGACAGATTATTTCACTTATAATTAACTGTATAACAATTCCAGTTGGTCAGAAGTTTAGTTGACTGTGCCTTGAAACAGCTTGGAAAATTCCAAAAAATGATGTCATGGCTTTAGAAGCTTCTGATAGGCTAATTGACATCATTTGAGTCAATTGGAGGTGTACCTGTGGATGTATTTCAAGGCCTACCTTCAAACTCAGTGCCTCTTTGCTTGACATCATGGGAAAATCAAAAGAAATCAGCCAAGACCTCAGAAAAAAAGTCTGGTTCATCCTTGGGAGCAATTTCCAAACGCCTGAAGGTACCACGTTCATCTGTACAAACAATAGTACGCAAGTATAAACACCATGAGACCACGCAGCTGTCATAGTGCTCAGAAAGGAGACGTGTTCTGTCTCCTAGAGATGAACGTACCTTGGTGCGAAAAGTCCAAATCAATCCCAGAACAACAGCAAAGGACCATGTGAAGATGCTGGAGGACACAGGTACGAAAGTATCTATATCCACAGTAAAATGAATCCTATATCGACATAACCTAAAAGGCCGCTCAGCAAGGAAGAAGCCACTGCTCCAAAACCGCCATAAAAAAGCCAGACTACGGTTTGCAACTGCACATGGAGACAAAGATCATACTTTTTGGAGAAATGTCCTCTGATCTGATCTGATTAAACAAAAATAGAACTGTTTCCCCATAACGACCATTGTTATGTTTGGAGGAAAAAGGGGGATGCTTGCAAGCTGAAGAACACCATCCCAACTGTGAAGCACGGAGGTGGCAGCATCATGTTGTGGGGGTGCTTTGCTGCAGGAGGGACTGGTGCATTTCACAAAATAGATGGCATCATGAGGCAGGGAAATTATGTGGATATATTGAAGCAACATCTCAAGACATCAGTCAGGAAGTTAAAGCTTGGTCGCAAATGGGTCTTCAAAATGGACAATGACCCCAAGCATACTTCCAAAGTTGTGACAAAATGCCTTAAGTACAACAAAGTCAAGGTATTGGAGTGGCCATCACAAAGCCCTGACCTCAATCTCATAGAAAATGTGTGGGCAAAACTGAAACAGCGTGTACGAGCAAGGAGGCCTACAAATGTAACTCAGTTACACTAACTTATTGTGGGAAGCTTGTGGAAGGCTACCCGAAATGTTTGACCCAGGTTAAACAATTTAAAAAGTCAATGCTACCAAATACTAATTGAGTGTATGTAAACTTCTGACCCACTGGGAATGTGATGAAAGAAATAAAAGCTGAAATAAATCATTCTCTCTACTATTATTCTGACATTTCACATTCTGAAAAAAAAGTGACAGGGAATTTTTACTAGGATTAAATGTCAGGAATTGTGAAAAAACTGAGTTTAAATGTATTTGGCTAAGGTGTATGTAACTTCCGACTTCAACTGTAATCAGAACTTAATGTCACCTTTAACCATTGCTTCCCCCTTGGCAACACCAACATAAGATTATAGCCTATTGTATTCAGTAGCAGTGGTGTGAAGTACTTCAGTAAAAATACTTTAAAGTACTACTTAAGTAGTTTGTGGTATCTGTACTATACTATTTATATTTTTCAACTTTTACTTCACTACAATCTTAAAGGAAATAATGTACTTTCTACTCCATACATTTTACGTGACACGTAAAAGTACTCGTTACATTGTGAACACTTAGCAGGGCAGGAAAATGGTCCAATTCGCGCACTTATCAAGACAACACATGGTTATCCCTTCTACCTCTGATCTGGCGGACTCACTAAACACAAATACACCTTTTGTAAATGATGTCTGAGTGTTGGAGTGTGCCCCTGGCTATCCATACATTTTAAAAACAAGAAAATGGTGCCGTCTGCTTTGGTTAATAGAAGGAATTTGAAATGATTTACACTTTTACTCAATTTTAGCAATTACATTTACTTTTGATACTTAAGTATATTTAGAACCAAATACTTTGACATTTACTTAAGTAGTATTTTACTGAGTGACTTTTACTTTAGTAACTTTGTATTAAGGTGTATATATACTTTTACTCAAGTATGACAAGTGGGTACTTTTTCCACCACTGTTCATTAGGCTACTTATTTGAGAAATGTGTGTTTATTTTATATGGAAAACTATAAAATCAAAAGAGACATCTTGCGTGAGGTGGGTGCACTGACTGTTAGGCCTAACCAATACCAAGGTCAAGGCATGAAGTCGCCTTCATATAGGGCATGCAGTGCAGGTCGTGTTAAAGAGAAAGTGCACTAATGGAAGCCAGAGTGAAGGCTCGCTGGAGGTGATGCATTACAGACAAAGATGAAATTCCCAAGGGCTTCAGAATATGGCCCAGTAGATACGTAGGCTACAGGACAGTACACTGCAGCTTATCATAATGATGGTGCTTATTAATAGAGCAGGTGCATCACGTGGGAGGGCCTGAAGAGCGAACATATAAGTCCTGTTTCCATGTTCCCTGACGAGGGTCCTACTTACCACATGCAATGTGAACTTTTAGTTGATGCTGCAGGTGTTAAAGCCACAGATTTTAGGACAATTGACAGTCGGCTCGAGGTTTGTGAAGATAAGGGCAATGGCTGGCTAGTCATGTTAATTTGATTAAAGAATACCGCAATCTGAGATAACAATGGTCAGTAGTCCATATTTGTCTGAAAGCAAGGCATACTGGACTAGCTACGTTATACTATTCTAATTCAGCAGGGCTGTGTATTGTATACGTTAGTAACCAGTTGGCTAAGTCTTGCTTGAGAGGCCATTACTATTGCTAGCTAGACACCAGCGGTGAGTTTCCCAAAAAACAAACAGTCAAGATGATGTTAGTACTAAAGATGACCTTTACGTTTTAGGTAACCCGTACACCCAATTAACGTTAACTAGCTAACGTTAGTGTGCTGTTTCGCCATCACAGCAAAAAAATATGTTTTACTTGCAGCATTGGCAGTAACGTTAACGTTAGAGTAGACTTCAGTAGGTGCTAACAGTAGTTCTCTCTACAACCCAATAACTAACGAAGTAAAACTCCCTCTGGCTAAAGCTTTTATTGGTTCTTCCGGACGTAGGGTGAGTCTACTAGCAAGTTGTGCGGCCAAATCGTGGATAAAACTACCATGACAATTGAAAGGGAAGGGCTAAATGTGTTAGATAACTAACGTTACTTATTTGGCACGATAACCGCGACTTCTACATTCATATAATGCTTTACAGTCAGTAGCTACAGTAGCTAACTATGCTGCTTAGCCAATAACTTACCTGGGCTAGAGCTTTATATTTACAAATAGAAGGCTCTGCAGCTAGCTAGCTAGTGTAGCTACTGACTGTAAAGCATTATATGAATGTAGAAGTCGCGGTTATCGTGCCAAATAAGTAACGTTAGTTATCTAACACATTTATCCCTTCCCTTTCAATTGTCATGGTAGTTTTATCCACGATTTGGCCGCCCAACTTGTTAGTAGACTCAGTTAGTTAGCTTGCCTCAATTCTATTGCTAGCAAGATAGCTAGTTAGCCGGCTAGCTATTTTCTCAAAGTAAGTTACTGTAGTGCGCTTTGCTAGCTACTAGGCTAACTCCACACATACCTTCAGGGTGACATCGCAGAGTTTCCCTTGCCTTCTGATCTCCTCCATAACAGCATATCCACGACCTGGTAAATCGTGGACTGAAAAATGCATCAAATCCTCCAGTTCTTCATATATCATATCACCCATCGTCATTGAGGAAAAGGGAAATTACGAATTTTGAAAACGCCTAACAATGGGGAACTGACCGACTCGAGACACCGTAGTCGGAATATTCTCCAATCCACTAGTATTCTGCCAGCAACGCAAATTATGACGTGAAATTGTATGGTAATAAGGAAACCTTCAACATAAAAGCCTTGAATTTCATTCAACTGAAATGTGTCTTCTGCATTTAACCCAAACCCCTCTGAATCTGAGAGGTGCAGGGGTCCGCTTAAATTGTTGGGGATTAACTGCCTTACTTAAGGGCAGATCGACAGATTTTTACCTTGTCTGCTCAGGGATTCAATCTAGCAAACTTTCAGCCCAAATGCAATACACTGTAATAGACTGTACATGGGATACATATTGGGTTGTAGAGAGAACTATTCTACCAGGAAATACTCAGTAGATTGTGGTCAATAAACCCATAGAATATGGTGTTAGGTTATTGTATAACTGCTGTTATAATAACATTTATACAAATCTATTAGCAAGTACAAATTGCAAATGCTTAACTAATGTTAATTTTCCAAGACCAAAAATTGTTGGTAAAGTATTTTTAATCGTTATTTTGTTTCAAAGTTTTCATAAACCCTTTACAATATTTGATTGACAATAAAGAGCCTTCTGTTGATATTGGTCACATTACTGCTAACTAATGTGATCTTGTCATGCAGTGAGCACTGTGCAGTTCCAAAATAATCCAAAGGATGGCAGCCTAGACCACAAATTAATGTTTTGCATGAAATAATGTTCTGGTTAGTGCAATGTAGTAGGATTGTGATTTTAGGCTGCCATCCTTTGGATTATGTTGGAACTGCGTAAACTCTCATTAGCAGTAAACATGTATTATAACTGTAGAGTAGGGGGACACAGAGATAACTTGTCAAATCAAATGTATTTATAAAGCCCTTTTTACATCAGCTGATGTCACAAAGTGCTGTACAGCCTAAAATCCCAAACAGCAAGCAATGCAGATGTAGAAGCACGGTGACTAGGAAAAACTCCCTAGAAACGCCGGAACCTAGGAAGAAACCTAGAGAGGAACCAGGCTATGCGGGGTGGCAAGTCCTCTTCTGGCTGTGCCGGGTGGAGACCAGCAGAGTCAAATAATAATAATCACAGTGGTTGTAGAGGGTGCAACAGGTCAGCACCTCAGGAGTTATTGTCAGTTGGCTTTTCATAGCCGATCATTCATAGTATCTCTACCGCTCCTGCTGTCTCTAGAGAGTTGAAAATAGCAGCGTAATTTGAATTATTGCCAGCAGCACAGTTACTCACCAATATTTTTAACAAACAAGTAAAGAACCTAACCAGCTCTGCGATGTGAGTAGAATGGAGTGAAGATATATTATCTTGTTTATATCTGGAAGTAGTGTTAGCTAAATTAGCTAGCCAACTTTAGCCAGTTAGCTTGGGTGCTTGACTGCCTTCTGGGAAATGGACCAATCCTGTTTCTTAGCGGATTTTGGGGTTGAATAATCCTTGTGAGAATCAAGGACAGTGGATATTAGGTAACATATTAAAATGGGCAGTATATATGGGCGAGAGCATAAATTATGTTTAAAAATAGTTTAACTTTATGTCACGCCGCATTCAAACAATCGCTAAAGGGTTTAGATTTGGGGGCTCTGTGTTGATACAATATGTAAACTATGTGGTAGAGCAGGGTCACAAGGAAGTATAGCTATGGTAAAGTACAACCGGCTAAACAAGATAACATATTTGGGGGTTTCGAGAACCATGCGACTCAAGAAAACCTTAGTAGTTTTAAACTCGTGAGCCTTTATTTTGTTTTGACTAGAAGTCTAATTAAAAAGTCACCTGGTAACATAAACATTAGCGAAAAGAGAGGTGGAGTATGGTTGAGATTGTAGATAGCTTTCTGAGTTTAAAAACTTCTTAAGGCAAGGGGGCAGTATTTGGAAGTTCGGATGACTGACGTGCCCAAAGTAAACTGCCTGTTACTCAGTCCCAGAAGCTAGGATAGGCATATAATTGGTAGCATTGGATAGAAAACACTCTGAAGTTTCTAACACTGTTAAAATAATGTCTGTGAGTATAACAAAACTGATATGGCAGGCGAAACCCGAGGAGAATCCATCCGGAATTGTTGTTTTTTTAGGTTATTTCAATGCAAGCCTATGGGATATTCAAAATAATTCCTCCCAGATTGCAGTTCCTAAGCTGCTGTACCTCCTGGACTCTGAACTGCTTTTGACCTTTTGCCTGTTCACGACCATTCTCTTGCCTACCCCTTTTGGATGTAATAAATATCAAAGACTCAAACTATCTGCCTCCCTTGTCTGCATCTGGGTCTCGCCTTGTGCCCTTGTAGAATGTTTACATAGGGCTGTTATTTAAATATCACAAATAAATTAGTGATCTTGCCATAAGAGGACAGTCTATGTCCTTAGGTGAAAGCAGCACATAAGGAGCCAGAGATAACCAAGGGCATGGGCTGAATTCTGGAGATTGAGTGTACATCAAGATACACCAGGCGGGGGGTGTTGGGACAGCATTGGTCTGGTCCACACACAGTACCACTTGCAGCACCTGCAGCGGTAAAGATCGTCATGTCTCTCCTCGGTGAGTGCATAGTTCTCACTAAAAGTAAGGTCTAGCTGCATAATGGGTGAGCTTGAAGACACCATGATAGAGGAAGCGGAGCTAAAGAGAGAGAGAGACTAGATTCCACTGTAGACATACATGCAGATGGGTTGCGTCTAGGAGCTACTTTAACATCATAGTTGGGTTGGGTTAGCTGTTTTATTGGTTAATGCATCATATGAAAGAGGATTGATGTTGGGGTAATTGTACTCTAAGCAACATTTTGAAGGCATCGATGTGAGAGCATATACAGTGCTGAGTTACCTCAAGAGGATGTAGCATTGATTAGGGATATGCACTTGCCTATCAGGTGATGTGCCTATCAAGTGGCAATGAAGGAGATCGGGAACAAAGTGAAAATGACATGGCTTGGGAACACCTTGGAACCTGGGGCCAGAAAGGGGAAGACTGGGCAAAAGCATGAGGAGGCTTTTTAGGGCCAGCAGAAAAGTATCCTGGAGGCATAGAGTCAGGTGAAGAGAGAGTGGGAATTGTCATGGTCTCATACTTTGGTTTTCATGCATATATCATTTGCATAGCTTAACACATTGTTAATACTGTTATGTTTTGTGTTTTTCGTTGCTTTCCAAGTCTTATGCTATCACTCTCTTAGGAACCAGAAGGAGAAAGTGGGGGTGTGATGAGAGATGGGAATAAGATTGTGTATGGTGTAATCATAGAACAGACGCCATTAGTCTCTGAGTTTGAAAACCTCACGGAAAGAAGGCATAAACCTGAACCAGGACCAGAGGTTCCATGTCCGGTGATCCCAGGGAACCAGGTCTACATCCGAGTGTTCCGGAGGAAGTGGAACGAGCTAAGGCGAGAGGGTCCCTACGAAGTAGTCCTAGCAACACCAACAGCCGTCCAGGTGAAAGGAAGCACTACGTGGTACCATCTAAACCACTGTACCAGAGTTCTGGAGGAGATCGGTGAGCGACCATCGAGCCATGAGGAAGCAGAGGATACTGATACACCAGGCTGGAGCCCGGAGGAAACGGAAAGAGAAGAGGACCAAGGTGCAACTCCCAATAGCCAACATACACTCTCTCCTGAATATCCAGAGTCCAGGGATAAGGAGGAGTGACATGCCTGTTGCTCCTGATGACATACCTATTCTGGCAGATATGTACTGGAACATTTCCAGTAGTATGTGCCCATTATACATTTCAGAGGAGTTAGCAGGATGAGTGCACTCTATATGTGTGTCTGGGTCATTAGACACCATTAGACATGCACCTGTCTGGGAAATGGACATGACTGTTTAATTCTGTACCAGTGCTATGTCCTAATATTTACTGTTGCTATGGTTGGTTATGCCTATTGGGAATTTTCCAGAACACGTGTGTTCATTTCAGAGTGGTCAAAAGAATAAGTGCACTCTATATGTGCGTCTGGGTCATTAGACACCATTAGACATGCCCCTGCCTGGGGAGTGGACATGTCTATTTACATTTGAACCATTGCTATGGCTCTAAAGTTCCCATGCCCTAATGTGAAACCAAACTAAAATTAGTGCACGGCAAAAAGGATAACAGTGGCCAAATGCCAGAGGGGATGAATCATTAACATAAAGAGGAGTCACTACGTGTGTGACGTAAGGATGAAACCTGTATAAAGAGTGTGTGCCAAGGCTGGAAAGTTAGTTGTTTTCATGATCCAGCTCGGCTTATATTACTCTGTAATAAAAGTATATTTGAACTCACAGGCTCCGGAATTTGAGAAATACTATTGACTGAATATTTCCATGACAAGGTCAGTGATAAAGTAGGCTGTAGTAGTACTGCCAAGAGATGAACTACAGTGGTTCTTCCTTTAAAAGTTTGGAGCTTATGACGCGACCATTTGTGGTAGATGGTGGCAAATTGTGGTAAATTGTGTCATTCTGGCAACAATGGCTGACACTGCCATAGAATTCTGCGGCACCCCACAAGCTGTGCTGCAGTACGCCGCAACATTTAAAGGAAGAACCACTGTATAGGTGTACCTACCATAGGAGTCCCCTCGAAGCCTACCATTGACTATGTACTGTACATACCCAGCGTGCGACAGAGCTGCAGGAGTTGTGACCCGTTTTTGTTGGTTATGTTGTCGTAGTTGTGCCTAGGGGGGCATATGGGGGAGGGAATGCTGTCACCTCCAGGCAGGTGTTTGTCCCCCTGTGTGCTGAGGGTGTCAGGTTCTTGTCCGTGTCTGGCATTTACACTACCAGTCAAAATTTTAGAACACCTATTCATTCAAGGGTTTTTCTGAATTTTTACTATTTTCTACATTGTAGAATAATAGTGAAGACATCAAAACTATGAACTAACACATATGGAATCATGTAGTAACCAAAAAAGAGAAACAAATCAAAATATATTTGAGATTTGAGATTCTTCAAATAGCCACCCTTAAATTACACCCTTTCGGTCTCTTATGACCAGAAAGAGGTTCTAGATATCAGGACAGCGATTACTCACCTCGGAATGGAATTAGATTTTTTTTCTTTAACTTCTTTATGATAGGGGGCAGCATTTTCACTTTTGGATGAATTGCGTGCCCATAGTAAACTGCCTCCTACTCTGTCCCAGATGCTAATATATGCATATTATTATTACTATTGGATAGAAAACACTCTGAAGTTTCTAAAACTGTTTGAATGATGTCTGTGAGTATACAATAACTCATATGGCAGGCAAAAACCTGAGAAAAAATCCAAACAGGAAGTGAGAGTTCTGAGACTGGTCAATGTTCAACTCATCGCCGATTCAATTCCCTGTAAGATATGGATCTGTTTGCACTTCCTACGCCTTCCACTAGATGTCAACAGTCTGTAGAACGTGGAATGAAGCCTCTAGTGTGATGTGGGGCCGGATGGGAGGTGTTTCAGTCATTGGTCTGGCAGATTGCCAGTTCCTGGTCATGCGCTTTCCTCATGATATCGCCTTGCGTTCCATAACTTCGACAGACATGAAGGAATGCTCCGGTTGGAACGTTATTGGATATATATGATAACAACATCCTGAAGATTGATTCTCTACTTAGTTTGACCAGTGTATTTGACCTGTTATATAACTTTTTGAAGTTTTCGTCCGAGTTCGCCTGAATTTGCGCGAGCGTTTGGACATGTGCACTAAACATGCTATCAAAAGTAGCTACTTAGACATAAGTAATGGACATTATCGAAGAAAACAACGATTTATTGTGGAATTCCTGGGAGTGCATTCTGATGAAGATGATCAAAGGTAAGGGAATATTTATGATGTAATTTCTGTTGACTCCAAGATGGTGGAGAAATGTTGTTATGTTTGAGCGCCGTCTCAGATTATTGCATGGTGTGCTTTTTACGTAAAGTTTTTTTGAAATCTGACACAGCGGTTGCATTAAGAACAAATGTATCTTTAATTATATGTAAAACATGTATCTTTCATCAAAGTTTATGATGAGTATTTCTGTTATTTGACGTGGCTCTCTGCAATTTCTCTGGATATTTTGGAGGCATTTCTGAACATGGCGCCAATGAAAACCGAGATTTGTGGATATAAATATGCACATTATCGAACAAAATATAAATGTATTGTGTAACATGATGTCCTATGATTGTCATCTGATGAAGATCATCAAAGGTTAGTGATTAATTTTATCTCTTTCTGCTTTTTGTGACTACTATCTTTTGCTGGGAAAATGGCTGTGTTTTTCTGTGGCTTTGTACTGAGCTAACATAATCGTTTGGTGTGCTTTCACCGTAAATCCTTTTTGAAATCAGACATGTTGGCTGGATTCACAACATGTGTAGCTTTAATTTGGTGTCTTTCATGTGTGATTTCATGAAAGATTGATTTTTAGAGTAATATATTTGAATTTGGCGCGCTACATTTTTTCTTGCTTTTGGCCAAGTGGGACGCTACTGTCCCACATATCCCAGAGAAGTTAACGAGTCGGATGCAAAGGATTTACTTCAGACACCCGACAAGGCCCTCATCCCCGTCATTCGCAGGAGAAAGAGACGGAGATATCGGGGACGTAGGTCGGGGTGCCTTGTTAGGATCCGATGGCGAGCGGGTAATCTGCCTTTACCATCGGTCCTATTAGCTAACGTACAATCATTGGATAATAATTAGATGAACTACGATCACGTATATTCTACCAACGGGACATTAAAAACTGTAATATCTTGTGTTTCCCCGAGTTGTGGCTGAACAACGACATGAATAACATACAGCTGGCGGGTTTTACGCATTTTCCGCAGGATAGTACAGCAGCCTCTGTTAAGACAAGGGTTGGTGGTCTATGTATATTTGTAAACAACAGCTGGTGCACGACATCTAAGGAAGTCTCGAAGTTTTGCTCGCCTGCGGATGAGTATCTCATGATAAGTTGTAGACCACATAATTGTTTTAATGTTTATTTAACAAACAAAAAAATATTGAACCTTTATTTAACTAGGCAAGTCATAAGAACAAATTCTTATTTACAATGATGAACCAGGAACTGTAGTGACCCCTCATTAATCAACAAGAGAAAGATAGAGGTAGGCTAATAACATTAGTGGAACTTATGAAAGGTAGACCTATATACTGTATGCGTCAGCTTACTAATTATACATGGCCCTATTATATTTCAATATTAAAATCAAATTCGCTAGCATATACCTGTAACTTTGTTGGCAGCATGTGCTGAAACAGAATTACATGTTCTCTCAGCTTTTTTCAGGTTTGAATGAGGTGTGTAATTTCAGTCCATATGATACAGTAATACAGTTCCCACTCAAAAATATCAGCCTACTGGAGCTAGTTTCATTTACTTACTCAAGAGAGCATATAGCTAGGTACATCTATGAAATTTTATGTTTTTCGGATGTGTGTAATGTGCAGTAGACTATATTTCATATATCAAATCAATTTGTATTTGTCACATACGCCGAATACAACAGGTGTAGACCTTACAGTGAAATGCTTACTTACAAGCCCTTAACCAACAATGCAGTTTTAAGAAAATACCTAAAAAAAGTAAGCGATAAGAATAACAAATAATTAAAGAGCAGCAGTAAAATAACAATAGCGGGGCTATATACAGGGGGTACCGGTACAGAGTCAATGTGCGGGGGCACCGGTGTTGAGGGAATTGAGGTAATATGTACATGTAGGTAGAGTTATTAAAGTGACTATGCATAGACAATAACAGAGAGTAGCAGTAGTGTATAAAAAGGGGTGGGGGCAATGCAAATTGTCTGGGTAGCCATTTGATTAGATGTTCAGGAGTCTTATGGCTTGGGTTAGAAGCTGTTTAGAAGCCTCTTGGGCCTAGACTTGGCGCTCCGATACCGCTTACAATGCGGTAGCAGAGAGAACAGTATATGACTCGGGTGGCTGGAGTCTGACCATTTTAAGGGGCTTCCTCTGACACCGCCTGGTATAGAGGTCCTGGATGGCAGGAAGCTTTGCCCCAGTGATGTACTGGGCCGTACGCAATACCCTCTGTAGTGCCTTGTGGTCGGAGGCCGAGCAGTTGCCATACCAGGCAGTGATGCAACCCGTCAGGATGCTCTCGATGGTGCAGCTGTAAAACCTTTTGAGGATCTGAGGACCCATGCCAAATCTTTTCAGTCTCCTGAGGGGGAATAGGTTTTGTCGTGCCCTCTTCACGACTGTCTTGGTGTGCTTGGACCATGTTAGTTTGTTGGTGATGTGGACACCAAGAAACTTGAAGCTCTCAACCTGCTCCACTACAGCCCCGTCGATGAGAATGGGGGCGTGCTCGGTCCTCCTTTTCCTGTAGTCACACAATCATCTCTTTTGTCGTGATCACGTTGAGGGAGAGATTGTTGTCCTTGCACCACACGGTCAGGTCTCTGACCTCCCTATAGGCTGTCTCATCGTTGTCYGTGATCAGGCCTACCACTGTTGTGTCATCGGCAAACTTAATGATGGTGTTGGAGTCYTGACTGGCCATGCAGTCATGAGTGAACAGGGAGTACAGGAGGGGACTGAGCACGCACCCCTGAGGGGCACCCGTGTTGAGGATCAGCTTGGCAATTGTGTTCTTCTCTACCATGGGGGCTGCCCGTCAGGAAGTCCAGGATACAGTTGCAGAGGGAGGTCCTTAGTCCCAGGGTTCTTAGCTTAGTGATGAGCTTTGAGGACACTATGGTGTTGAACGCTGAGCTGTAGTCAATGAATAGCATTCTCACATAGGTGTTATTTTTGTCCACGTGGGAAAGGGCAGTGTGGAGTGCGACTGAATCATCTGTGGATCTGTTGGGGTGGGTCTAGGGTTTCTGGGATAATGGTGTTGATGTGAGCCATGACCGGCCTTTCAAAGCACTTCATGGCTACAGACTTGAGTGCTAACAGGTCGGTAGTCATTTAGGCAGGTTATCTTAGTGTTCTTGGGCACAGGGACTATGGTGGTCTGCTTGAAACATGTTGGTATTACAGACTCAGACAGGGAGAGGTTGAAAATGTCAGTGAAGACACTTGCCAGTTGGTCAGCGCATGCTTGGAGTACACATCCTGGTAATCCGTCTGGCCCTGCGGCCTTGTGAATGATGACCTGTTTAAAGGTATTACGCACATCGACTGCGYAGAGTGTGATTACACATTCGTCCGGAACAGCTGATGCTCTCATGCATGTTTCAATGTTACTTGCCTCGAAGCGAGCATAGAAGTTATTTAGCTCGTCTGGTAGGCTCGTGTCACTGGGCTGCTCTCGGCTGTGCTTRCCTTTGTAGTCTGTAATAGTTTGCAAGCCCCGTCACATCCGACGAGCTTCGGAGCCGTTGTAGTACGATTCGATCTTGGTCCTGAATTGGCGCTTTGCCTGTTTGATCGTTCATCGGAGGGCATAGCGGGATATCTTATAAGCTTCCGGGTTAGAGTCCCGCTCCTTGAAAGCGGCAGCTCTACCCTTTAGCTCAGTTCAAATGTTGCCTGTAATCCATGGCTTCTGGTTGGGGTATATAAACTCAGCAATGAAAGAAACATCCTCTCACCTTCAACTGCGTTTATTTTCTGCAAACTTAACATGTGTAAATATTTAAATGAACATAACAAGATTCAACAACTGAGACATAAACTGAACAAGTTCCACAAACATTTGACTAACAGAAATGGAATAATGTGTCCCTGAACAAAGGGGGGTTAAAAATCAAAAGTAACAGTCAGTATCTGGTGTGGCCACCAGCTGCATTAAGGACTGCAGTGCATCTCCTCCTCATGGACTGCACCAGATTTGTCAGTTCTTGTTGTGAGATGTTACCCCCCTTTTCCACCAAGGCACCCGCAAGTTCCTGGACATTTCTGGAGGGAAATGGCACTAGCCCTCACCCTCCGATCCAACAGGTCCCAGATGTGCTCAATGGCCATGGCAGAACACTGACATTCCTGTCTTGCAGGAAATCACGCACAGAACGAGCATTTGCTGGAGGGTCATGTCAGGATGAGCCTGCAGGAAGGGTACCACATGAGAGAGGAGGATGTCTTCCCTGTAATGCACAGCGTTGAGATTGCCTGCAATGACAACAAGCTCAGTTCGATGATGCTGTGAAACACCGCCCCAGACCATGACGGACCCTCCACCTCCAAATCGCTCCCGCTCCAGAGTAGAGGCCTCGGTGTAACGCTCATTCCTTCGACGATAAACGCAAATCCGACCATCACCCCTGGTGAGACAAAACCATGACTCGMCAGTGAAGAGCACTTTTGGCCAGTCCTGTCTGGTCCAGCGACGGTGGATTTGTGCCCATAGGCGACGTTGTTGCCGGTGATGTCTGGTCAGGACCTGCCTTACAACAGGCCTACAAGCCCTCAGTCCAGCCTCTCTCAGCCTATTGCGGACAGTCTGAGCACTGATGGAAGGATTGTGAGTTCCTGGTGTAACTCTGGCAGTTGTTGTTACCATCCTGTACCTGTCCCGCAGGTGTGATGTTCGGATGTACCGATCCTGTGCAGGTGTTGTTACACGTGGTCTGCCACTGCGAGGACGATCAGCTGTCAGTCCTGTCTACCTGTAGTGCTGTCTTAGGCGTCTCACAATACGAACATTGCAATTTATTGCCCTGGCCACATCTGCAGTCCTCATGCCTCCTTGAGAKATGCCTAAGGCATGTTCACGCAGATGATCTATCTTTTGGTGTTTTCTGAGTCAGTAGAAAGGCCTCTTTAGTGTCCTAAGTTTTCATAACTGACCTTAATTGCCTACCGTCTGTAAGCTGTTAGTGTCTTAACGACTGTTCCACAGGTGCATGTTCATTAATTGTTTATGGTTCATTGAACAAGCATGGGAAACAGTGTTAAAACCCTTTGCAATGAAGATCTGMGAAGTTATTTGTATTTTTACAAATTATCTTTTAAAGACAGGGTCCTGAAAAAGGAACGTTTCTTTTTTTGCTGAGTTTACGTATGTACACAACGGTCCTGTAGTTTAGCATCTGCTTCATATGACCACTTTTTATAGACCGGGTCACTGGTGCTTCCTGCTTTAATTTTTGCTTGTAAGCAGGAATCAGGATAGAATTATGGTCAGATTTGCCAAATGGAGGGCGAGTGAGACCTTTGTACGCGTCTCTSTGTGTTGAGTAAAGGTGGGCTAGAGTTTTTTCCCCTCTAATTGCACATTTAACATGCTGCTAGAAATGTATTTAAGTTTCCCTGCATTAAAGTCCCCGGGCACTCGGAGCGCCGCCTCTGGATGAGCATTTTTCTGTTTGTTTATGGCGGTATACAGCTCATTGAGTGCGGTTTTATTGCCAGCATCGGTCTGTGGTGGTATGTAGACAGCGACYAAAAATACGTCCTATTGGATAATGGCACAATCATCTGGGCTTTTTTGGGCTCATAAAAAGTTTTTAATGTATGGCTCATCAGGTCCAGGTWGCATCAGGGTTGAATTTTCAATCAAAAGTCTAATCAAATTCAMACAGAGGCTTTTGAATGACACTTCCAGTTTTGGCGGGACATACCGGGTTACCCAGGAGAAAATAYATGTATTCTTGAAATGGAACATTGGAAAAATACCGGGAAAATATTCAACTCAGTACCATCTCAAGGCTTATTATAAAAGCAGGTGACAGCGCGCCTTAATTGGCAATGGTCTTGGTAAGTACAGTGGGCCAATATATTTTGCATAATGCTTTCTTGACTAGACTACTGACGTTACACAAAGTTCAGAAGGCATTAAGGCACATTTCCTCATAATACCAAATTCAAGGTTTTTGCTTACCGTTTCATACAAATCTATGTGCTTTTACAAAGAAAAAAAAGCAAATAGGCTATGAGGATAAGTTTATATTCTAATCCCACATGGGGTGGATATATTTTTTCTTCAAATGCTTTATTTACAATATTTATCCCGTGCACACACCCAATTCTGAAAAATGAAAGCATACCTATGATAGCGGTCGCCCTGGTAGTAGATGTAGGTTTACATACAGTACCCAAGACCAACCGAATGACCAACCGGCTCATTCAACCCCCCCCTCCCCTGTAACTATTCCCCAGGTCGTTGCTGTAAATGAGAATGTGTTCTGTCAACTTACCTGATTAAAAAAGGGTTAAATAAAAATACAAATAAAATACCAATCTTGTGAGTTAATTTGACCATTGGAAAAAGAGCTACTGCGTAAATATTGCAATGTGGGCAGGATGCACAATTGAGAGGATCCTGTTGGGCTGCATCACCGCCTGGTACGGCAACWGCASCGCCCTCAAGCACAAGACTCTCCAGAGGGTGTGGTCTGCACATCTCATCACCGGGGGCAAACTACCTGCCCTCCATGACACCTACAGCACCGATGTCACAGGAAGGACAAAAAGATCATCAAGGACAACAACCACCCGAGCCACTGCCTGTTCACCCCGCTATCATCCAGAAGGCGAGATCAGTACAGGTGCATCAAAGCGGGGACCGAGAGACTGAAAAACAGCTTCTATCTCAAGGCCATCAGACTGCTAAACAGCAATCACTAACTCAGAGAGGCTGCTGCCTACATTAAGAACGATTCACTGGCCACTTCAATAAATGGATCACTTGTCACTCTAAATAATGCCACTTTAATAATGTTTACATATCTTACATTACTCATATCACATGTATATACTGTATTTTATACCATCTATTGCACCTTGCCGATGCCGCTCGGCCATCGCTCATCCATATACTTACATGTACATATTCTCCTTCACCCATTTAGATGTCTGTTTTAGGTWAAAAAAAACATACGCTTCCAAGGAACCAAATGTTCTAGCTGGGCTTGGTGTGTTCTGCTGGTGTTACTGTAGAATGGAACACAGCAACCCCTGGGCATTTTGGTTTAATTGTCCTGTCTGCTTCACTAGCAAGAAGGCTCTGTGTTCTGGCGGTGATAACGTTAGCTAGATCTATTTAGCTATCTGTGTCTGTCTATATCGATCTCTCTCTCTCGATCTATATATCTATATGTGTCTGTCTATTAATTAGCAATTTTGCGGTGCTGAAATTATCTAGTTGACCACACACGGCTATTGCTTTAGCTACAATTATTATAACGAATGGATTACTGTACGTTTCAGTAAGCAACCATTTGATACATGCCTTCAATTGCATTAGCTTATTATTGAAATATTTTTTGTCATTCAGTAATATTTATTCCCACAGTAATTCTTTAGGATCCATCAAATGTTCGTTAAGAAAACGTGTATGCATAGTGGTGGGCGTTGTGAAGAGATGTACAAAGTGACATCAAAGTTTAGTACTTCCACAAGGATGGCAACTGCTTAGTAACGGGCGCTGCCTAGCAACCATCGTTACGAAGCATCAAATCTCATGAACGCGAAATGCTTATGCCGGACTTAGCTACGAGTACTTATTTTGTTTGGTGCAACAGGTGTAAATTCTGATCAAAAAGTCGGACGTAACTATGTCTGACCTCGCATTTTAAAACCAACTTTTTTTTGTTGTTGACCAAACTAGACTAACCGGCCCCTGCTCCCTGTAGTTACTTTCTGGATTAATATCAATAATCAAAATATCAAACCACTTTATTCATGAGGAATTTATTGTTTTGGGCAATTAATACCAAGAGCTATATAACAAGAGAACCTTTGTAGAATTGACTTAATCAAAAAAGGTGTAACCGAAATAAAACTAAAATCTGGGAAATGAAACTGAAAACAATACAAAAACAAATATCCAGCCCTTCACAGTAGGCCACAATAATAAAATAAAAAAATCCATGAGCGTCTCCTTGCTTTGTCGGTGTCCCCAAACAGGAGCATTAATAATATTAATATCAACATTGAAAAAAAAAAAAAAAAACTGGTTAAAAAGAGGCCAGCATCACCTACAGTGGTGCGTGGCAGCCTTGTCTGTGTAAGTGTGTGTGTATGTGTGTGAGGGAGAGAGAAACACCAGAGGTTGTGGTCGTAGTAGTAGAGATCTTTCAGAAAGGTCAGAACGTCTTATGCAGATAAGTCGCTGTTCTCAAAGCGCTCCTGGTCGTACACCTCGGCAATGACCTTGCGACCTCCAAACCAGCGATTATTGAGTGCCTGGATGGCCTTGTTCATCTCTGCCGCCATGGAGAACTCCACAAAGATCTTGACAATTACCTCCGCATCATCCTCCTCGCCCTGCTTTTCCTGGTAGATGATGACACGGTTGACCGCGCCAAACTTGCCGCACTCCTCAGTCACCTCACCCTCCAGGTCATCGTCGATGTCCTCTGGTCCTACCATGTTCCGCAGCACCATCACCGTCGACTGGGCACAGTGGAAGAAAAGCATTATTATTGTACAATGCATTATTAAAACACAAAATATATGTGTGCTACCAGTTACTTTCTTGATCAGAGAAAAAACACTGACGGTACAGTTAGTTACCCACACGTTGCGACTATTAATGTTGTGGAAACTTTTCAGAGAATGCAACTGTAGCCCTTGTGGCTGAACTGCGCAATTACAACCCCAACCAGGGCTCCAGACTGTGACCACTTAGTAACATTTTGCGACCCTTTTACTTGGCTGTGCGAGTTCAAGTTTTAAGAAGCATCGGCTGCACATTTTACTTGATCACCTTTGGGAGGCTAAAACCGTGACTTGGTGAAATAGTAAAGTGCATTATCCTCATGTAGGGCTGACCCCATTTAGTAGACTGGTCAAATATTTTGCCGATAGGCTTTTGGTCGACCAAGATTTTAGGGGGTTGAGCAGTTGCAAATATAAACAGTACCAGAAAAAAGTTTGGACGCGCCTACTCATTCCAGGGTTTTTCTAAATGTTTTACTATTTTCTACATTGTAGAATAATAATGAAGATATCAACACTATGAAATAACACATATGGAATCATGTAGTAAACAAAAATATATAAAATATATTTCAGATTCTTTAAAGTAGCCACCCTTTGCCCGAATGACAGCTTTGCACACTCTTGGCAACCAGCCAAGGTAGTCACCTGGAATACAATTCAATGAACAGGTGTGCCTTCTTAAAAGTTAATTTGTCGAATTTCTTTCCTTCATAATGCGTTTGAGCCAATCAGTTGTGTTGTGGCAAGGTAGGGGTGGTATACAGAAGATAGCCCTACTTAYTAAAAGACCAAGTCCAAATTATGGCAAGAACAGCTCAAATCAGCAAAGAGATATGACAGTCCATCATTATTTTAAGACATGAAGGTCAGTCAATGTGGAAAATTTCAAGAACTTTGAAAGTTTCTTCAAGTGCAGTCGCAAAAACCATCAAGCGCTATGATGAAACTGGCTCTCACGAGAACCGCCACAGGAAACGAAGACCCAGAGTTACCTTTGCTGCAGAGGATAAGTACATTACAGTTAACTGCACCTCAGATTGCAGCCCAAATAAATGCTTCAGAGTTAAAGTAACAGACACATCTCAACATCAACAGTTCAGAGGAGACTGCGTGAATCAGGCCTTCATGGTTGATTGCTGCAAAGAAACCACTACTAAAGGACACCAATAAAAAGAAGAGACTTGCTTGGGCCAAGAAACACAAGCAATGGACATTAGACCGGTGGAAATCTGTCCTTTGGTCTGGAGTCCAAATTTGAGATTTTTGGTTCCAACCTCCTTGTCTTTGTGAGACGCAGAGTAGGTGAACGGATGATCTCCGCATGTGTGGTTCCCACTGTGAAGCATGGAGGAGGAGGTGTGATGGTGCTTTGTTGGTGACATTGTCTGTGATTTATTTAGAATTCAAGGCACACTTAACCAGCATGGCTACCACAGCATTCTGCAGCGATACGCCATCCCATCTGGTTTTCACTTAGTGGGACTATCATTTATTTTTCAACAGGACAATGAACCAACACACCTCCAGGCTGTGTAAGGGCTATTTGGCCAAGAAGGAGAGTGATGGAGTGCTGCATCAGATGACCTGGCCTCCACAATCACCCGACCTCAACCCAATTGAAATGGTTTGGGATGATTTGGACCACAGAGTGAAGGAAAAGCAGCCAACAAGTGCTCAGCAAATGTGGGAACTCCCAAGACCGTTGGAAAAGCATTCCAGATGATGCTGGTTGAGAGAATGCCAAGAGTGTGCAAAGCTGTCATCAAGGCAAAGGGTGGCTACTCTGAAGAACCTAAAATATATTTTTATGTTTTACACTTCTTGGGTAACATATTTGTTATTTCATAGTGTTGATGTCTTCACTATTATTCGACAATGTAGAAAATAGTAAAAATAAAGAAAAACCCTTGAATGAGTAAGTGTGTCCAAACTTTTGACTGGTACTGTATATTTTTCATGGCACACAAGACACCTGTCTAAATCATGTCTGTCTCAGTGGACTAATCCATTGTGCAGGCCGCCGGGATGGCACACCAGCATCACCAGTAGTACATTTGCCTTTAATTCCGATAATGTCTAATCTACAATGTTTGTTTTTGTTACGGTAATTTCTGTTAATGCATTCAATATATTACTATTAGTCTTTTACCGTTCTCATTGTCGGAGTGGACAAGTTGTTTGCGGACCGCACAACCTAGGCTATACTTGTGAGGAACAAGTTTTGTCAATTTATTCATTGTCTTTAGTTTGTAGCTCTCCTGTCAATGTTGAGTTAGGATGCGCATCTGACTATGCACAGAAGTAGGCCTAGGCTACCTGGCCTGCGTGCAAATGTAGGCCTAT
Source organism: Salvelinus sp. IW2-2015 (assembly GCF_002910315.2). Classification (NCBI taxonomy): domain Eukaryota; kingdom Metazoa; phylum Chordata; class Actinopteri; order Salmoniformes; family Salmonidae; genus Salvelinus; species Salvelinus sp. IW2-2015. Next base: position 5,571,830 of record NC_036871.1, on the reverse strand, counting down.
AAATGTGCCAATTTGGAGATCTGATATTATTTCTGAACTCACCACCACTGTGGAGTCTTCTGTCTTAGCTCACCACCACTGTGGAGCTTCTCAAAGTAATTCTTTCTTCACCTCAAACAGCAAGTAAACAGCAAGTAAAATGAGAATGACAATAGTTCCTTAACGTAGCCTATTTCAAAAATATTTCCAGCTCTCTTTCGATAATTACTCGGCGTGAAAGGAGAAAAAATMTAATGCTCTGATCCGGTGGAAACGTCATAAAATAGGACTACTTCTTATCCCTTGTGCAAATAGCCTACAGCTGTGTCTGTCTGTCCGGAGCTCACTGGCGTAGGAAACTGAGGGCCCAGAATATTTTTGAAAATGTTGCAAGTTTGATAATGCTAGCTTCAGGCCGGACCCAAGTTAACAGTTGATATAATGTTTCATGTTCCTTGCAGACAGGCCATGCGTAGCCAATGTAAATTATAGGTTATAATTAATTATTATATTTTCTACCTGCAGGCTGCAATGTTTTTATTTATTGGCTTTATGTAGGTTAATGTAGTAGTGAAACTTCACAGATATATTGGCTTTATGTAGGTTATGTTTATATTTTACATTCGGAAAGTATTCAGACATTTACTTTTTCCACATTTTGTTACGTTACAGCCTTATTCTAAAATTGATTAAATATATATTTTTCCTCATCAATCTACACACAATACCCCATAATGACAGAGATTTTCGATCGGGTTAAAGTGCGGGCTCTGGCTGGGCCACTCAAGGACATTCAGAGACTTGTCCCGAAGCCACTCCTGCTTGGCTGCCATTTTATTTCAATTAACTGATTTCCTCATATGCACTGTAGCTTAGTAAAATCAATGACATTGTTGCATGTTGTGTTTATATTTTTGGTCAGTATAATTAGCCTATGTGATGTTAGCGCACATAAAGATATAAGCAATTCCATCTCTATTGAAAAAAGAAATACCATAACATTCAGGAGCCCTATTTTGACAGTAAAATATAACAATACCCAAAATTCATGACAATCACTGGATTAGGTTGCACATTAAAATATATTGAATCATGCATTCCTGCTTGGACATGTAAGATGAACCAACTTATTTACTGAATACTAGAGGTCGACCGATTAATCGGCATGGCCAAAGATGTGTATGTCGATTAAGGCACCTCTCTGATTCAGGGGGGTTGGGTTAAATGCGGAAGAGACATTTCAGTTGTACAACTGACTAGGTATCCCCCTTTCCCTCTCAATTCAATTCAACTCAAGGGCTTTATTGGGTGTAGACAAAGATTAGCTCTCCAGTTGGTACCAAAACACTCAAGGGCCATTTTCACTAAAGTGAGGTTACAAATTAATCAACTTTCAAAGCAGAATTACTTTCCCATTGTTCCTCAACTACGATGTACCATTTTGTAGCTCTGAGTCTCTACTTTTATCCAAAATAAATAAAACAATTTCAAATTTTGCTACATAAGAGCGAATTGAGCCAGTCGGTCACAAATATGGGCTAGTGCCACAAGGGGAAAAGGTTAGACTGGAGCACTGCTAACTCATCCACTGTGTTCAAGAAGAAGAAAAAAAAACAGGAACATTTCAACCCACCTCTTGTTTGCGGAGCAACTTCTGCATGACCATGTGTCTGGCGCTGCTCCCGGAGATGCTCATGTGCTCCTGCTCACTCAGCGGCTCCTGGCCCGTCCCATCCTGCAAGGCCTCCTCCTCCACTTCCTTCTTCTTGGCCTCCTGGGCCGCCACCAGAGAGGTGACCAGCACCGGTGGTAAGGCCAGCACTGGGTTGACCAGGCCCACCTGAGGTAGCACAGGCAAAGCGGGCCGCACTGGGGTTACCCCTGTAAAAGAGAACGGAAGGAGGCAGCACAAAAAGGTCAAACCCCCCCAAGGTTGGACAGCCAACAGAGGAGCCTCCCCAAGCCCTAAGCCAGTGGCCCCTCAMGGGCTTCTCCCAAGATAACTGGCTGGGTTGGCTCCTGTCTAGCAATGTTTAATTGTGACACGACAGCTCACTGTCAAGTAAAAGGGTGCTATCGAACTGGAGCTAGCAATCATGGTATTGGAATGTTGTGTCCACTAGCAGGCTGTGACTGGACTGACAACGTGTGTTCTGTTGCATAAGGAACATTTCCACGTGATGTTTTGGGGTTGGCAAAAGTTAGATGGCAAAGAATCTCTATAGCAAAGCCTTCCAACCCCCTTCTAAAGCTCTACCATCTATTCCAGGTAAATATGGATTTCCTAGTCCATTATTCTTGGTCAAGTAAGTGTTAAAGCGGCAATCKGCAGTTGAATCAATAAACAAGCGTCCTCCTCTCCCTGATTCGMTAAAATGKTGAGGGAGGGGGCTGGAGAAATATAACCACTCTCAGATGGATAGGCAGAGCTATAGATGCAAAGACTGACCATCCAGGATATCAAATGTATCGTTTTAACCACAGTGTTTGTTTACATTGACTTTGATTACAAACATTGGAGTAAAACAAGCTTGTATATTTTGGGTTCTGATGGAGTACATCAGTTGAACTTGAAGTTACATTGCCCTCAGAAAGTATTCATACCCCTTGACTTATTCCACATTTTGTCGTGTTACAGCKTGAATTCAAAATGGATTAAAATAGATTTTTGTGTCTCACCCCATCTACAAACAACACCCCATAATGACAAAGTTCAAATGTTTTTAAGAATTTATTGAAAATGAAATACATACATTTCTKATTMCCATAAGTATTCACAGCCCTGAMTCAATAGTTTGTYGAAGCACCTTTGGCAGTGATTACAGCTGCGAGTCTTTCTGGGTAAGTTTCTKAGAGCTTTGCACACCTAGATTGTGTAGCATTTGCCCATTATTCTTTTCAAAACCWTCAATCAAATTGGTTGTTGATCATTGCTAGACAACCATTTTCAMGTCTTGCCATAGATTTTTTCATATAGATTGAAGTCAAAACTGTAACTCGGCCAATAAGGAACATTCACTGTCTTCTTGGTTAGGTTATTTTCATGCTGAAAGGTGAATTCATATCTCGGTGTCTGGTGGAAAGCTGACTGAACCAGGTTTTCCTCTAGGATTTTGCCTGTGCTAAGCTCCATTCCGTATCTTTTTTATTCTGAAAGACTCCCCAGTTCTTAACGATTACAAGCATACCCATAACATGATGCAGCCACCACTATGCTTGAGAATATGGATAGTGGTACTCAGCAATGTGTTGATTCAGATTTGCCCCAAACATACCACTTTGTATCCAGGAAAAAATGTGAATTGCTTTACCACATTTCTTTGCAGTATTATTTTAGTGCCTTGCAAACAGAATGCATTTAAAAAAATATATTTTTATATTCTGTAAAGGCTTCTTACCTTTCCCTCTGTCATTTAGGTTTGTATTATGGAGTAACTACAATGTTGATCCATCCTATCACAGCCATTAAACTCTGTTTAAAAGTCAATTGGCCACATGGTGAAATCCCTGAGTGATTTCCTTCCATTCCGGCAACTGAGTTAGAAAGGACACCTGTATTTTTGTAGAGACTGGTTGTATTGATACACTGTGTGTGGGGTACAGACATGATGTAGTCATTCAAAAATCATGTGAAACATTATTAGTCCATGCAACTTAAGCAAATGTTTGTGCTCCTGAACTTATTTAGGCTTGCCATAACAAAAGGGTTGAATACTTTTCGACTCTTGACATTTAACTTTTCCTTTTTAATCATTTGTAAAAAATAAAAAATAATAATAATAAAATAAAAAATGTATAACATAATTCCATTTTGACATTATGGGATATTGTGTGTAGGGCAGTGGCAAAAAAAACTATATTTAATCCATTTTAAATTCAGGCTGTAACACAGTAAAATCTGGCAAAAGTRAAGGGGTGTGAATGCTTTCTTGATGCAATGTATATTCTTCAAGAATCAAATGGGTACATCATTAATTCACAATCCAAAAATGGATGTAGCAACTGCAGACTGCCCCTTTAAGGGGAAAGGGAGGAGGGGCATGGGATGCAAACTAAACACTCCTTACAATAGAAAAATGAATGTATTCAAATGAATCCCCCCCACCCTCTAACCACCCTGGTTGTAGCTTCTTAATGGTCATGTTGATGCATACCAAAAGTAAACTCCACAAAACACACAGGATCTGAGACTCACTGGCCAATAGGAATGAGGGGCTATGTTTATGAGGGGAGGGGCTAGAAACAGTCCTCTTCACACTTGGTTGGTCAGTGTGCAGCAAAGGGGAGGGATTAAGTGGCCACTGTCGGTGCGATTGTGGAGTCAAGAGAGGGAGGGGAAGAAAGGAGAGAGAAAAAAGAGAGAGACAAGGAGAGAAGAGACAATAAAAGAGAATCTATTAGTGGAGTGGTCCTCCGACAGGCTATGTACAACTAACACACTGTAGGAGACAACAGCAGCCTGAAAAAAGTACAGAGGCAATTCCACTTCAGACAAATGCACCGGTTTAATTCCTCATCTCGTTTTGGTTCCACCATATAACATTATAGGGTGTCACTAAGTTATTTTCAGGACTCCCTGTAACGCTACACCAGCGGTGTCAAACTCATTTTGCCCCGGGGGCCGCATTCGTTCTTCAACGAGGTCCGGAGGGCTGCACTGAAAATTGGTTATACTTCCTTGCCAACAAAGTGAACAAAAAAGTGTCCTCTATCCATCATTTTTTTACATTTCTATGCTCCCTGACACTTCTAGCGAGCTGGACAGTCAAGAAACTGTACGAATATGGGTCCATTATTTATACACAGTTTTGATTTGGTTTTAGTCATTTTAAAGTATATTGAGTTCGTTTCCCCCCGCTTAAAATATTTTTTTTCTATAATTCTTTACTCAAACCAACCCGRGGGCTGGATTGGAACTCTCGCTGGCCACATCTGGCGTGAGGGCCATATGTTTGACACCCCTGCTCTATACAGAACTGTCTCTCTCTTCTTACTGAACTCAAAACAAAGTGAAAGGCATTGAGATGACAATTGATAGTCATTTTGGGAGAATGGTTAAAACCCTAATAAATACAATCTTTAATAGGAGTTTGTCAACAACCTGTAGTTGTTAATATAGGCAAAACACATTACTGCACGTTACTTCTCATTGTAATTTGGTCCCAAATATGTCAACTGAACAGCCCCTCTATTTGACTTAAAAAGACTGCTACAAAATTGCGCGTTTACAGCGCTGTTTTGGGAAATGGCCTCTAAATGACCACATAACACAGCTAACATACATCTTATAATATATGTTGCATCAGCTTGTCTGTTGCCAGTACTTGTATTTATCCAATTCATTCCCAATGACCCTACAACTGTCCAATTCTGCACTTACCTGGGCATCTGGCCTCTTTTCATACACACCAACTCACTGTCTCACTCTGGATAGCCCATGCAGTGAAAGGCATGCTAATAAAATGCACACAGTTCCCTCGCCAGCCAATGAGAGGCACATTGTTCAATGGTGGTGCAAAGAGGGTGTTTAAAAGTAACTTATTTTCTTTCTGATTCAAGGCCAAACAAAAGGCTGAGTGTGAAAGCTGCCATTACCAGCACCTGCTCCTCAACTCAATTTCTTACAGTCCAATCTTCCATCTTCCCATTTCAACTCAGTCCACACAAGCTAGCCTGGTGGAACAAGCCCGATTGCGGCGTTCATCATTCCATTTCACTTCACATATCAGCCTGGCATTCGTCCTCATTGAAACTGTTTGAGCCTATGTCTGTTATGAGGGAATTATACATAACTAAATTGGCAGTGATTGAATCACCTTTCACCAATCAGAAGGCATACCCGGCATATTCAAAGCACTATATTTGGCCACAGGGTTTTTGACCTAAACCCAGCCACTGTTTCTATTTGGAGCAGCCATTTTCTGGCATATTCCAAACACACATCCGTTGAACAAAGGCCAGAGTGATAACAGCAGTAAAACAGAATCAGGCTGTTTAGAGCAGCGATCAGATTCCTATACCACCCCCCATGATGTCCTTTCAAATCGGCGAGGTTACCAGGAAGTCAGAGTTCCTCTTTCCACATCCCCTTAATCTTTTGCTAAATCCCAAATGAACCCCCACAGAACTTCTTCATGGCCAGTAGAATGATTCTCTACACAATGACTGCTTGTTTTGCCACATAAACTGAAATTAGGAAAACTATTTGAATTTTGCAAACAGGAAAAGGCGGAGCTATTTCTGCATATTGCACCTTTCATTTGGCTCTATACTCCAGCATTTTGGATTTGAGACCAAATGTATCATATGAGACGACAGTACAGACTGTCAACTTTMATTTGAGGGTATTTTCAGACATACATTACCATTTAGAAATTAATGCACTTAATTTATCTGTAATTTTCATTTGTGTATTAAAGTAGTCAAAAGTTTAAAAGTTGGTCTCATATTCATAGCACGTGACTCCACAAACTTGTTGGATGCATTTGCAGTTAGTTTTGGTTGTGTTTTGGGAAATTCTTTGTCCATTAGGAACTGAATGGTGAATGGAGCAATTTTCTTTCTAAGTGATATGTTTCTGAACACTTCGAAATTAATCCTGATGCCAAGATTAAGAAAAATCATGAATAAATCCTTATTAATCACCAATACCAATAAGAGGGACGTCAAACTTTCTCACTCATCATTATTAAAATTGTATTTATGGGCCTCCCGGGTGGCGCAGTGGTCTAAGGCACTGCATCGCAGCGCTAGCTGCGCCACCAGAGACTCTGGGTTCGCGCCCAGGCTCTGTCGCAGCCTGCCGCGACTGGGAGGTCCGTGGGGCGACGCACAATTGGCCTAGCGTCGTCCGGGTTAGGGAGGGTTTGGCCGGTAGGGATATCCTTGTCTCATCGCGCACCTGCGACTCCTGTGGCGGGCCGGGCGCAGTGCACGCTAACCAAGGTCGCCAGGTGCACGGTGTTTCCTCCGACACATTGGTGCGGCTGGCTTCCGGGTTGGATGCGCGCTGTGTTAAGAAGCAGTGCGGCTTGGTTGGGTTGTGTTTCGGAGGACGCATGGCTTTCGACCTTCGTCTCTTCCGAGCCCGAGTTGTAGCGATGAGACAAGTATTCACATTACTTAAATAACATATTTTAGTGTTGTATATTTGTTTTTGGTATGATGATGACTATTATTTAATTAATAAAACCCTTATGATGGTAGAGACGGCCTATTACTGCGTATCACTTATTAATAAACTATCCTTTAGTCACATAACTTTACTTTAACCCCTGTAGGTCTAAGCCCTTATAGCTCAATATCTACTAAGCTAACATATGGAATTGTTTTAAGATGGTCATAAAATGGATCATTTACCCACTTGATTTTAAATGAGGCATACACTACTGGTCAAAAGTTTTAGAACACCTACTCATTCAAGGGTTTTTCTTTAATTTTGACTATTTTCTACATTGTAGAATAATAGTGAAGACATCAAAACTATGAAATAAAACATATGGAATCATGTAGAAACCAAAAAAGTATTAAAAACATCTAAATATATTTTATATGTGAAATTCTTCAAATAGCCACCCTTTGGCTTGTAGACAGCTTTGCACACTCTTGGCATTCTCTCAACCAGCTTCATGAGGTAGTCACTTGGAACGCATTTCAGTTAACAGGTGTGCCTTCTTAAAAGTTAATTTGTGGAATTTCTTTCCTTCATAATGCGTTTGAGACAATCAGTTGTGTTGTGACAAGGTAGGGGGGGTATACAGAAGATAGCCTTATTTGGTAAAAGACCAAGTCCAAATTATGGCAAGAACAGCTCAAATAAGCAAAGAGAAACGACAGACCATCATTACTTACATGAAGGTCAGTCTATATGGAAAATTTCAAGAACTTTGAAAGTTTCTTCAAGTGCAGTCGCAAAAACCGTCAAGCGCTATGATAAAACTGGCTCTCATGAGGACAGCCACAGGAATGGAAGACCCAGAGTTACCTCTGCTGCAGAGGATAAGTTCATTAGAGTCACCAGCCTTAGAAATTGCAGCCCAAATAAATGAGTTCAAGTAACAGACACATCTCAACATCAACTGTTCAGAGGAGACTGTGTGAATCAGGCCTTCATTGTTGAATTGCTGCAAAGAAAGCACTAATAAAGGACACCAATAACAAGAAGAGACTTTCTTGGGCCAAGAAACACGAGCAATGGACATTAGACCGGTGGAAATCTGTCCTTTGGTCTGATGAGTCCAAATTTGAGATTTTTGGTTCCAACCGCCGTGGCATTGTGAGACGTGGTGTGTGTGACTGGATGATCTCCGCATGTGTGTTTCCCACCATAAAGCATGGAGGAGGAGGTGTTATGGTGTGGGGGTACTTTGCTGATGATTTATTTAGAATTCAAGGCACACTTAACCAGCATGGATACCACAGCATTCTGCAGCGACACGCCATCCCATCTGGTTTGTGCTTAGTGGGACTATCATTTGTTTTTCAACAGGCCAATGACCCAACACACCTCCAGACTGTGTAAGGGCTATTTGACCAAGAAGGAGAGTGAAGGAGTGCTGCATCAGATGACCTGGCCTCCACAATCCCCCGACCTCAACCAAATTGAGATGGTTTGGGATGAGTCGGACCGCAGAGTGAACGAAAAGCAGCCAACAAGTGTTCAGCATATGTGGGAACTCCTTCAAGACTGTTGGAAAAGCGTTTCAGGTGAAGCTGGTTGAGAGAATACCAAGAGTGTGCAAAGCTGTCATCAAGCCAAAGGGTGGCTATTTGAAGACTATAAAATATATTTTGATTTGTTTAACACTACATGATTCCATATGTGCTATTTCTTAGTTTTGATGTCTTCACTATTGTTCTACAATGTAGAAAATGGTTAAAAATAAAGAAAAACCCTTGAATGAGTAGGATGTTCTAAAACCTTTGACCGGTAGTGTATATCAAAATAAAATAAAAAATGTGAGCAAACATTGAATTTGGCCTTTACCACTGTAGCCCATAGAAACGCATTGAATAACACATTTGTACATGGCAAAACAGACAACTATCAATCAATTAGATGTATTTCGGTTAGAGATACCTAAGCAACTGCTCTCTGTCACTCTTCCTTTCCATGTCTGTCTGCTGGCCCCTCAAGCAAGCCTGGGCAAAAACCAATGAGAACAGGCAGCTGTAGGTGCAATGGATTCTGGTCATTGTAGTCAATTACCCCGTTTTCCGCACTTAACTATGATGAATATTGATTAGCCTGTTGAAAACCACATCTTTCTACAACCTACCACAGTTCATGCTTGATTAAATCGAAGATGCCTAGAAACTGCTTCTCCAATAGAAATCCCCGATCATGCTTGTAGGGGATGTCATGGCAGCGTTGGCTAGCTAAGCTCATGCGCAGAAACACAAGCTCATGTGCAGTCATCGGGTTTAATGGTCATCTCCCGCCGAACTGCGCATGTGCAGGCCGTCAAATCAAAGGCACTCCTTCGATATAAACTTGTTCTTGACGAAAACTAAAACGTGTCAGTGTGTCACTTTCACGAGGTTGGCGTAATAACATGCTCAGTTACTTAAGACATTGGCTCAAATCAAGGTTGTGCGTTAAAATTTCGCGAAAATTAACAACAAAGAGTTTTTCTTTTGTCCCATTGAATTCCCAAACCCCAAACCCCTGTCTGGTCTGTCGAGTCTGCTTCGCGAAGCATTCCCAGAAGTATTGTGATATTGGGTCTCTGGGTTTAGAAACTCTGTGATTAGATTTCTCTCTGGAGAAACGGTGTGTTGAGCTCACAGAAGAAAAAAAACGAATTAAATGGAATTCAAATAAGTTAAGTTAAAAAAATCGTAACTAACCAAAATTTCGGGCTAATCATTCAGCACGAGTAGATACATAAAGTGCTTTCATTTCTAAATGGTTAAACAGATACAGTATGGAAATACCCTCAAATAAATAATACATTCTGTACTGTTGCCTCAAACATTTGATCTCAAATCCAAAATGCTGGAGTTTAGAGACAAATATTTTTTTTCTCCGCTTTACTGTCCAAATACATGGCGTTGACTGTATATACTTTACTAACGACTCTACTCCAAACCCCTCCCAACTGCGCAGGCATGGCCGAGGTCCTTAGTAGTAGAAACATTGCCATTAAACTTTTAGGAGCTTTTAAACAGTATACTTTTTTCCCAATTGGAATTGTTGGTAGCCTGCAACCATGGAGACTTGTTGGATGTGCATACACTTTTCTTTAAACAAACGTGTGTGTGTGTGTGTGCGTGTGGGGCGGGGGGGTTGAGGTGCTTGGCTTACCTGTGATGATCCCCGGGGCCTGGGCTGCCATGACGGCTTGGGGCAGGCCACCCAACTGTTGCGAGAGGAGGGCGGGCCCAGCCAGCGCTCCCAGCACCGATGACCCAACCGTCTCCTGGAAGAACAAAGCCAGACATGAGGGTACACCACCTGGACTGTGCCAGTGACTACAAGGACAGAAAATGAGAAAGGCAACAAACCAAAAAAGTCGGGATAGTCTGTCCTGGAAGACCGAGGTGTGCATTGTGTTTTGTTTTCTCCTCCAGCATATTAGTGCATTTTATATGGATCACGTCAGTCATGCGCACATTCACGTGCATACTTGCATTTGAAATATAATGTATTGAAGTGGATGAGAGTGACACACGTAAAAAAGTGAGGTGTCGGGATCTGGGGCTCCCAAAGGAAGGGGGCAATGCAGCGCCCTTAAAGTATCTGTCCAGTGTTCCAGATTTCAAAGAAATATGACCTAAAATGTATTACAATATATAATAAATAGATGTCCTTCCCAATTTTTTTAAAAATAAGGATGTTAAAAAGCTGTTTTTCTCTGTGCCCTGGTTTGGGTGCATAACAGGAAAAAAATGGGGGGAAAAAAACTGCTGATTTGCCTGCTCAGCCAATAAGATGAACATACACTTGGATATTCAAATGAGCTACGTGGGGTCAGAGTCACTGCCGAACTACCCCGGCAGGCATGCCATTTGCTCATGCTGCTGCAAACCAAGTGAAATATTGTGGATCGATTCAGTATTTGGAAAATTTTGATGGAATTACTAGGGCACTTTACTACAACAGCAATAAATACAGACTGTCATTTCTGTCCATTGCTTTGTCACTATTCCGTTAGAGATGATCAGCTTGAGCTAATTGAGGTGCAGTCACTGATCTACGAACAGTATTCCCTGCCAAATAATAGGTTTTGTGCAATTCATAGAGCTACGCCTCCCCTGATTTAGGCAATTCCCCCACTGAACACACACATGCACAACCAGACATTGATTGATTGGAGACTGCTTGTGTCAATTAAAGACAATTTCCTCAGATTTTCTACCTGCAGCAACACAAGTTGATAATGCTGGATATACCAGTAAAACCAAAGTGCCTCAAAAAGTACCTAAAATGCATGGCCCTAGTTATGTTTTGCCTGTGTTTGTTTCCAAAAAGGTAAAACTGTCACCCTGTCAGTTTAATATTTCATATACACAAATGACATAGCTAATATTAATTGGGACTTACTGAGTCTGGCTTTATGAAACAATACATCATTCAAAGAATATATCACAGAGCTTGAATTGAAATTGAATCTCTTGCGCCAACGTAAATTCAATTTGCAACTGACCCCAACAGTGGAAAATAGTGTCTTCTAAAATGAGGGCGCAGACAGTACTAACCTGGGCAGTGATTTTGGCTGTGGCAGCTGCAGCCGCCACAGCTGCTGCAGCGGGGAGTCCGCCAGGTGTGGTCGGAGTGAGCAGGGGCATGGGGGGGGTGACCGCTTTGCCCACACGCAGGTATTGACCCCCTAGGTCAAAGAGATTCATGGAGGAAACTGCATCCTGGGAGGACTGAGCCTTGTCGTATTCTAACGGGTGGCAGATGGGAAACAAAATAGATTAAATTAGGGCTGGCACAATTACCGTATAACTGTGTAACCGACAGTTATGGATGAATACCGTCATGAAAATAAAATAACCATCATAACTGTAAAAAAAAATATTTAAAAAAATGGCTGACGGGACGGTTGGGAATTTGTGCGTTTGAGTCCGTTTCTGCTGTAACGTGGACTCTACACGGTGATGAAACTTTGTTGCTCCTTGCTAAAACAAGGAAGGTGTTGTAGCAAACAAGTCTTTGGTTGCCTAGGCAACGCCCCTTACTGCAGCAGCGGCACATGCAGTCAGGAGTGGAAAAGAGGAGGAAAATGTGTGGCGAATTCCATGACTATCACAGCCCTAGATTCAATACCTGATTGTCTTATTTGGGAAGCGGGTTTAACAGATGCATAACATAGTACTGGCATGAACGTTATTGTAACATAATTGCTATTACCTGATTATCACCCACAGTCATGATACCTGCACAATTAAGGGGTTCGTTAAAGAACAAACCCCAATGTGGTAATGCATACGAGTGCCGTAGCCTACTCTGCAAAATGCACAACACATTGTATTACTGTCGGTCACACCATAGCCATCCCAACCCGGACAGAACATTAACTAAACTCAGCAAAAAAAGACACGTCCTCTTACTGTCAACTGCGTTTATTTTCAGGAAACTTAACACGTGTAAATATTTGTATGAACATAAGATTCAACAACTGACATAAGCTGAACAAGTTCCACCAACATGTGACTAACAGAAATGGAATAATGTGTCCCTGAACAAAGGGGGGATCAAAATCAAAAGTAACAGTCAGTATCTGGTGTGGCCACCAGCTGCATTAAGGACTGCAGTGCATCTCCTCCTCATGGACTGCACCAGATTTGCAAGTTCCTGCTGTGAGATGTTACCCAACTCTTCCACTAAGGCACCTGCAAGTTCCCAGACATTTTCTGGGGGGCCCTAGCCCTCACCCTCCGATCCAACAGGTCCCAGGCGTGCTCAATGGCCATGGTAGAACACTGACATTCCTGTCTTGCAGGAAATCATGCACAGAACGAGCATTGAGGCTGGTGGCATTGTCATGCTGGAGGGTCATGTCAGGATGAGCCTGCAGGAAGGGTACCACATGAGGGAGAGTACAGGCCTCGGTGTAACGCTCATTCCTTTGACGATAAACGCGAATCCGACCATCACCCCTGGTGAGACAAAACCCTGACTCGTCAGTGAAGAGCACTTTTTGCCAGTCCTGTCTGGTCCAGCGAAGGCGGGTTTGTGCCCATAGGCGACTTTGTTGCCGGTGATGTCTGGTGAGGACCTGCCTTACAACAGGCCTACAAGCCCTCAGTCCAGCCTCTCCCAGCCTATTGCGGACAGTCTGAGCACCGACGGAGGGATTGTGCGTTCCTGGTGTAACTCGGGCAGTTGTTGTTGCCATCCTGTACCTGTCCCGCAGGTGTGATGTTCGGATGTACCGATCCTGTGCAGGTGATGTTACACGTGGTCTGTCACTGCAAGGACATTGCAACTTATTGCCCTGGCCACATCTGCAGTCTTCATGCCTCCTTGCAGCATGCCTAAGGCACATTCACACAGATGAGCAGGGACCCTGGGCATCTTTCTTTTGGTGTTTTTCAGTCAGTAGAAAGGCCTCTTTTGTGTCCTAAGTTTTCATAACTGTGACCTTAATTGCCTACCGTTTGTAAGCTGTTTTACGTCTTAACGACCGTTCCACAGGTGCATGTTCATTAATTGTTTATGGTTCATTGAACAAGCATGGGAAACAGTGTTTAAACCCTTTACAATGAAGATCTGTGAAGTTATTTGGATTTTTATCTTTGAAAAACAGGGTCTTGAAAAAGGGACATTTATTTTTTTGCTGAGTTTGTCAATTAATCCACTATTGTAAGTCTTGCACCTGTTAAAAGTTAAAATACTTCCAAACCCCACATTTTACCATTTCACACTACCACATCTATTAATATTGCGCTAATGCTAACTGTTGGCACTTGGTTAAGCTTAGCTAGCTAGCTGAATGAAACTGTTTTGATTTGAATGCCACAACATCGGAGAAGCCTGAAGTGAGAGGACTGCCCAAATGGAAATGACTTGAAATAGTGAAGATTTTCTACTCTGGGCCTATGCGCCATTGGTGGCATCAACCAAGTGGGTGCTACACAAATATTACTGGAAGAGTAGCTAGCTATCTACAAAGCCCAATGCACGGAGAAGCTGAGAATATTGGTGACAGCTATGTGTACTGCTGACCTACCCGTCTCTGACCAGCTATTCCCCTTGGCTGTGATCGAGATGCTCCCTCCTCCAGACCATCGATACATCCTCCACTAAAACCATCCAAAATACTTCAACAACTGCCTGATGACTTAAAATGTCTTAATAAACCTGTATCACATTTATTGATTTATATTGGTTTTCTAGAATTTTCTGTTGTATACACAACTCAACTTTTAGCTGCCATGTACAGATGCAGCACTCCATCACTCTCCTTCTTGGTCAAATAGCCCTTACACAGTCTGAAGGTGTGTTGGGTCATTTTCTTGTTGAAAAATAAATGATAGGCCCACTAAACCCAAACCAGATGGGATGGCGTATCGCTGCAGAATGCTGTGGTAGCCATGCTGGTTAAGTGTTCTTGAATTCTAAATAAATCACAGACAATGTCACCAGCAAAGCACCCCCATACCGCCACACCTCCTCCATGCTTCACGGTGGGAACCACACATGCGGGGATCATCCATTCACCTACTCCGCATCTCACAAAGACACGGAGGTTGGAACCAAAAATCTCAAATTTGGACTCATCAGACCACAGGACAGATTTCCACCGGTCTAATGTCCATTGATCATGTTTCTTGGCCCAAGAAAGTCTCCTTGTCTCAATGGTGTTCTTTAGTAGTGGTTTCTTTGCAGAAATTCAACCATGAAGGCCTTGATGTTGAAATGTGTCTGTTACTTGAAGTCTGTGAAGCATTTTTTGAGGCTAGTAACTCTAATGAACATCCTCTGTAGTAGAGGTAACTCTGGTTCTTCCTATCCTGTGGCGGTCCTCATGAGAGCCAGTTTCATCATAGCGCTTGATGGTTTTTGCGACTGCACTTGAAGAAACTTTCAACGTTCTTGATATTTTCCGGATTGACTGGCCTTCATGTCTTAAAGTGATGATGGACTGTCGTTTGTCTTTGCTTATTTGAGCTGTTCTTGCCATAATATGGACTTGGTCTTTTACCAAATAGGACTATCTTCTGTATACCACCCTACCTTGTCACAACACAACTGATTGGCTCAAACGCATTAAGGAAATAAATTCCACAAATTAACTCATAACAAGGCACACCTGTTAATTGAAATACATTTCAGGTGACTACCTCATAAAGCTGGTTGAAAGAATGCCAAGAGTGTGCAATGCTGTCATCAAGGCAAAGGGTGGCTACTTTGAAGAATCTAAAATATATTTTGATTTGTTTTACACTTCGCTGGTGACTACATGAATCCATATGTGTTATTTCATAGTTTAGATGTCTTCACTATTATTCTACAATGTAGACAATAGTAAAAATAAAGAAAAACACTTGAATGAGTAGGTGTGTCCAAACTTTTGACTGATACTGTAAGTATTCAGACCCTTTGCTATGAGACTCAAAATTGAGCTCAGGTGGATTCTGTTTCCATTGATCATCGTTGAGATGTTTCTACAACTTCATTGGAGTCCACCTGTGGTAAAATCAATTGATTGGACATGATTTGGAAAGGCACACATCTGCCTATGTAAGGTCCCACAGCTGACAGTGCATGTCAGAGCAAAAACCAACCCATGAAGTCGAAGGAATTGTCCGTAGAGTTCCGAGACAGGATTGTGTTGAGGCACAGATCTGGGGAAGGGTACTAAAAAATGTATGCAGCATTGAAGGTCCCCAAGAACACAGTAGCCTCCATCCTTCTTAAATGGAAGAAGTGTGGAACCACCAAAACCTTTCCTAGAGCTGGCCGCCCGGCCAAACTGAGCAAATGGGGGAGAAGGACCTTGGACAGGGAGGTAACCAAGAACGTGATGGTCGCTCTGACAGAGCACCAGAGAGCCACTCCTCATTAAAAAGCAAAATGACAGCCCGCTTGGACTTTGCCAACAGGCACCTAAAGGACTCTCAGAACATGGGAAACAAGATTCTCTGATCTGATTAAACAAGATTGAACTCTTTGCCCTGAATGCCAAGAGTCACGTCTCTGAGGAAACCTGGCACTACGGTGAAGCATGGTGGTGGCAGCATCATGCTGTGGGGAAGTTTTCAGCAGCAGAGACTGGGAGACTAGTCAGGTTCAAAGGAAAGATTAACGGAGCAAAGTACAGAGAGATCTGCATGACGCAAGATGGCGCCGACAGAGAGTCCTTTGGAAACTATGCAGTATTTAGTTTCTTTATGTATTACTTCTTACATTGTTTTAAGTGTTATTACATACAGACGGGAAGAACTGTTGGATATAAGAGCAAAGTCAACTTACCAATTTTACGACCAGGAACACGACTTTTCTGAAGCGGACCCTTTGTTCGGACCACCACCCAGGACATTGGATCTAATCCCAGAGGCCAACCCAAAACAACATCGCCGCAGGAAAGGTAGACGGAGCGGCCTCCTGGTCAGACTTCGAAGGCGTGCACACCACCCACCGCTTCCGAACATATTACTCGCCAATGTCTAGTCTCTAGACAACAAGGTGGATGAAATTAGGGCAAGGGTTGCCTTCCAGAGAGACAACAGAGATTGTAACATTCTCTGTTTCACGGAAACATGGCTCTCTCGGGATATGTTGTAGGAGTCGGAACAGCCACCTGGGTTTCTTCATGCGTAGCGCCGACAGAAACAAACATCTCTCTGGTAAGAAGAAGGGCGGGGGTGTATGCTTCATGATTAACGACTCATGGTGTAATCATAACAACATACAGGATCTCAAGTCCTTTTGTTCATCTGACCTAGAATTCCTTAAAATCAAATGCCGACCACATTATCTTTGATTATAGAAGTATCTTTGATTATAGTTACAGCTGTGTATATTCCCCCCCCAGCAGATACCTCGACGGCCCTCAAGGAACTTCACTGGACTCTATGCAAACTAGAAACCATATATCCTGAGGTGGCATTTATTGTAGCTGGGGATTTTAACAAGGCTAATTTAAGAACAAGGCTACCTAAATTCTACCAGCACATTGACTATAGCACATTGACTGTAGCACCGCAGGCAATACACTGGAACACTGCTACACTAACTTCTGCGATACATACAAGGCCCTCCCCCGCCCTCCCTTCGGCAAATCCGACCATGACTCCATCTTGCTCCTACCGTCCTATAGGCAGAAGCTCAAACAGGATGTACCTGTGACTAGAACCCTTCAACGCTGGTCTGACCAAATGGAATCCACTCTTCAAGATTGTTTCGATCACGCGGACTGGGAAATGTTCTGGGAAGCCTCAGAGAATAACATTGATTTTTATGCTGACTCGGTGAGTGAGTTTATAAGGAAGGGCATTGGAGATGTTGTACCCACTGTGACTACTAAAACCTACACTAACCAGACACCATGGATAGATGGCGGCATTCGCGCAAAACTGAAAGTGCGAACCACCGCATTCAACCATAGAAAGATGTCGGGGAATATGGCCAAATATAAACAGCGTACAGTGGTTCCTCCTTTAAATGTTGCGTCATACTGCGGCACACCTTGCGGGCTGCTGCAGCATTCTGTGGTACGTCATTTAATTCTCAGCCACTTTTTCTGTTACTGCAAGTTATTGCTAGTTTGACCACCAGAGGGCATCTTTGAGAAGCATTTGATAGTATTCCGTATTGGCATTACCAGAGAATTTAAAACCTTTTTTGTAATAACATAGTATATGGGATTGATTTTAAAAAACGTGGCTTAATTAATTTGATTCATATTATGGTGTTTCTATTCATAGAAAAATGAAAAACAAAACCCTGCGCTGTACAATGTGACGGTCGGGAGTAGGCTACAGGACTGGAGGATTCTAAATTGTTTGCCTTTATTTAACAACTTTGTTCCAATATTTCTGTAAATCAGTGATATTTATTCCCATAGTAATTCGTTATGGATCCATAACTAAATCAACATCTGCATTTTGAAAGTGTATTATTTAACATTATATTATTATATAAAATATACAAATCCTGGAATGTAGGTGTAGGTGTGTCCAAACTTTTGACTGGTACTTGCTGGAACGGAAAATGAAGGTCGGCAGTACAGTACTGGGCTATTTATGAGGAAGGAGTAGGCTGTCCTTGTAAATTAGAATTTGTTCTTAACTGATTTGCCTAGTTAAATAAATGTTACACTAAGAGCATAACATTTCTGCACCCTAATTTTCTAATTCTTGTCTAACCAATAGTCAAATGGAAACTTAAGTGAAAATAAAAATCTCATTGATTTATCAAGACCAGTCCCCATGCTTGCCTCAGAGCAGCACGAAACGGTGCTAAAATAGTTGTAGGCTTTTGCTTCTAACTTTTATATGCTCTTTAAATAAATAAGACCTACACAATTTTTACACAACACTAGTGAGACTCATTTCGCCTATGGTAGGCCTACAGTATATCGAGAGAGAAAAAAAAAATTCAATGACGTGACTCTCCACCAATAATTACATTTCGAGGATTGGAGGACTCTAAATTAATATCTAAGGAGCATTTTCCGCTAGGATCTGTGAGAATATCTAAGGGGCTTTTATATCATTCTAAATWAATTTTTAAAAATCGCTTTGTTTAAAAGTAACAATATTTTGGAGATTTGGTTTTCATTTAACCTAGAGTGAGCGAGAAAAAGGCTATTCTTGAACATTCTCACTAATTTGTAAATAAAGAAAGTTATTTAAAATTATTTKTTTCTGGAGAAACCTAACTTGATTATTTAGCAGACATCACTTGCTTATATTCAGTCAACACATATCTTAAGAATATCATGGAATATTTGAACATTTTCATTTCTCCATGCTAGTCTCAGAGCAGCGCGAAATGGTACTGAAATAGACATCCACAGCGGGAAGGCTATGTATTCTGTGCCCACTCGTGGTATCTCTCTTCGGTTACACATCCTTGGAATAGCAGAACAGCATAACAGTCCGGGCGGCCCTTGCTGTGCCTGGTGAGCAGTTTGTCAAGTTCTGTTGTCATAAGAGGAATGGAAATGTCAGGGTGAACCGAAAACCTGACGAACCCACCACGAATGTTGACTCTGCCTGTCGGAGGTGGAGTTCCAGCGCTCACAGGTATATATATATTATTATTTTATTTTTTTAAATCTCAGAACATTAACCATGTGTGTTCACTTGTTTTGTACTGTTCTGTAGTTTCGACCCATTGATTCGTCTGACAAACAACAAACAAACAACGTTACGTCCTGCAGGCCCAGGCATGGATCAAAGCTGGCAAGACATTCAATAACGTCATCATGACAGACGAATCAACCGTGGCCCTTGAGCAATTTGCTTCAAAATTGCTACAGAAAAAAAGGAAGTAGATCAAGAAGATTAACGAAAGCATAAAGATGTTGATGAAGAAYTGCTGTTTTGAGTTAGAAATGTAACATGTACACCTACACCTACATTCCAGGATTTGTAACCGAATAAATAGACTCCAATTAAGCCCTCTTGTTGTTTGTAAAGTCAAATTCAAAATTCAAAAGGCACTCGCACATCTGAGCTATCTTTTTTGCAAGTGCATGGCAACAGCCGATAAGATGAGGAAAAAGAAGAAGGAACCCGCGCACTGCTCTTGATAGTATCACTGATCTTTATTTAGCGTTATGTATCGACCTCACGGCCTTCGTCAGAGCTTTTGTGAGTTTTTTAAATTAGCACCCTTATGTAGACCTAGCCACACCCACATCCGTTCCACGCATCGAAAGGGGTTGGAGGCAAAGGAAAAACAAATAAGTGCTACCAAATATAASAATATGCATTTCATAAATATTCAAATAAAGTGTGTACATAAAACGTATTAAACGCGTCTGTAAAACCACAATGAGGACATCGACCTACCAAGAAGGTTTCATATAAATTATTGGGTACAGTGTAAGAAACACATGTAAGCTGAAATAGGGGCATAATTCATGTTCAAATTTACAACATAACATACCAWAGCATTCATCATTAAGACCTTRAGGAAATAATGTCTG
This sequence comes from Salvelinus sp. IW2-2015, assembly GCF_002910315.2. Taxonomy (NCBI): domain Eukaryota; kingdom Metazoa; phylum Chordata; class Actinopteri; order Salmoniformes; family Salmonidae; genus Salvelinus; species Salvelinus sp. IW2-2015. The sequence continues at coordinate 5,551,740 of NC_036871.1, read as the reverse complement.
GAGGGTGAAAATACAAAACATTCTCTTTTACTCAGAGTAGTATTTATATCACATCCCCCTGTCTGATATCTTAACTTTCTCTATGCCAAAAAATCTAAAGAGGTAGAAATGCCACGTTTTAGGTCATTAAAATATACAGCGACTGGATAATTCCTGTCGTTTCTCCTACTTTAACTTTGATGTTCACTAATTCTCTGTTTGAGAGAATGAGAGGTTTAACCTACATAGCACAGCCCACATGGACATTTAATAAATGTAGATAACATGCGTGGTGGAGCATGTCATAATGTCCTTTATTTGGAACCGTTTTCCTGTGTGTGGGTGGCAGAAATATTCACACTTCATCATATTGTTGCACTGTGCGCAACCTCTGCATTTATAGCTACTATTTGGAAGAGGGCGTGAAAGAGCCTGGCTGATTTTCTTTTGTGGCTGGCAGTTGGCAGGGACCAATTTATCGTGTAAATTGTGACCTCTCCTATATACAATAAGTGATGGATTTTTTAATTCAGCAGGCAAAGCTGGGTCCGATGATAAAACATGCCAGTGTTTCTTGACTGCATCTCCCACTTTTCGCGAGTTCAAAGTATATGTAGTTGTGAACATTACGGCGTTTTCTTTAGCTGTAGCGGGGCTTTTTTGTAACAGTTCATCTCGTGTTTTCCCCCATGCCAAATTAAGAGCTTCATCCAATCATTCTTCGCTGCTTTTTCTAGATAGTCCTGAAAATGATTTGTTGCAAGTTTGGGGGGGTTCACACCTAGCTCAAGTTGGGGAGGATTCACACCTAGTTCGGCTATTAGACAATTATTTAGTAAAAAGGTTGAATAGTCTATTGTTCAGCTAATAGCCCATCCTGCTATGCCTGTGAAAAACTAATCATATTTTTTCCCCTTTCCACATGTTAAAGATTCCAATAGATAGTGTTTTTAACCACAATCGGACCCAACCCCAATTAATACATTTGGGCACAGTCGATAGCGTACTGGACTTCGGGCTAGAATGTTGAGGGTTCAAAACCTGCTACCTGCTTGTTTCATTACATTATTATGCTGGTCTCAGACAAATAGCCTGGATTGGTACTCCCATCTCGTTGCTCGCCCTCTTCCACGCGTCATTCAGCACGCTTGTGGGCATGCTGGCAGGATGTACTGTTTTTTATTCTGTATATATGAATTACAAAACAGCCTTTACTTAAATAGTTACAATGTGTAATCATTGATGTCCCAGGAGCGYTAAACACTGTTGAAGTGTATAATGAATGAGTTTGATACACCTAGTATTGGATATGGCTGAAAAAAAACTTGCTAAAAAGCGATTTCCGTAAATGGACTTTATGACAAAAAAATATGCACAATTGTTTGTCTCTACATTCACTAACATATTCCTCTCAATTGTAGATTTTTTGCTTGACTCATTATGACGTTATGTTTTGTCAGCCATCTTTGCTGAAGTCACCAGGGACGGGTGGCTCGCGTCAAATTCGTCATTGGATCCACTCGATATGATGGCCATATAAAAACCTTGGGACCCAAATGCATAATGAGTGCTCTAACTCCCCCTTGTGGTGGTCTGGAGCAATGAAGCAGTGACGCTGGGTACSTCTAAGTCCCGCGGTGTAAGTTCACAACTTTTAAAGGAGGAACCACTGTAGTTATTCCCTCCGCAAGGCAATCAAACAAGTGAAATGCCTGTATAGGGACAAAGTAGAGTCGCAATTCAACGGCTCAGACACYAGACGTATGTGGCAGGGTCTACAGGCAATTACACACTGCAAAAAGGAAAACCAGCAACGTCACGTACACCYACGTCTTGCTTCCAGACAAACTAAACACTTTCTTTGCCCGRTTTCAGGATAATACAGTGCCACAGTCGCGGCCCGCTACCAAGGACTGCGAGCCCCCCACTCCTTCTCCGTGGCCGCGTGAGTTAGACATTTTAAACGCGTTAACCCTCGCAAGGCTGCTGGCCCAGACGGCATCCSTAGCCGCGTCCTCAGAGCATAAGCAGGCCAGCTGGCTGGTGTGTTTACGGACATATTTAATCGCTCCCTATCCCAGTCTGCTGTACCCACATGCTTCAAGATGGCCACCAATGTTCCTGTACCAAAGAAGGCAAAGATAACTGAACTAAATGACTATCGCACCGTAGCACTCACTTCTGTCATCATGAAGTGCTTTGAGAGACCAGTCAAGGATCATATCACCTCCACCTTACCTGCCACCCTAGATCCACTTCAGTTTGCATATCGCCATCACACTGCCCTATCCCATCTGAACAAAAGGAATACCTATGTAAGAATGCTGTTCATTGACTACAACTCAGCATTCAACACCATAGTACCCTCCTAGCTCATCATTAAGCTTAAGGCCCTGGGTCTTAACCCCGCCCTGTGGAATTGGGTCCTGGTCTTTCTGACAGGCCGCCCCCAGGTGGTGTAGGTAGGAAACAACATCTCCACTTCACTGACCCTCAACACTGGGGCCCCGCAAGGGTGTGTGCTCAGCCCCCTCCTGTACTCTCTGTTCACCCATGACTGCGTGGCCATGCACGCCTCCAACTCAATCATCAAGTTTGCAGACAACACAACAGTAGTGGGCTTGATTACCAACAACGATGAGACAGGGAGGAGGTGAGGGCCCTCGGAGTGTGGTGTCAGGAAAACAAGCTCTCACTCAACGTCAACAAAACTAAGGAGATGATTGTGGACTTCAGGAAACAGCAAAGGTAGCACCCCCCTATCCACATCGACAAGACAGTAGTGGAGAAGGTGGAAAGTTTTAAGTTCCTCGGCATACACATCACAGACAAACTGAAATGATCCACCCACACAGACAGAGTGGTGAAGAATGTGCAACTGCGCCTCTTCAACCTCAGGAGGCTGAAGAAATTTGGCTAGTCACCTAAAACCCTCACAAACTTTTACAGACGCTCAATTGAGAGCATCCTGACGGGCTCAATCACCGCCTGGTACGGCAACTGCGCCGCCCATCAACCGCAAAGCTCTCCAGAGGGTGGTGCGGTCTGTACAACGCATCACCGGGTGCAAACTACCTGTCCTCCAGGACACCTACAGCACCCGTTGTCACAGGAAGGCCAAAAATATCATCACGCACAACAACCACCCGAGCCACTGCCTGTTCACCCCACTACCATCCAGAACGTGAGGTACAAGTGTATCAAAGCTGGGACCGAGAGACTGAAAAACAGCTTCTATCTCAAGGCCATCAGACTGTTAAACAGCCGTCACCAACTCAGAGAGACTGCTGCCTACATAGACTCAAATCATTGACCACTTTAAATCACACTTTAATAATGTCTACATATCTTACATTACTCATCTCAAATGTATATAGTGTATTTTATAGCATCTTGCCTATGCCGCTCGGCCATCGCTCATCCATATATTTATATGTACATATTCTTATACCATCCCTTTACATTTGTGGGTATAATGTAGTTGTTGTGGAATTGTAAGATTACTTGTTAGATATTATTGCACTGTCGGAACTAGAAGCTCAAGAATTTCGCAATTAACATCTGCTAACCATGTGTATGTGACCAATAATATTTGATTTGTATTTAATTTGAGAGATCCTTGATGAAAACCTGCTCCAGGGTGCTCGGGATCTCACTGGGGTGAACGTTCACCTTCCAACAGGACAACGACCCTAAGCACACAGCCAAGACAACACAGGAGGGACTTCGGGACAAATCTCTGAATGTCCTTGGGTGGCCCAGCCAGAGCCCAGTCTTGAACCCGATCAAACATCTCTGGAGAGACCTGAAAATAGCTGTGCAGCAATGCTCCCAATCCAACCTGACAGAACTTGAGAGGATCTGCAGAGAAGAATGGGAGAAACTCCCCAAATACAGGTGTGCCAAGCTTGTAGCATCATACCAAAGAAGACTTGAGGCTGTAATCGCTGCCAGTGGTGCTTCAACAAAGTACTGAGTAAAGGGTCTGAATACTTATGTAAATGTTTTATATATATTTTTTATATATAATACATTTACAAAAATGTTTGAAAAACCTGTTTTTGCTTTGTCATTATGGGGAATTGTGTGTAGATTGATGAGGGGGTTAAAGATTTAATCCACTTCAGAATAAGGCTGTAACGTAACAAAATGTGGAAAAGATCAGGMGGTCTGAATACTTTCCAAACGCACTGAAATAATACTAAACCAAAATAATATATTGATTTAACGGCATTATTTTATTTGTTTCAAGGGGGTTAGTTTGCAACCAATTTAAAGTCGCAGTCTGGAGAAGTTTTCCTCACCAATAAAGCCGTAGCTCTTGTGTTTCCCCGTGGTGGGGTCTCTCGCCAGAGTGCACGACTTGATCCGGCCGAACGCCTCAAACACACTCTTGATGTCCTCGTCCGAGAGGTCGGGGTGCACAGACGCCACGTAGATTCGGTTGAAGGCGCGCGCCTCTTCTGCCAGCTGGTCAATGATCGGCTGGGCCTGTCCGATGTTGCTRGGTCGTCCCACCTTAAAGTGTAATGTGTGTTAAAATAGTGTAGTCATGGCATTGAGCAACAAAATCAAGAAACTCTTTAAAAGTTGACAGCAGAGCTCACCTTAATGTTTCTCCCTCCCAGCAAAACGGAGTTCATCTGCTCAAGGGATAGCTGGGCTGCCTCAGGCACATCATACTCCACAAATGCAAAACCCTYAGGGACAGGGGAACAACAAAAAAGTCAGGCTTCAACCTGAAGCAGGGAGACGGGTCTTTGCAAAGGGYATTTACCTGTTTGGGAAACAATGGCTATACGCTCTGGAGAAACTTCAACTAGGACTAAAATTAAAATACATTTGTTAGGGTTTATTTATTTTAAGATGGTATGGTATCTGCAACTACCATCAATACTCATGGTTAATAGCTTATTCCTAAATACAAGAGATTGCTTACAATTATATTGCAGGGCAGGATAGTTGCAAAACTATTGATGACTATAACACACTGCACCAAAACTTTAAAGGGCAATTACACCGCTTTTCAAACTAATTTTCATTATCTCCAGCACAATACCAGTGTCTACATACACCGAGTGTACAAAACATTATGAGCACCTGTTATTGAGAGAATGATCAGATGAAAGCTATGTCACTAGGCTTATCGATGTCACTTGTTAAATCCAATTCTATCAGTGTAGATGAAGGGGAGTAGACAGGTTAAAGAAGGATTTTTAAGCCTTGAGACATGGATTGTGTATGTGTGCCATTCAGAGGGTGAATGGGCAACACAAAATATTTAAGTGCCTTTGAACGGGATATGGTAGTAGGTGCCAGGCGAACCAGTTTGTGTGTCAAGAACTCCAAGGCTGCTGGGTTTTTCATGCTCAACAGTTCCCTGTGTGTATCAGGAATGGTCCACCACTCAAAGGACATCCAGACAACTTGACACAACTGTGGGAAGCATCGGCATCAACGTGGGCCAGCATCCCTGTGGAACGCTTGAAACCTTGTGGAGTCCATACCCCCAACGAATTGAGGCTCTGCTGAGGACAAAAGGGTATGCAACTCAGTATTAGGAAGGTGGTCCTAATGTTTTGTACACTCAGTGTATGTGAAAACAGCGCATTTCAAGTTTTGGCTAACACATTTCTAAAGTTAAAAGGTTCTACCCAATGACATCAAAAGTTAAACCATTTTAAAAACATTGATTTTCAAACACAGAGATTCGCGGTGACGTGGGGAGCAAGAAAACATCCTCCCTCGAGGGTTTCCGTTAGACGGTAAGTTCAGATAAAAAAATACCAGTCAGGTAATACTTGACACCCAACGTCATAACACATTACGACACGGTAATAACCATGTCATAAAATGTGATAACAGCTGACATAACTTGTCATAACCTGTTGTAATATAATCATAACACTGTCATGACACATATTTAGACCTGTTGTGACATATATTGCGTTATTTTATGGCTGTTATGACACCTAAATAAGTGTCAAAACCCACAAAACCTACCACACAAGGCAAAACATTACATTACACCATAGCCTACATGTCAACTGTGTTTTAGTTATATAATTATTCTTTAAATTGACCATGTTAAATGATCATTGTAATTGCACACACATTGATGTCAGACATGCACCTACCCCAATGTTCTGTTGTTGATGACTGGGCTGAATGCAGGAGCAGATTTCAGGAGCAGGACGAGACAGCCTCTTTTTGACTGATATAAGGGCATGTACGTGATGATTATGACAGTGTCCTAAAGAGTATTTTCTTAGTCCAAGTAAAGTGACACAGAATGGTCATAATGCTTCATGACAGTGTCATAAAGTGTATTTTCTACATGTTATTTAAAATATGATGAAAAAAACAACTAAAGAATGAATTTATGAGAAACCTTCAAACAAAAGGAAACTTCTTGGTAGGGAAAAAACTAATTTGATTAAATGTGTATTTTGAAACGCTTATGTAGGTGTCATAGCAAGCCATAAAATAACGCAATATATATCACAATAGGTGTAAATATATGGGTCGTGACAGTGTTATGGCAATATGTCAGGTTATGACAAGTTATGTCAACTGTTATGACCGTGTCATAACGTGTTATGACACTGGGTGTCAGGTAAAGTGTTACAACAGTCCCAACAACAGCAATGCACTTTGAGCAGGCCAAGGTTGGCCACAAACGCAAGTAAATTAGAGACAAATTACTGTGTTAGTCAGGCCCGGTCCTAGCAGTTCTGCTGCTACCCTAGGCAAGATCAACATATGCATCATGTATAGTATAAAGATTTGGAATGGATTGATAGACTAGAGTAATGATGTGGATCATGAGCAATTGGTGCATATCAGTTGAGGTTATTCAGTAGCACGTTGAAAAGAAGCATCGTTGCCAAATATTCAGATTGGAGAGTTACAATGTTGTCATCACTAGGCAGCCACCTACCTATAGTAGGAAACAGTTGTATCAATAAGCCACGTATAATCACACGACTCGAGTCACGTGACACGAGTCTAACCCTCACCCTATCCCCACGATAGTTCAAATTACAATAAACATTTACAGCATTTACAGCCTAATTTCTATTCTGTTAAGATGAACTGTGATGTCACAGAGAATCATTTTAAAGGACCTTATCTTTTTAATCACTGATTAATCACAGCGCTGTTTTCACAGATGTAGACACTAGTTTGGTGCTGAAGATGATGAATATGAGGTTGAGAAGTGGTGGAATTGCCCATTAATATGTTCAAATTAGAGCCCAACCAATATATGGATATTGGCCTGTTACCTATATATCAGCTGATAATATCAGTCAACATCCACTCCCTTATTCTACTGTATTTTCTAATCTGAGCTTCTGTTGAATCAGTTTTACAACCAAACAAAAAAACTGACATTCATGTGTAGTTGTAGCATGAGGTGTAGATCTGTGGTTATGCATCAAGTAAAAAAATMGACTGTCGTTTAGTAATTTTAAAGAATATACATAGCTCTACTCTTGTACTTCCAATATAAAGAATTTTCAAGAAGCACTTGCTGTTCTGCCACAAGTGTCATCAGCCGCTGCTGCTGCTCTTGCATTCAACCCAACATTACAAAGTAGCGATTGGCTACACTGCTCAGTCTGATCCAACGTTACGAGCTAATCTCTGAAAACAATTCCTTTTTGGTAGCCTGGTCCTCCTGGCTTCAGAGTCTGGGAGGCCGTTTCGATGCTGTCAGTAGTCGGCACGATGAGTCGATAATGAAGGGCTTTTACTGGTTAGTTCTCCTCTGTGTCTTTCTCACTCAAAAACCCACATGTAGGGCCCTATTAAATCCGCCATGCGGAGAATGCGGACAGAATCACGGTCCAGATGTTAAAATGGAATTAAACAATATTTTAAAATGTGTTGACGTTAGTAGAAGATCAATTCATTGTATTAAACTTAGTCGAAAAAGAATTGATTAGCATTATTTTCTSACAAGACATGAACAAAAATGTATGAAGGATTAGAATTTCCTACAATGTTCTGAAGAAGCAATGGCATGTTAATTCCCCTGTCTGTGTAGTGCTCACTTTTGTCTCTCACTTTGTGTAGCCAGTTAGCGATGCTAATGACAAACGTCTTGTGGGTAGAGAGAAAGGCCTTCAACAAAACCTTTTGAATTAAATGTTAACTGCAAAGTAGGCCTACTGGGCAGAATGATATCATGATTATTTGTATCAATCGGGCGGGCATTTGTTTTGCAAACTATGCCATCACATGTGCAGTACAGAAACATCGTTAGCCAAACATTCCTCTTGCTAAATGCACAATTACACTTTTTGTGATTTATGCATGGTCATGGACTCATCCAGTTGTAATTTTGAGTCACAAAATAAAAAAGATGTAAGGAATCCCAAACCAGGAAAACTAAAACCGGGAAAAAACGAATTTGGGAAAACAAAGATTTTATAGGGCCCTACACATGCACAGTCACACACAGCTCCCGAACGGCAACCCCTTCAATTACAACGATTGTATTTTGTCATAAAAACAGTGAGAGGTCTCAACCCCCCCCAATAAATGCATGCACTTTTTGAGAGTGGAATATGGATTAATAAGGAAAGGGTGTCCAGACCATCGGGCCACAGCTCCTCTCACTGTGTCACGTGGTCTGTGCGTCAGCCAGGCTACCGGTTTGGTGCAGCAGTCTACAAATATAGTGCAGTGAAAAAGTATRTGCCCCCTTTTTGATTTTCTCTATTTTTGATACTGAATGTTATCAGATACTCAACCAAAACCTAATATTCGATAAAGGGAACCTGAGTTTACAAATATATATTTTTTTTAAGTATACTAATTTGATTTATTTAATTAACAATGTTATGCAACACCCAATTCCCCTGTGTGAAAAAGTTATTGCCCCCTTACACTCAATAACTGGTGGTACCACCTTTAGCTGCAATGACTGCAACCACAGACAGATGGCCTGACATTCTCCTGTAGAATTCTGTGATAAAGAGCAGAATTCATGGTTCCTTCTATTAAGGCAAGTCGTCCAGGTCCTGAGGCAGCAAAGCATCCACAAACCATCACACTACCACCACCATGCTTGACCGTTGGTAGGAGGTTCTTAATGTGGAATGCAGTGTTTGGTTTTCACAAGACATAATGGGAGTCAAAGTCCTAGACCTAATCCCAAATAAGATGTTGTGGCAGGACTTGAAATGAGCAGTTCCTGCTTGAAAACACACTGAGTTAAAGCAGTTCTGCATGGATGAGTGGGCCAAAATTCCTCCACAGATACGTGACAGACTGATAAACAACTACATGAAGCGTTTGGTTGGAGTCATTGCAGCTAAAGYTGGCACAACCAGTTATTYAGTGTAATGGGGCAATTACTTATTCACACAGGGGCATTGGGTGTTGCATACCTTTGTTTATGAAATAAATTAAATAAGTATGTAATTGTTGTGTTATTTGTTCACTCGGGTTCCCTTTATTTAATATTACGTTTGGGTTGAAGATCTTATAACATTCAGTCAAAAAAATAAATATGCAAAAGTAGAGAAAATTAGAAGGGGGGCAAATACTTTTTCACAGCACTGTACATCAGCAAGCTGCAGAAGTAGCATTTCATTTCAACAGGTTTAAACATTTAGAGACAAGCTTGCTTACCTAGTATTTCAGCAAGCTAGCTAGCAACAAGTTCAATCAGCTGATCAAGTCAGTGGCAAACGATATGCTTTCAGATCATTTTTGCAGGAGGTAGAGCCGCTTTGAATACATTTTCTCACAATTGCAAATTTTTGAATCACTGTCAAAATGTGTGTATAATAATGAAGCTAATTCTGCCTGTGTCAGAGATTCATGCGAGAGCTCAGTAATTCCAGAAATTAGGAACTATGTTTTCATTTTCTGTGGCGGATGCTTAAAATATAAACATTTTTATTCCACGACCTACAAGACAGGTCGGTTGAGGGACGAGCGTTGAACAGGAGTGGCACCACCTGACGGGAGACAATGATATTGGTCGGGCTATAGTTTAAATTATACACAAATGCAATAACAATAAATATCCTTACAACATTGTGGGTAGATACAGAGAACATACAGTAAAGGAATCCCTCATTCAACAGCTGAGTTCAGCTGAGGAATACAAGTCTGGGATGTTCTAATGTTCAGTTGTGAAATCTCACCTTGTGTTTCATTGTAACAGAGTCCCAGGACATGTCYATGCTCTTGATGGGGCCGAACGGGGCAAAGGCCTGCCGGACCGTGTCCTCTCCCAGCTCGTAGTAAATGGAGCCCACGTACACTCGGCACATGATGGCTAATGCTCGCTGTCTCTGAGCCGCTACCTACAATAGGAGGAAACTGTGCTTGAATATAACACTGACTTGCTGTTCCACTGTATATTACAAACACAAACACTGACCAAAGACACACAAGAAATGGAGATAGGTGGAATTGCTTGCTTCAGTTATTGACATTCCATTGCATGAATTCCACTCTATTGATTGTGTAATTGAATTTAAAAAATACAGAGAAAATCATGCAAAGATTCTCTATTTTGGTTTAACAACAAGACATTCATGTTATGATAAAAATAACATGGGGTTTTTAACATAATAAATGATATAACAGCTTACCGATTGTAAAGGTGAGAGGGGATCTCCAAAGCCCATTGTCAGCGATGCCATCTAAGAGAAAAAGTATACATTTAACTCAGAAAAGAGGCTTGTCAAAAAAGGCTATGCCGCTTAGGACAAAGGCCCATCAATCAAAATGTATTCTAAAACGCAGCATTGAAAGTAATTGAGTCATGTTTTATACTATAACGAACAAAAATATAAACGCAACATGTACAGTGTTGGTCCCATGCTTCATGAGCTGAAATAAAATATCCCAGAAATGTTCAATACGCACAAAAAGCTTATTTTAAAATAAAAAATAAAAAAAATAAGGTACAAATTTCTTTACATTTCTCCTTTGCCAAGATAATCCATGGCATATCAATAAGCTGATTAAATAGCATGGTCATTACACAGGTGCACCTTGTGGTGGGGACAATAAAGGGCCACACTAAAATGTGCAGTTTTGTCGTTAGCCATCGAGAACTACAAAAGTTTTGCTACTTTTCTCAACAACATTGATGCCCTGAATTTAGCAGCCGCTATCAACAAATCAGTTGGAAAAGTGATGTGCTACTCTCTGCACACGCCACGGTCAGCGTGAACCGGAGAGAATTCCTTGACACAACGCTGGCCAAACAAGACGTAGCTACAAACAAAACAGAGTTAAATAGTTCCAGTGAACTGTGAAGCGTTAATTCATGTATACGGGTAAGAGTGTAGCTACATTATCAGATATAAGTTTCTAATTTAGTCAGAAAGTCGTTTTCATTGCAAGTTAAAGCGTACTATTAGTTAGCTAGCAAACATTAGCTTGCTGGCTTGCTAGCTAACGTTACGTGTATGATCTATGTAGTAATATTATTTAAATCAGAAATCCATTTAAAAGTTAATAACAGAAGTGAGGCTAAATATACAGGGGAAACCGGAACAGTCAAAGTGCGTGGGCACAGATTAGTCGAAGTAATTGAGGCAATAAGTACATGTAGGGAGAGTGAAAGTGACTATGCATAGATCATAAACAGAGTAGCAGCATCATAAGAGCAGGGGGAGGGGGGGACAATGCAAATTGTCTGGGTAGCCATTTGATTAGCTGTTAACGAGTCTTATTGCTCGGGGATAGAAGCTGTTAAGAAGGCTTTTGGTCCTGGACTTGGCGCTCCGGTACCGCTTGCCATGCGGTAGTAGAGAGAACAGTCTATGACTGGGGTGGCTGGGGTCTTTGACAATTTTTAGGGCCTTCCTCTGACACCACCTGTTATAGAGGTCCTGGATGGTAGGAAGCTCTGCCCCAGTGATGTACTGGAACATACGTACTACCCTCTGTAGTGCCTTGCGGTTAGAGGCCGAGCAATCGCCGTACCAGACAGTGATGTAACCAGTCAGGATGCTCTCGATGGTGCAGCTGTATAACTTTTTGAGGATCTGAGGAACCATGCCAAATCTTTTCGGTCTCCTGAGTGGGAATATGCTTTGTCGTGCCCTCTTCACGAGTGTCTTGGTGTGTTTGGACCATGATAGTTTGTTGGTGATGTGGACAGGAACTTGAAGCTCTCAACCTGCTCCACTACAGCCCCGTCGGTGAGAATGGGGGCATGCTCGGTCCTCCTTTTCCTGTAGTCCACAATCACCTCCTTCGTCTTGATCATGTTGAGGGAGAGGTTGTTATCCTGGCACCACATGGCCAGGTCTCTGACCTCCTCCCTATAGGCTGTCTCATCGTTGTTGGTGATCAGGCCTACCACTGTTGTGTCGTCGGCAAATGTAATGATGGTGTTGGAGTCATGCCACCTGAACATGCAGTCATGAGTGAACAGGGAGTGCAGGAGGGGACTGAGCATGCACCCCTGAGGGGCCCCCGTGTTGAGGATCAGCATGGTGGATGTGTTGTTCCCTACCGTTACCACCTGGGGGCAGCCCAGGATCAAGTTGCAGAGGGAGGTGTTTAGTCCCAGGGTCCTTAGCTTAGTGATGAGCTTTAAAGGCACTATGGTGTTGAACGCTGAGCTGTCGTCAATGAATAGCATTCTCACATAGGTGTTCCTTTTGTCCAGGTGAGAAAAGGCATTTCTGGGATATGGGTGTTGATGTGAGCCATGACCAGCCTTTCAAGCACTTCATGGCTACAGACGTGAGTGCTATGGGTCAGTAGTCATTTAGGCAGGTTACATTAGTGTTCTTGGGCACAGGGACTATGATGTCTGCTTGAAACATGTTGGTATTACAGACTCAGACAGGGAGAGGTTGAAAATGTCAGTGAAAATAGTTGTCAGTTGGTCAGCGCATGCTCGGAGTACACGTCCTGGTGGCCCTTCGGCCTTTTGAATGTAACCTGTTTAAAGGTCTTACTCATATCGGCTGCGGAGAGCGTGATCACGCAGTTGTCCGGGACAGCTGATACTCTCATGCATGTTTCAGTGTTACTGACATCCGATGAGTGTCGGAGCCGGTGTAGTACAATTCAATCTTAGTCCTGTATTGACGCTTTGCCTGATTGATGGTTCGTCGGAGGGCATAGCGGGATTTCTTATAAGCTTCCGGGTTAGAGTCCCGCTCCTTGAAAGCGGCAGCTCTACCCTTTAGCTCAGTCCGGATGTTGCCTGTAATCCATGGCTTCTGGTTGGGGTATGTACGTACAGTCACTGTGGGGACGACGTCATCGATGCACTTATTGATGAAGCCAGCAGTGTACTCCTCAATGCCATCGGATGAATCCCGGAACATATTCCAGTCTGTGCTAGCAAAACAGTTCTGTAGCTTAGCATTTGCGTTATCTGACCACTTATTTATTGATCGAGTCACTGGTGCTTCCTGCTTTAGTTTTTGCTTGTAAGCTGGAATGAGGAGGATAGAATTATGGAGGGCGAGGGAGAGCTTTGTACGTGTCTCTGTGTGTGGAGTAAAGGTGGTCTCGAGTTTTTTCACCCTCTGGTTGTACATTTAACATAGTAGAAATGTGGTAAAACGGATTTAAGTTTCCCTGCATTAATGTCCCCGGCCACTAGGAGCGCCGCATCTGGATGAGCATTTTTCCTGTTTGCTTATGGCCGTATACAGCTCATTGAGTGGGGTCTTAGTGCCAGCATCGGTTTGTGGTGGTAAATAGACAGCTATGAAGAATATAGATTTAAACTATCTTGGTAAATAGTGTGGTCTACAGCTTATCATGACATACTCTACCTGAGGCGAGCAAAACCTCGAGACTTCCTTAGTATCAGATTTCGTGCACCAGCTGTTGTTTACAAATATACATCGACCGCCACCCCTTGTCATACCGGAGGTGGCTGTTCTATCTTGCCGATGCAGCGTGAAATCCGCCAGCTGTATGTTATTCATGTCGTCGTTCAGCCACGACTCGGTGAAACATAAGATATTCCAGTTTTTAATGTCCCGATGGTAGGATATTCGTGATCGTAGTTTGTCTAAATCAAATCAATTGTTATTTGTCACATACACATGGTTAGCAGATGTTAATGCGAGTGTAGCGAAATGCTTGTGCTTCTAGTTCCGGCAGTGCAGTAATATCTAACAAGTAATCTAACAATTCCCCAACAACTACCTAATACACACAAATCTAAAGGGGTTAGTGAGAATATGTACATGTAAGTATATGGATGAGCGATGGCCGAGCGGCATAGGCAAGGTGCAATAGATGGTATACAATACAGTATATACACGCGATATGAGTAATGTAAGATATGTAAACATTATTAAAGTGGCATTATTTAGAGTGCATTGTATAAAGTGACTAGTGATCCATTTATTAAAGTGGCCAGTGATTGGGTCTCAATGTAGGCAGCAGCCTCTCTGAGTTAGTGATTGCTTTTTAGCAGTCTGATGGCCTTGACATAGAGACTGAAAAACAGCTTCTCGGTCCCAGCTTTGATGCACCTGTACTGATCTCGTTGTTGGTAATCAAGCCCACTACTACTCGTCTACAAACTTGATTATTGAGTTGGAGGCGTGCATCCAGTATCCTTAAAGAGGCGTCTATTTTGCTATCCAATGATTGTACGTTGGCTAATAGGACTGATGGTAGAGGCAGATTACCCACTCGCTGTTGGGTGCTTATTAGGCACRCAGACCTACGTCCCCGATATCTCCGTCTCTTTCTCATGCGAATCACAGGGATGAGGGCCTTGTTGGGTGTCTGATGTAAATCCTTAGCGTTCAACTCATTAAAGAAAAAAAGTGTTTACCAGTTCGTGGTGAGTAATCACTGTCCTGATATCTAGAAGCTATTTTCGGTCATAAGAGACAGTGGCAGAAACATTATGTACAAAATAAGTTACAAATAACGCAAAAAAACACACAACGGCACAATTGGTTAGGAGACCGTAAAACGGCAGCTATCACCTCCGCCATTATCAGTATCCCTAAAGAGATGGGTGGGGCTAAGGCTTTAGAGGCCGTGAAGTGTGCTGAATGGGTTTAGACAAAGCAGAGCTCTCCAGTTGGTGTACCAATATATTCAAGGGACATTTTCTCAAAAGTGGGGCTAGAAGTTGAATTACTTTCCCATTGTACCTCAACTGCAGTGTATGATATACAATTTTCTAGCGCTGAGTCTCCACTTTTATCCAACGTTTAAAAAAAAACACCATTTCAAATATTGCTACATAAGACCAAATCGAGGCGGTCGGTCACATATGCCCTCCAAAGCCCTCCCCTGCCCAGTCATGTGAAATCCATAGATTAGGGCCTAATTCATTTCAATTGACGGATTTCCTGATATGAACTGTAACTCAGTAAAATCGTTGAAATTGTTGCATGTTGCGTTTATATTTTGGATAAAACCTACTAATAAACTCCTCACATTTCCTACACTACACAATCTTCTCAGTAAGGAAGGAATGTTGGGAAGTRGGGGGTTTCAAATATTATCCCAATGTATGAGTACAGCGTTTGTTCTATTCACAATAAAATAAAAAAAAGTATAATCTATATTTTCAAAAGCATTTGCATCTCATCTTGTGTTCATATTTCACAACCTCCGTSYATTTGGAGTTGCCTATGTGCAAATCAAGAACAAAATAATACAATATTTAGGCCTTGGGCACTCAAGWACTATTTGAGAAGGTCCGGTCCCACAAATTTCCTGGGTAGCAAAGGTCTGGGTGGATAAAGTAATTTATCTGTGTATTAACCCTTGTGTGGTGTCCATGTTTTTSTTATTCACCCAATGTTCGCTTGTCTGATGTACCCACAACATTATTGGGTTTTTAAAAACACAGCCATAACAATTTACGTAAAAATACTTAATACTTAGATCAATTACAAGCAATATAGATAGCATACATGGTTAATATTTGCCATTTACCCCTGCTATATCACATTTATCAATAAAAGCGCTATTTGTTTTTTTWWAAAGGAAGTGATTTTTGTTTACAAAAATCRATTATAATCAAGACATGGGTGGAATAATTCATGTTTATCTTGAACATGATGAGCTGGTTGCTGATGGGCTGGTCCTGGCCGAGGTTCAATCTCATCCTCTTCTTCCAACTCACTGTCAGACCTCAAATTGACAGAGACATGATCCTCATATTAGGAAAATTCTTCATCTTCCAAAGTGGAAGAGCCTCTTTCCACACATAATCTCTGCCATTTGAGCAGAGATTATTTTTGCCATACTGATTGATTGTGGTTAGGAGCCACACATGCAAAGCTATTTATTTGTTGTTGTGTCCCTCCCCCAATTTGCACCTGGCTGGGGTAAAGTGTGTGAAAATTCAGATTTTTTTTTTATTTTTATTATAATTTTTATTTTTTTTAATTTTTTTTACAATGTATCGAAATAACATTGTGCAGGTTCCCATAAGACATTGTGTAGTTTCACACACTACAAAGGGTAAAGAGTGCGAGAAAAGCAGGAGACAGACAGACAGACAGGTTCTTGGTGCTGTTGAGACAGCAGGCCCATGGAAGAGGAAAACAGAGTGAAGGCCTACAGCAAACCTTTTTGTTTAATTTGTACTTTTTTTTACCCACACACACACAAACACACTTGTATTACCCGAGTACAGTGAACCCTTACACCACATGTGTAATATAAATGTGTAGGGGGGTGCACAGTGTGCAGTCAATGAAAATGTGTTATTTTACAAGTCTCAGGTTGAAAAAATCATTAATTGGATCACTTATTTTAGTAAACATTGAAAATGGGTCCCACAGACCTGAACACCACACAAGGGTTAAAGCCCCCATGCAGTCTTTGTAATTTTTTAATTATTATATATATTTTTTTAAATCATCACTGTATGCTTATTTAATGAAAATACACCGCCCTAAAAAAATGATTTATTTCCCTGAGCCACCTTTGGCCCACCATCTTACCCAGATGAACAGTCATTGGTCTATTATAATCAGATCATATTGTGACGTAATGATGTTGGCAAAAAGTTTCATCCTACCTGAAGATGCTGAAATTCCAGGCATTTTTTTCAATTTACACAAAAAGTGCATTACCATCATTCTCACAATTTCAGAGCGTTATTTTGACCTCACAGTGTGGAACTAGCATGAAAAAAAAACAATAAAATCACATTAACTGCACTGCCCCTTCGACAACCAACCATCTTTTACAATTTCTTTGCTGTAAATGTTTGTGTGCCAAACATGGCAAAATATGAGCTTGTTTTACTCCAATGTTTGTTTACAATGTAAATGTGAACAAACACTGTATAGCCTCCAAACATGGTTAATAGTTTGTTAATCATTTTTAATCATGTTTTGAGGCTATACAGGGTTTCTTCACATTTACAATGTTTACAAACATACAAACATTGCAGTATGACAATGAGAGATTTAACTTAAAACTATAACTCTGATATCATGGAAAGGTCAGTCAGCTTTATTAGTCTAATGCTATTGTGGGTGCAAAATGGTTGTGTTACAGTTACTGGTAATTTTCCACAGTCACGGGTCATTTTCCACAGCTGTCCATTAATCTCTTCATACACCCCACAAAGTAGTGATTCGTTATTCGTCCTTATCTTTGGGGCACTAAAAGCCATCCAGGCTGAATTCTTCTTTAGGGGAGTGATACGATCTTTAGAGCCTATCTTTGACACATAGGCTGTGAGAACTTTAAGGGAGTAGAACTAATTACCCTTTATCTATTTTGTAAGCTTTATAGCTCTTTGTGTAGAGGAAGTATATAAGGATCCTCTCCGGCTTTATCCTGAGAGTGAGCTTCCTTGCAATTGCTTGAATAAACCTATTGCTGATAAATTAGTTCTGCCTGCTTCCATGAATTAATATTCATCAACACCGCGAACGGAGTTCGCCACGCCACGAACAACGGGAGATGCGCAGTTTCGCGGCCTCGTTTGAAATGAGCTAAACGAAATGCAAGCAACAAGTGACAATGTAGATAGCTAACGTTACATGATTGTCAGTAATAGCGAATCAATGGAGCTAGCTTTGGCCACTCAGCTAGAGCTAGCTATGCAGCATCTCTTTTAGTTGCCGACTAGCACAAATGTCATGTAGCTAAGTTTCTCTATAGTCCTTTTGTAAAAACTTCGATAACTCTAGGTGACGCAGACTACTATACAGCTTCAGCCCAATCGGCATTGTAAACTAGCGATAACACTGGATGTAATTCACAGCTTACTTAGCTTCTAAAACAATGCAACTATCCATGATGTCGATGCTATCCATCTGGTCAGTCAGGCTGGCTGCAATCACTCGCTTAAAAAGCCACATAGTTTAATGCAAATACGCAAATTCGGGAAAATGCAAGGTATGGATTGCAATGTTTTGTTCTTCCTTCTCTCGCGTGCCTTTACTTCTGACGGAGAACAACCGAACTCTGACCAATCAGTGTGGCTTTGAAAGTTGCTAGGTTTCTCATGGGCGTGGTTTTGCACCAAGTTTGGAGTGGATAAAAAGGACACCGAATTGACATGCCTCGCAAAGTTTAGAACTGCCACGAGGATGGTAACAGCCTAGTAATGACTGCTGCCTAGCAACCATCATTATGACGCATCTAATCTCATGAACGTGCATTGCTTAAAACGGATTTAGTAGGGCCCTATAAAATGTATGATGCGTACGGATGGAATCCAGACATTAAACCAACCTTTGAGGTCTGGGAAAGTGTGCACCAGCAAGAGACTGTTTTGACGAACACTGTTCCTGTGACAGCAGAGTTTGCAAAACAAATGCCCAACCGGAATGATGCCAATAATCCTGATATTGTTCTGCCAGCTAGGCCTAGACTACTTTGTAGTTAACATTACATTGAATCTACCAGAATATGTTATCATTAGCTAGCAAAACCGCTAAACGCTACACAAAGTGTCCTGGATAGGCTACGTGAGCTAGGCTACACATTCCCATGGCCTGCCGTTGCTTCTTCAATTGCCGAAAATACAAATCACTAATGCATTCTAGTCATGGTCCAAACACACCACGACAGTCGTGAAGAGGGCACGACTAGGGCTGTTGCGGTGACCGTATTACTGCCACACCGGCGATCACGAGTCATGAAGGCAGTCAAATTCCAAATGACCTTTTAGTCACGGTAATTAGGCTTCTCCAAGCACTGATGCTGCTGCTGGTCATTAGTAGCCTACCAAACTTGCTAACTGCCTGGTACTCAGCACTCTATTGTCCCTCTAATCACTCTGACATCAATGCAAATGTTTTAAAAAATCTAATAAAACACTTAATGAGAGTCCATGAGCTCCTGTTGGGCAACATTTCTATGGGCTATGCAATTGCGTGAGAAAACAGAGTGATGGACACTAATACAAATATGAGGATCCCTTCAGCTAGGCCAACTATATTCATTTCTCAACTTCCTTAATATTAAGCACATTGCTTCTCTTTATAACAAGAGTATAGCCTACCTGGCTGGCATGAAAATGAACCACGGGAAAAGCCTCCTCCTTTTGCTATTTAAGTGCATAGATGACATGTATTTTTGTCCCCCTGCCTGTTTTGAGACAGGTGCATGATAATGGTGCATTCTAAATCAAAACACATTTCACACATTTATTATTTCGGTTCAATCCTCGGGCCGACTCTTTTCTCTGTATACATCAATGATGATCTTGCTGCTGGTGATTATTTGATACACCTCTACGCAGACGATACCATTCTGTATACTTCTGGCCCTTCTTTGGACAATGTGTTAACTAACCTCCAGACGAGCTTCAATGCCATYCAACTCTCCTTCCGTGGCCTCCAYCTGCTCTTAAATGCAAGTAAGACTAAATGCATGCTCTTCAACCGATCGCTGCCGGCACCTGCCCTCCCGTCCAGCATCACTACTCTGGATGGTTCTGACTTAGAATATGTGGACAACTCCAAATACCTAGGTGTCTGGTTAGACTGTAAACTCTCCTTCCAGACTCACATTAASCATCTCCAATCCAAAATTAAATCCAGAATCAGCTTCCTATTTCGCAACAAAGCATCCTTCACTCATGCTGCCAAACATACCCTCGTAAAACTGACTATCCTACCGATCCTTGACTTCGGCGATGTCATTTACAAAATAGCCTCCAACACTCTACTCAGCAAATTGGATGCAGTCTATCACAGTGACATCTGTTTTGTCAAAGCCCCATATACTACCCACCACTGCAACCTGTATGCTCTTGTTGGCTGGCCCTCGCTTCATATTCGTTGTCAAACCCACTGGCTCCAGGTCATCTATAAGTTTTTGCTAGGTAAGGCCCCGCCTTATCTCAGCTCACTGGTCACCATAGCAACACCCACCCGTAGCACGCGCTCCAGCAGGTATCTTTCACTGTTCACCCCCAAAGCTAATTCCTCCTTTGACTGCCTTTCCTTCCAGTTCTCCGCTGCCAATGACTGGAACGAACTGCAAAAAAGAATCTCTGAAGCTGGAGACTCATCTCCCTCACTAACTTTAAGCACCAGCTGTCAGAGCAGCTCACATATCACTGCACATAGCCCATCTGTACTGAGCCCATTCAACTACCTCATCCCCATACTGTTATTTATTTTGCTCCTTTGCACCCCAATATCTCTACTTGCACATTCATCTTCTGCACATCTATCACTCCAGTGTTTAATTGCTATATTGTAATTATTTCGCCACCATGGCCTATTTATTGACTTACCTCCCTAATCTTACCTCATTTGCACACACTATATAGACTTTTTCTATTTTACTATTGACTGTATGTTTGTTTATTCCATCTGTAACTCTGTGTTGTTGTTTGTGTCGCACTGCTATTGCTTTATCTTGGCCAGGTCGCAGTTGTAAATGAGAACTTGTTCTCAACTAGCCTACCTGGTTAAATAAATGTGAAATATATATATATATATTTTTTTGTATATGTAAACGCAAGATTAAATCAAGAATAATCTGATGGGTGACAATATTAGCCTATCACTTGTGAATGACGCCCAGTTTTGACTTTTTCTAAATCATAGTCACACACCTCATGTAGCCTAGCCTATAGGCCTATATGTTTTGATAAGGTTTGTATCACAACTAAAGTGGTCAAATAACTTCTTAAAATAAGCAGATTAATCTGCTTTACAAGGGGGTGTAGAGCCTAACTGGCATACATAAGCAGCGCGCGAGTTTCAAGTTTGGGGAAAATAATTRTCACCATAAAAATGCACCTTTATAATAAAAGCATTACATGCATAATTGCATTTGCGGTCACTTTTGATAATGGTGTTTTCTGCCTCCTACCATGTGCTCATGGCTGCGCTTATAATGTGAAGAAATAGCCTAATAGTTTATCAACATTTTAAGCTAAACGTTCAGATCTGTTGCGTCAGCCACATTGCATTAAAAAGGATTTTTGATACTAGCGGTTGTATTCATTTGAGATCTATCGCATCCCACAACTGTCCCAGACTATGTTTGGAATATTTATTTCTCGCACAGAATAGAATAGGTTGACTTTTGTACTATGGGGGATAGTAGATTGACATAGGCTAGTGCTTTTGCTGTTCGTTAGGCCTACTCATCGTGTTGGCTGATGAAAAGTAAAATGTGGACAAAGGCATGCCCCCCTTTATCCACCGTATTTAAAAAGTGAGAAATAGGGAAAGTGTGTGATATTCCTTCCGCAGGAACGCCTGCGCTAGAAAGGTTAAGCAGCTTCTTGATATGCCAAACCTGTCAGGTGGATGGATTGTATTGGCAATGGAGAAATGCTCACTAACAGATGTAAACAACTTTGTGCACAAAATTTGAGAGGATCTTTTTGAGTATGGAACATTTCTGGGATCTTTTATTTCAGCTCATGAAAAATGGGACCAACACTTTACATGTTGCGTTTATATTTTTGTTCAGTATAGTTCATATAGTTTTGAAACCGAAATGTACTTTGAGGGTAGTATTCAATATTATGTGTAGTTTAGAAAATGCCATCAGAGGGCATCTGAGTTCAACAGGTTAATACATCGCCCACTTTAATTAAATAGTTCTAGAGAGCTGAAGCAAGAACACACACTTTCTTTGGGAAATGTACCGTTACTAGTTTAGTGATATTTATCTTACCTTAGGCCAGTAGTACAGCATCTACCATGAGCCCATATTTACTTTGCAGGCTGACTAGCATCTACAGAGATGCAATGTTCCATAAATTAAATGACCAAATCATGAGAACATTATTTTTGCTATAACCTTGCAATTTTTCTGTATATCTTTTTTTGTTTGCTGTCTACAATTCCATTTTATCTCCTAGCATGCTAGTAGATACCCATAGAGACCCAGTCATTACTAACTATTACTATTGCTCGTTAGTATTGGCTCACGAAACTACCTCGAACTTCTTTCACACTGGACACAGACATACAATTGGTATCCACAAGTTTCATCTGACTTCATGGAAGTAGATAAAGGGCCTCATTGCCAACATATGGAATTGTTTTAAGAAGGATAATTTATCTTTTGATTTTTAGAACCCCTTGGGGGTCACTAAACTACTTCCACTCATTTTTTAAACTGGGGTTGGTCTCTGGATGGGAGACCAAATGCTGCTGGAAGTGGTGTTGGAGGGCCAGTACGAGGCACTCTTTCCTCTGGTCTAAAAAAATATCCCAATGCCCCAGGGCAGTTATTGGGAACGTTAAACGGGTGTCATGACTCTCTGTTGTCACTAAAGATCATATGGCACTTATTGTAGGGGTGTTAAAGTCGGTGTCTTGGCTAAATTCCCAATCTGGCCATCACAGCCACCTAATCATCCCCAGCTTGCAATTGGCTCATTCATCTCTCCCCTGCAACTATTCCCCAAGTTGTTGCTATAAATGAGAACACATTCTCAGTCAACTTACCTGGTAAAATAAGGGTTACATAAATAAAGTCTGATAAACACAGCTGTAGATTGGCCACCTTCCACCGCAGATGCAGAAGGTCGCCATTGGCGAATGCGGTGGACTGAGACCCAGCTCATGCAAAAAATGTATCTCTGTTTAAACAGACAGATTTTTATGGATTTGTTTTTGTATTATGCTAATTCAATTTACGCAGGTGTGCAGACATCAAGTCTAGGTTTTTTTTCAACAGTAAATAAACTTTGTATGGCTGTATTTGTTTTCCATGAAGTGTGTAGTACGTTGTGTAGAACAGTTAAATATGTTAAGTGTTTCAACAAAATGTGAAGACTGTGCAGGGGTTCTCAGCACCGTATGAGGACGGAAGCTTGGTGGACAGGGCTGTCACCCCACAAACGAGGCCGGTGCAATGGTGCCAAGGTTCTCCTTACCTGTAAGTTGGTGAGCTGCTGTTGTTGATGGGCCAGGGTCTGTTTGACCAGCACGCTCTTAATGCTCTGCTCCATGGCATACTTCTTGGCCTGCAGAGAAGAGGTTGACATTTTCAACATCACACTAGTGACATGATACCAGAAATGTGACCTTTGATACCAATACTAGCCTGCACACTTAGTATCAGAATACTTTATAGTCTACACCGCAATGAGAAAATGCCTCAGAGAAACTGGACTGTTACTGTATAAAACAAATGTAGCCAACTCTCCATCTGGAGAGCTACTGGGGTGCAAGGCTATTTTCCCAGCCATGCTCAACACACTCAGCTCATCAGGGTCCTGTTGAGTATCTTATCAGTAGAATCTGGTGTGTTAGTGCAAGTCAAATATTGTCAAAATTACATTTAGTAATTCAATCACATTCAAATATCAATTTGTTTGCCACATTGGTCTATGAAAAAGAAACTCTCCAGGTTTGTCTCTCATTGGGTGTTGTCATAACTCTCCTATGACGATCTGAAGGATCAGGTTACAGTGGGTCCACTCTATAGCGTGCTCTCTCTCGTAGAGGGGGGAAAGTCGGCTGTTTTACGGCGGTCGTAAAATACGCTGCCTCTATGCTCTGTGGTGTTTGAGATTGGAATGTAAACTGTGGAACACAGAGAGACACTTGGACAATTAAACATTTGAATAATTAAACAAGATTTCTATTTTTGAGAATGTGGGAATTGTCCGTGGGTATTTTAAGAACAATCCTGTCAAAGTTGTTTCATTTGGTGACCTCCTGAAAGACAGYGAATCCACATTACTGTATCTCTGTGTACACTTTTCAATTATCAGATTTCTATCTAGATGTTGGATAAAATTAATTAGTAAATATGAAACTATTTGTGAAAAGATGTAATGTGATGTGTGCCTTCTAAATGAGAATTGTTATTTTTATAAAGGTTTTAACCAAATAAGTGGCCACGTGGGCATAGACTTGGTCGGCATCATGGAATGCCCCCTTCTTCCAGAGTATAAATCCCACTTCCTACAAAATGTACAGAAGGAGCAAATCTTAGACAAGGCCTTTTCAGTCTGCAGCTGGAAATGTACGTAACCTAGGACGAAGAATACCGACAACCGTCGAAACATCTATTCTATGCGACAACATGGGTACGCCTGACGTATGCATTTGGAACAAAACTTTTCTTGTCGACTCTCTCCAGCAGATAGACCGGCGACCACAGAGAGAGACAGCAAGACATACACTCGTAAATACGTAAATTGCAATTTGTTTTCGAATGAGCGGTTGTTCATATTCAAAGTATTAGCAATTTCTATGAGTGTAGTTATCAGCTATGAGTTTCCCACTCTGAGCGGTCCCCACCCCCTTTCCTTTGTCTACCTAGACGTCATATCGGTTTCGTCCACTAGGGACTTTTTCTTTGTATCATGTATGAACTAATTGTGTGTGTTTATGCAATTCAGTGATTTATTTATTTACTTATTAACTTAATCATTGAACCAATTTGTATATCGCTGATTCATGATTTAGGCTAGGGTTCGTGCAGATATTCAAGGGTTTGCGACATTCAGTAATGAGACTGACGAAGTAATAATAGTACATTAATACAAGACTGTACTCGATAGGATATGAAAATATCTTAAGAGTTATATTCAGGAATTGAAACTCTATAAACATTCCAGTGGTGCCCCGACTTCCAAGTTAATTCAAGTTACATGATTTGTTTAATCGTGGAATTAAATTACTCAGAGAATTGATTTGATAAGATAGTCTTCACATTTAATGATAGTCAACGACACGACATAATGATGCTCCCATGCGAGGAATCTAAGATAGAATGAAGCATTTATTTTGATTCAGCCTTTATAAAATTGGAAAGCAGATTGCATTACGCACCCAGATTATATTATACAACATGGGAGTTGTAGACAGGATTTGTTGARGTGTGTTGCCATTTGAACAATACAAGGAGGTTCCCTCRATCTTGTTTCTCTGACATAGTCAGTGTAGGGTTAAGATTAAATTTCTAGTGCTAATTATAGATATCTGACAAACAGACGCGTTGGGCCAAAGTGCTATTTCTGTCTCTCGTGTTCAGAAGCGGGGTAGACTCGGTCATTATTAATTTCAAGAGCGAGGACATAGGGCCAGCCGATTGAAATTTGAGGTCATATTACCCTGACCAAGCGATAATTCTCTGTCCCTCACATTTCAGAAGCGTGAGGAGACCACGGTGTATTTTGTTGTTCTCTGCGCATTCCGGTTAATAGCGCCGTAAAGGGTTTGAACGGAAGACGTTATTAGTAAAACCATTCCCTTGTTTATGTTATGCTTGAAAGTGTGCAAAGTAGGATTAGCTTGCACGAGATGCTACAGCTAACAAAGGGAGAGCAACCATTTTGGTTTTCCTGTGTCACGTTGAAACTCCTCTGTCTTGGGCGACGGAAGTCCCGCCCGTTGTACTTCCGTTTTATTTCAGCTTTCTGCGATCATACTTTCACCCCGGGGGGTGAAGAAACACCAGAATTAAAAAAAAAAATATGATTTGTGACATCCAACGTGTATCACGTTTATATCAAGTGGTTACTTATGATATCCAGCCAATCTCAACGGATTGGATATCGTTGTCTCATTTCAGTTAACTAAGAGGTAAAATTGCCAGACTTACCTTTTTCAAATGGACATTTTAAATTACATCCAAAATGATTGGTTTCTACAAATGAGACAATTTTAACTCTTCCACATTAACCTTGATACAGCTACACTTTCAGGTTAATTAAAGTTTAATTCCCCAATAACCTATACAGGTTTGATTTATCAATAACATTGATTAATCAGTAAAATGTGTTTTTGCTAAGCTTGGAAGTCCCACCTTCGCGGGAGTCCCATGTGGCTTCGGCCTTAGGGATATGTGAACCGGGTGGTGAATGTACCCTAACATTTAAACTACTGGTTACACTTATGATAACCCCGCCAATCTCAATTGATTGGATATCATGGTCTCATTCAATTTAATAAATTAAATTGTCGAACATACTTTTTCAGGTTCTTCCAATTAAATGAGAAATTTTKAACTTTCCCATATTAACCCAGACCAGGTATTCCCAAACTGGGGTGCACGCAATGCCGTCAGGGGTACGCCAAATAAAAATGTGATTCACATTTAACACACAAAAAAAATCTCTACACATTTTCAAAGTCCATTTATATTTTCCAATGTGCGTGAGAGTGAGTTTGTCGCCTGAGTAGCCTCATTTCACTGCCCAAAAGAAAAATAAACCATCTAGTGTTCAACGAAATAACTAATTAACATCCAATCACATTAACCGTTACTCTCTCGCGGGAATTCTACTACCGGTTCGTATGTAGCTGCTGCTCATGTTGGTATCTGTACTGATGGCGCAAAAGCCATGACAGGGAGACATAGTGGAGGGGTAATGCGCATGCAAGCAGTTGCTCCCGACGCCACTTGGGTACACTGCAGCATCCACCGAGAGGCTCTTGCTGCCAAGGGACAGCTTGAAAGACGTTTTGAACACAAACAAAGTTAACCATTTTCACTGTAAAGCAAGGCCCCTGATCTCTCGTGTATTTTCTGCATTATGCAATGATATGGGCAGGGACCATACTTTTACAACATATAGAGGTGCGCTGGTTATCAGGGGGCAAAGTATTGACACGTTTTCTTAAAATTGAGAGATGAGCTTAAAGTTTTCTTTACAGAACATCCTTTTCAGAACGAGTTTCTCACATGACTGGCCTATCTGGGTGATGTTTTTTCTCGCCTGAATGATCTGAATCTAGGATTACAGGGACTCTCCGCAACTATATTCAATGTGCGGGACAAAATTGAGGCAATGATTAAGAAGTTGGAGCTCTTCTCTGTCTGCATTAAAAAAGACAACACACAGGTCTTTCCATTATTGTATGATTTTTTGTGTGCAAATGAACTCAAGCTTACAGGCAATGTCAAATGTGATATTGCGAAGCACCTGAGTAAGCAAGTACACATGTACTTTCCCGAAACAGATGACACAAACAACTGGATTCGTTATCTCTTTCATGCCCTGCCTAATGTCCACTTGCCAATATTTGAACAAGAGAGCCTCATCGAAATTGCGACAAGAGGTCCTGTGAAAATTGTATTTAATCAGAAGCTACTGCCAAATTTCTGGATAGGGCTGCGCTCAGAGTATCCTGCCTCGGCAAATCGCATTGTTAAGACACTGATGCCATTTGCAACCACGTACCTATGTGAGAGTGGATTCTCGGCCCTCACTAGCGTGAATACAGGCACAGACTGTGTGGAAAATGATTTAAGACTGAGACTCTCTCCAATACAACCCAACATTGCAGAGTTATGTGCATCCTTTCAAGCACACCCTTCTCATTAACCTTTGGTGYGTAATTAACAATTTTTGATGAACAAATAAGGTTTTATATGTAAGATGCTAAATAAAGAACAAAACTATTGATTCATATTTGTGCCCTGGTCCTATAAGAGCTCTTTGTCACTTCCCACGAGCCGTGTTGTGACAAAAACTCACACTCATTCTTATGTTTAATAAATGTATCATATAGTGTGTGTGGCAGGRTTATGATGATGGCAAAAACAACATTTGAGAGTTCCCTGACCCTGGTGCTAGAGGGGGTACGCAGCTGGAGGTTGAATGTTTGAAGGGGTACGGGACTATAATAGTTTGGGAATCACTGGACTAGAGTAATGATGTGTATCATGAGCAATTTGTGCATATCAGTTGAGGTTATTCAGTAGCACWTGGAAACGAAACATCGTTGCCAACTATTCAGATTGGAGAGTTACAATGTTGTCATCACTAGGCAGCCAACTARCTATAGTAGGAAACAGTTGTATCAATAAGCCACGTATAATCACACGACTCGAGTCACYACCCCACAATAGTTCAAATTACAATAAACATAACATTTATTAACACCATTCAGTAGAACTGTGAAAAGACATTATTTGAGCTTTGGAAACAAGTGCTTTCATAAATGCATGAAGCAGGCCTCGTTTCACAGGAGCATTGTAAAATAAGCTCTCTCTCAATGAACCAGCCGCAACTAATTTTGTTAATTTACATATCGAATTTGATTGTCCAACATCAGTTTTATAGTTTGTTCATTTTGTGGCCACCTAGAGTGTCCTCTTTCCACTGCTGTGGTGCTGAATCACAATGGGAATGGGGAGTGGGACCGGACCGGCCGGCCCGGTCATGGCTAGAAGGGATCTAGCCCTAGAGGAAAAGGAAGAGAGAGGCCCAATTCAGCAAAAAATCTGTCTCCCTCCAGCAGGTGGAGTTTCTGCTTTGTTTCGACCAACAAACAAGGAGTTTTTGCATGGAGGTCTATGAATGTCGAATCTGATCAACAAAAAAAAAATTCTGGCTAAATTTGCTACTTGAGGTTTATTTGATCTAATAAAAGTTTCATAATGCTTAAGTTGTTACTGATATTAGGAGGACATGTGACATCCCGGCAACTTTGGGAAAAAAACGTTATATCGAGATGGCTATTGATAGGAATGGATTTCTGAACTTTAAATGTTATTAATCATTAGTTGTAATAGAGACCTGAGTGGTGCCGTAGTCTTGGGTCTACACCAYAGGTTAATGGTTATCTGTAGGAAGAAGGTATATGGTGGGTGCAACTAAGCTTGAAATGTACTGAGCGTAGGGAAAGCGATCACATGTGGCAGGCATTGATGAGGGGAGAGAGCCATGGATTCGTGATGAAGGGGGTTGAGGACAGGTCAGGTCACGTTAAGGGAGAAGAAAAGTGTATTACCGTATCACTTTGTTTAGCGAGAAGAAGGAGACCACCCAAAGTGTGTTACATATATAACAACTATTCTAACCATGTCTTTGTCTAATGCAGCTGTATTGACCCTCAGGGAAGAATAAACTTGGCTTGAGCTTTCATAGTGTCCGTTGAGTTTTTACTCTGGGAATTAGAACCTAACACTACGCATATTCATTGCATGACGCTAGCAGAATAGCTTCTCTCTCCATTGAATACAGGCAGTTGAAGTCAACAACCCTTATCGAATATTCAAAAAGGAATTACAATAATGAGATGTATCCACCAATCCAAAGAAAGGAAAGGCGGGAGCTAGACAGCACTCTGTGCCGCTTTGTGGACAATGACTCCCGTTGTTAGGGCGCAGAGACATGTATAATTGTCAGTGTGTGCATAATCTTTTATCCATCTTTTGTCAAACTAACATCAAAAGTTGCATTTTGCATTTTTTTTTGCAATTTTGCTAACCCTAACCTTAACCTAATTATCCTAACCTACTAGGAAAAGTCAAATTTGACAAAATCTGAATCCCTTCTAATCGTGACCGGCTAGACAGCCATGTAGACAGCCATGTTTTGTTAGTTATTGGGCTAATTAAAATGTTCATGCCTAGGCTAAATTACATTAGAGGGACCTAGGTTGTATTTGAAAACAGCTGTGTTATGTTATTTATTAACACATTTCATACAAATAGTCTATAGGACAGGTCGTTAGCAAATTACATTATACAAATATTATATTTTGAAGTTGTTTTATTACCGTGCAGGSGGCACATTCTAGGCTAAAAGTTTATTTTATTTTATTATTATTATATTAATTTGAGATTTATAGCAGGGATGAAGAAGCAACAGGCAATGTTTTGCTTTTCAATAAAACCCTGTCATGCTGGTATAAGAACATCGTTTGACTTTATTTTATTAGAACTTTACAGGCTAATTTCCATTCTGATAAGATAAATGACAATAATCTAAATGTGATTTTGAGCACAGTGGGTGGACGGCCTAATGCGGTACACACCCAACGCATTTGGATGCCCGGTAAATTAAAATCTTGCCGGTCACGTTGTCCGGCGCCAGATTGTGCTAACGGAAACCCTGATGTGGATATCTTCGGTTTGTCGCTTTGATGTTGATAGGCTGGGCTAAGACGTTAAGTCAATGAGTCAAATATATATATATTTTATTTACTGTGCTCTGAACAGAAATTGTAAGTAATGTCATACAATGTGTGACACTGATCACCATCAATTGAGCTATTCACTTAAGCAATTCACTTGACAACTGCACAAAAGCATTAAGCATGACTTTTTGTAATGATAGCCTCAGGTCTCCTAAATAAGATGTATAATTGATGGTTCATATAACATATTTGTAAGGGAAATAATGTCACGTCGAGGTCAGACCTCGTTTTCCCATTATTGTTATCATGAAATAGTCTACCATCCAAAAGATGTTGTCATGTTAAACTACAGACTATTTTCCTGCTTTTATATAGGGCACTGTCATTAAAGCACACTCTCTCCTCTATCTTTCTTCCCCATTTCAGTTCAATCCAATTAACAACAAAAATATGTGAGGAGTGACTGCCCCACTCCTCCAGCAGAACAAAAGAATACTGCAGCCTGTGACTATACCATGTCTGCACTGTTGGCCTATCGCTTTTGTGAAAATCTCTTGAATAAAACCGTTCTAGGGGGCCTTACCTTCTGCAGTGCCTCCTGCTGCTCAGGGGTGAGAGGCGGCAGGCCGAGCTTTGAGGCGGTGCTCTGTCCATTCTCCATCATCAGAGCCTCGCCTCCCTGCAGGCACACAAGTGTATGGTTATGATGACAGGGAGGAAACACCCACTACAAATCTCTGCCGGAAACACCCAAATCAAATCTCTGCAAATCTCTACTCAGAAAAGACAAGACCAAGATGGTTGAATTAACATGTACAAACAAGCTAACTATGTATAACCAACCCCTACCCCCAAACTCAAATATGATCCGAGACTCCAAGTAGAAGGCTCAATAATGAATGCAGTTAACTTACAAGTTCTAATTATATCCACTATCTCCTACTGTGCTGGTTTTGTAACAATATAATGCAAATTAAGCCTTTTGCACCATTTAGCATACATGACCTAGGTTTGAGAGACAAGTAGCCGTTTCTCAAATATGCAGGTACAATTGAGAAGATGCGCCTATTTTGAGCTTGCTCTGAAATAAACCGTGCTCATCATTACACTGTGGTGGTAAAATGACACACGGGAACAGTAACATATTTGATATACAAAAATATAAACAATTTAGATAAACCTGCACTGTGGTTTTCTAACGGTATAAATTCAGACTAAAATATGACTCATTTTTGGTTCAGACATTTAGTGTAGTCTAAGAATAACAGGATTAAAGAAAACATGATGTTAACTAAATATAACAATGTCTTCCAAAAGAAGAAGTGTGGCCACTTCTTTCAATAGCCTATGTGGGGGACTGAGTGCCATCTCCTCAATAAGTGTGCATAATTCTACAGTGCGTGCCATGAATTTGGGTCCCCCTATTGACGACCACACAGAAGAAAAACTAACGTGGCATTTACGAACTCCAGAGGGATGCACCAAAATGAGCAGTGAGACGATGCACACTCGACGTCCCAACTGACACTCAATATTCCAAAATTCAAAAGCCATTCGCGAGCATCGTCTCTCGCAACCTGTCTTGTGCATGACTCACTCGCTACGAAAAACAGGCACTGGGGAAAACACAGACGCATAATCTGACAGACAGTGAGAAAGTTGTAAAAACAAAACGACATCTAATTCCGCACAAAATATGTGCAAGTACAGTTCATTCAGGAAAGTATTCAGACCCCCTTGACTTCATCCACATTTTGTTAAGTTACAGCCTTATTCTAAAATTGATTAAATATACTTTTTTAAATCAAATATAAACACAATACCCCATAATGAATTGTATACAGACAATTCTTTCGACGTCATGGCTTGGTTTTGATAAAAATGGCTTGGTTTTTGATTTTTTAAAATTAGAATAAGGCTGTTGTCACGTTTTGACCATAGTTCTTTTGTATTTTCTGTGTTTTAGTGTGGTCAGGGCGTGATTTGGGTGGGTTATCTATGTGTTGTGTTTCTATGTTGGGTTTGTTGTTTGGCCTGATATGGTTCTCAATCAGAGGCAGGTGTTTGTCATTGTCTCTGATTGGGAACCATATTTAGGTAGCCTGTTTTGTGTTGGGTTTTGTGGGTGGTTGTCTTCTGTCTTTGTGTCTATGCACCAGATAGGACTATTTCGGTTTTTCACATTTATTGTTTTGTAGTTTGTAGTGTTCACGTTTTTGTCATTATTAAAACATGATAAACACTAACCACGCTGCGCTTTGGTCCGATCCCTGCTACACCTCCTCTTCAGACGAAGAGGAGGAAATCTGCCGTTACAGCTGTAACTTAACAAAATGTGGATGAAGTCAAGGGGTCTGAATACTTTCCTGAATGCACTGTACTTGCACATATTTTGTGCGGAATTAGATGTCGTTTTGTTTTTACAACTTTCTCACTGTCTGTTTCTACAACTTGATTGGAGTCCACCTGTGGTAAATTAAATTGATTGGACATGATTTAGAAAGGCACACACCTGTCTATATAAGGTACCACAGTTGACAGTGCACGTCAGAGCAAAAATCAAGCCAAGTGGTCAAAGGAATTGTCTGTAGAGCTCAGAGACAGAATTGTGTTGAGGCACAGATCTGGGGAATGGTACCAAAACATTCCTGCAGCATTGAAGGTCCCCAAGAACACATGGAAGTTAGGAACCACCAAGTATCTTCCTTGAGCTGGCTACCTGGCCAGACAAAGCAAATGGGGGAGAAGGGTCATGGTCAGGGAGGTGACCAAAAACCCGATAGTCACTCTGACAGAGCTCCAGAAGTCATTTATGGGGATGGGAGAACCTTCCAGAAGGAAAACCATCTCTGCAGCACTCCACCAATCAGGCCTTTATGGTAGAGTGGCCACTCCTCAGTAAAAGGCACATGAAAGCCCGCTTGGAGTTTGCCAAAAGGCACCCAAAGACTCTCAGACCATGAGAAACAAGATTCTCTGGTCTGATGAAACCAAGAATGAACTCGACACCAAGCGTCACATCTGTAGAGAACCTGGCACCATCCATACGGTGAAGCATGGTGGTGGCATCATCATGCTGTGGGGCTGTTTTTCAGCAGCAGGAACTGGGAGACTAGTCAGGATTGAGGGAAAGATGAACGGAGCAAAGTACAGAGAGATGCTTGATGAAACCCAGCTCCAGAGCGCTCAGGACCTCAGACTGGGGTGAAGGTTCACCTTCCAACAGGACAATGACCCGAAGCACACAYGCAACACAACGCAGGAGTGGCTTCGGGACAAGTTTTTGAATGTCCTTGGGTGGCCCAGCCAGAGCCCGGACTTGAACCTGATCGAACATCTCTGGAGAGACCTGAAAATAGCTGTGCAGCAATGCTCCCCCCATCCAACCTGACAGTGCTTGAGAGGATCTGCAGAGAAGAATTGGAGAAACTCCCCAAATACAGGTGTGCCAAGCATGTAGCGTCATACCCAAGACTCAAGGCTGTAATCGCTGCCAAAGGTTCTTCAACAAAGTACTGAGTAAAGAGTCTGAATACTTATGTAAATGTGATATTTCATATTTCTAAAAAACAGTTTTTGCTTTGTCATTATGGGGTATTGTGTGTAGATTGATGAGGGGAAAAAACGATTTAATACATTTTAGAATAAGGCTGTAACATAACAAAATGTGGAAAAAGTCAAGGGGTCTGAACTTCCCGAATACACTGTATTTCGGTCATCGGTGATTTCATCAGCTGATTTAGTTTGCTGTAGCCTGCTTGCCGCTAGCTAGCTTCACTGACAAACACAGGCAAGTAATGTTAGCTAGCTAGCCAAGGTTGGGCGCTGCACTGACAAAAAGCGTGTAGCTTATCACTTATTTACGACAGCAAGGCTCCACAGTCTGCGAACATTTTACTCAGATATGCGCCTAAATATTTAGCTGTGCGACCTCAAAGTTTTATTAAGAAGAACCATTGCGCCTAGAATTTTTTGAAATTCTATCTTTAATACCTCAAATATTTTTTGTTGTGCTACTATATTTCTTTGTGTGCGCCTACAACTTTGGCACACACGTGCTCTTTGTGAAAAAGGGTAATAGAGCCCTGGATAGTTTGACAGCTTGTTGAAGAAGTTGTAGACACGTTCCCAGCATGTTTCCAAAGCACCAATCGCTACTTTTTTAATATTGGGTCAGCTAAAACAATGGTTCCCAACCAGGCGTACTATGACCACTTTGGGGTACCTGGCCTATCAACAGGGTGTACTTGAGAAGACTCATGAGACCATAGATGCTGGGGGACTCAGGGCAGAGCAAATTTCACTTGGTGGTGCAGTAAACGAAAAAGGTTGGGAACCACTGAGTTAAAAGCACAGCAGCAGACTCGATAGGAGCAGAGCAGGCTGTTCGCGCCAGTCGCTTGCCTTTCTCTGCCATTTTTCCAACTTAATGACGTACGGCGCACTCTATAGCCGTGGCAAATAATGTATCATTTCTACCCTGCTAGAGCTACCCCAGTCAACTGGAAGTGCTGTTATTGTGAAGTGGAAACATCTAGGAGCAACAGAGGCTCAGCCGTGAAGTGGTAGGCCACACAAGCACACAGAACGGGAGCACCGAGTGCTGAAGCGTGTAAAAATCGTCTGTCCTCAGTTGCAACACTCACTACCGAGTTCCAAACTGCCAATGGAAGCAATGTCAGCACAAGAACTGTTTGTCGGGAGGTTCATGAAATGGTATTCGATGGCCGAGCAGCCACACACAAGTCTAAGATCACCATGCACAATGCCAAGTGTCGGCTGGACTCTGAAGCAGTGGAAACACGTTCTCTGTAGTGATGAATCATGCTTCACCATATGTTAGTCCAACGGACAAATCCGGGTTTGGCAGATGCCAGGATAACGCTACTTTCCCCAATCCATAGTGCCAACTGTAAAGTTTGGTGGAGAACATAAAATGGTCTGGGGCTGTTTTTCATGGTCCCTAAGTTCCAGTGAAGAAATGTTTTACTGTTTTGTACTGTTGATTTTGCCACACACACTGAGGAACACATTAATAATTTTCTTTCTCAAAATGGCACAGATAATTCTGGGCGGTCTCTCTATAAAAGTTGCTGACCACACACCAATACATGGATTTGAGAGTCAAACTAACAGCCAACCCTTGTCAGTGTTAATATCCTATGCCAGGTCATGATTCGTTGAAGTCCAAAAATTGAAAAAGAGGTTTGCTCCCATTTCCGTATTGACAGCTTCCCGAAATCAACATCCAACATTCCAAAATATAGATAGCAGCCTTCTACAAATCCTCATCTAACCAACCATATATAGATTATTCCAAGTTTCTGTGCTGTCTTTGTATAATGTTATTTTAAACAGCGCATACAACTAAGGTGACCACATTTAAAATACCCAAATACGGGACAAAGGGATGATTTTGCAGGACAGTGTAGCCTTCATGAATAAAACATTTTGGCAGCACCAACATGATAACCTTTCCGTATTGGTAACCCCCTTGAAACAAAATGCAACAATCCAAAATGTAGCTGGCGGTCTTCTACAAGTCCTAAACCAATGATATATATATATTATTCCCAGATTGCCTGTGGTTTGAACAGGACGTGCAACCTGACTTCCCCCCTCTTGTTTTATTGATTTCAACATTATATCGATATGTGTGATTTAGGGCTGGGCAGTATACCGTATTTTATGATATACCGGTATTGATGCAGGGACTGGTTTGGGATTTTACTTTAACTTCTATACTGGGATTTGAATGTTTGGTTTGTTAAATGTGATACGCCATGTGTAATGTCAATTTTTATAGTTTACCTCGCTACTTGAGTCATCTCTCTCCGCGCCACTTTCCACACAGACCTAGCCACGCTAGCTAGCTAATAAATGTACTGAGTAAGAGCAAACGTAGCTAGCTAATACAGCCTGATAATACTAATGACGGTGTAGACCTAAATCAGCATGTTGTTTGTGCAACAGTATCTTCTAAATCAAAGAGGAATATGCAAAGCAAGAATATGTAAGCTACATGAAGTAGCTAAGAAAAAAACATGCAATGTAGCCAAAAGCTTATAAGGTCCCCTAGGAAACACTTATCAACACTTTAGTTCCTACCCTGTCACAATAACTCCTCCCTCGCATTTTAATTCGTTGTCATCTCAAACAACACTGTATTCTAACTATAGAATTAGAATAGTCATTCTACTTCCATGATTCCAACAGTTTTGCTGTAATTAGCAAGTCAAATCGCAATTGCAACATTTGGTTAAAAATAAGTCCTAGATTATTTGCCCATATCGTGAAGTGTGGAAATTATCTCAATTGAGCAGTGGTGTAAAGTACTTAAGTAAAAATACTTAAGTACTTAAATTGTTTTTTTTGTATCTGTACTTTACTATTTTTGACAACTATTACTTATACTGTAAAAAAATAAAAAAAATGTACTTTTTACTCCATACATTGTTTCTGATACCCAAAAGTACTCGTTACATTTTGAATGCTTAGCAGGACAAGAAAATTATCCAATTCACACACTTGTCAAGAGAACATCCCTGGTCATCTACTGCTTATGATCTGGAGGACTAATTTACAAACAAATACTTTGTTTGTAAATTATGTCTGAGTGTTGGAGTGTGCCCCTGGCTAGCCGTAAAAAAAAAAACTAAATAAGAAAATGGTGCTATCTGGTTTGCTTAATATAAGAAATGTTTAATTAATTATACTTACATTTACTTTTGATACTTAAGTATATTTAAAACCAAATACTTTTACACAAGTAGTATTTTACTGGGTGACTTTCACTTTTACTTGGGTCATTTTCTATTAACATATCTTTACTTTTACTCAAGTTGGACAATTGGGTACAGCAAATGCAGAAATGATAAAAGTGGTGAAATTTGTTTTGGTTGAAGTTGAATTGAACAGTATAAACCAATCAGAATGGAGAAAGACTACTTGAAATCACTTAGAATGTATGTGTTGCCACCCTAGGATCACTCACTACTCAAAGCAAATGTAGATATTTTATTACTCAAAAACTAAAAATACCACAGTCCAATTTTTTTAAATAACGTGATATATTTTGGCCATATATCACCCCCAGCCCTAGTGTGATTGAAAAAAAGTGTTGAATTTCTCTTTCCGTTTTGGCAACCCCAAAATTCAAATGCATCACTCCAAAATGTAGCTGACTGTCTGCTGCAGGTTGTCCTCTAACCAGTGATGTAAAAGAAATATCCAGTTTTTATGTTTTTTTAAAACTCATACAACCTGATGTCTCCCCTAATCGATATCAGTGATTTATTGCCACTTGTCAAATCCACAGGGTTTTTGGTATGTGTGAAGTTAATAGGGTGCTCGTTTAAAAAAAATACAAGTAATATGATTACTATTGTTACACGTGTAGATAGTACATTTTCACTTTTCAATATATGACAAAGTGTTTCTGCATATTGGTTATTGATTGACACATTAAAATTGCAATTTGTCATTGGGCTATTTATCAAAATGTKTTGTCAACAGGAATAGAAATTTCACTTCCAACATTAATTTCAAATGGTATTGTACCTAATTATGTAAAAACAGCTGAATGAGTCCAAAAACTTGGTTTGATTGATTTTTGATGTTAAACCAGATATCACCAAAAATAATTTGCCCCACGAGTAGCTAGGACAAACATATTTTCACAATTTCACTCACATCATTGAAATCAATCAATCCRAGCACATTTTGCAGCTCATTCGGTAGTTTTTACCTAATAATGTAAAATCCTGTATAAAATGTAAGAACCATTTATATTCCAAAAACATACACTGAAACTGATACTGTTGCTGCTTCCTGACTTTTTGGATTTTTGATTTATGGCCGAGTGTCAAAACACCGGTTTTAGATGTCCAAATTCATAATCAATATGCTGAAATAAGTTGTGATATTTTGAAGACCAATACATAAATGTTACTCCCTACGAACATTTCACACTAAATTAGTACCTTCTAAACTGCACACGCACCATTATTTACCAAGCGTTATTGATTAGCATGTTCTACTGAAGGGCKTAAAATTAACACCCGCAACCAGCCAAATGKAGGTAGATTTTGGCAGTGGCGGGTAAGATGTCCCTTTCACTGGCCACGTTGGCAGATGTTCAGGGCACCATTTCACTCACATTTGTGAATGAAAATAGTCAAGTATGACCCCACATTTATAGTCAAATAAATGCTGCAGCAGCTGTTTTCAAAGTATTTCTTCCATTCTGTTTCATAGCTGGTAAATGAATCGCACAAAGTCAATGAATCCTATATAACCTATTCCACCTCACGCTGCAACACTGCCTGGTTGGGGGCTGTGTGCATGTGAAGAGCTGAGAGAAAGTTGC
Source organism: Salvelinus sp. IW2-2015 (assembly GCF_002910315.2). Classification (NCBI taxonomy): domain Eukaryota; kingdom Metazoa; phylum Chordata; class Actinopteri; order Salmoniformes; family Salmonidae; genus Salvelinus; species Salvelinus sp. IW2-2015. The sequence goes on along the minus strand of NC_036871.1, from coordinate 5,513,136 downwards.
ATTTTTAGAAGCACAGCGCACAGGGATAAAAGTTGGTCTAATTAACTTGAAAGGTAAGTCTACTGAAGTGAGACTTTTTGTCCTTGTGTTTCTTGGATATTTACATTGTTTTGTTCACAAGRAAGATGGTTTTTCTATGGTTGAGTTTCAACTGCTCGCAAGGAGAAGACAACGCAGACTCAATCTCACAGGCACAAACATGACGAGTTATCGCAATAACATTTCACCCTTACAGGGGCAGGCAAACATTTGTGTCTCATCTGTGATATTTTGGTTAAAAGACTCAGATCACAAAAAAATGCAATTAAACAATATACCACATTACTTCTTACTAGTAATACATGTATTGTTTTAGAAAAATTACAAAGCATGCTCATCATTTTTTGTTGGTGTAATTTGAGCAGGGAAAATTTATATTTTGGCTGGTAAAAAATGAGTGACTTATAGATTTTAAAATCTACCTGTCACAGTGACTGGTGGACCAAAAAGTTAATTTGCCCTGTTCTACTGTAATCAATAGTGCGTGCAAATGAATCTCTCTCGTTGATATTGTATTGAAATCAATGGAACTGGGACAATAACCGCAGCGACATGTACCATTTGCACTCTTCTAATACAGCGTTTCCCAAACGCGATCCTGGGCCCACCCTGGGTGCACTACACAGCTGATTTAAATGACCAACTCATCAAGCTTTGATCATTTGAAATCAGCTGTGTAGTGCTAGGGGGGGGGGGGGACATCTGGGAGGGTGCCCAGGACCAAGTTTGGGAAGCTATGTTCTAACAGACAAACCTCAATGAACTTGGACACACTACGTGTGTTGATAAACGACAACCTGTTGTAGCCATTTATCAACTTATATCTCTGTGAGAAAATGATGGCCAATACGGAAAAGGAAACCGTTTTCACAGGATCATTTCAACCAATCACCACCTTACACCAGTTTCTAGGTTTTGAATGATAGTTTAATCCTCAAATCCATGAATTCACCAGGCCAGAGACTTACGGGAGGAGCTACCGATTTTTTTCCCTAGCCACGGTGGTCTGAAAATGACAGCTACGTTAAATCCCACTACAGACTGGCGCGTATGACAAAAACACTGGTACTAAACCAAAGTTATTGATCTGTTTTAAGCTCGTTATGACTATAAACTTGATACTAACATCACCAATCGGAAGTAAAAATGTGTATTTCCTGTTCTTGTGTGTTGATAACGTCAGTCTAATGTACTAACACTTCCTGTCCACCATAGGGACATTAACGTAGTATAATGAAATATGTCAAAGTAATTCAATACATCGTTCTTCCTACTTTAACCACGGAGAAAGGCTCCTAAACACAATTTAACCAGGCGCTCTATATCAGAGCGTCAATAGCCAGGGTGTGTAGCAGGCTGAACGTTCGACCTCCCTAGCTACTAACGTTACTAGTTAACCTTAGCTATGACAGACCGTTGTCAGGCTCGGCTACCTGACTAACGTTAATTGACTAGTTAGGTAGCTAGTTAACTACATCCAGCCGACTTGGATAGCTAGCTGGCGSCTACCCAGTTTCGCGAGGGACGCTACTACTAGTAATTATCCAACGTTAGTTAACTACTATTATCGAAAGATGCAAGTTCGTTGGTTAGTACCTAGCGAACGAACGTTAGCTTCATAGTTAGCTAGGTCTATAGATCCCGCTCTTTGCTATCTAGTTAACTAACGGTACTCAATTCACATTTACTCGATAGTAACGTTAGCAAGCTAACTAGCGGTTGGGTTTGTAGTGCCAGTAATGGCTATGCTAACTAACGAGCCAGTGTCAAGCTGGGTTAGCAAGCTAACTAGCTAGCCATCTAACGTTAGCCAACTGAATAAGGGAACAGGATGAGTGCAGGACAAGCTTGTACTGTACGCATTCAACGATGAGCTGTGCAAAATATGGTCAATAATCCCTTTTAACCATCAGAGATGGACCATTGGTGTAAAATATAATCGAAAAACAATGCTATTCGATTTATTTACCGCAGAAACAGCCACCGCCATGAAGCACACCTTTCAGCACAGGGCGACGCCAATGAGGACTTCTTCTTCTATGATGTTTATTGGCTCCTAGCAACCAACTTCAAAGGTGCATTACCGCCACCTACTGGACTGTAGGGATCAGGGGCCGGTTGCATCAGCTACGTGTAAAGCCGTCCTCAGGCTCCCATCCGGAACATGTATTTATTTGTATTTATTTTTTATCTTTATTTAACAAGGCAAGTCAGTTAAAAAACAAATTCTCATTTACAATGACAGCCTACCAAAAGGCCTCCTTTTGGGATGGGGATTGGGAATATAAAATATATATATATTGGACAAAACACACATTATTTTATTTATTTTTAATGACGACCTACCAAAAGGCCTCCTGTGGGGACGGGGGCTGTGATTAAAAATAAATTAAATACAAATATAGGACAAAACAAACATCATGACAAGAGAGACAACACAACACTACACAAAGAGAGACCGAAGACAACATCACATCATGGCAGCAACACATAACAACATAGCATGGTAGCAACACATGACAACAACACAACATGGAAGTAGCACAACATGTTAGCAGCACATAACATAGTAAAAACATTATTGGGCACAGACAACAGCACAAAGGGCAAGAAGATAGAGAAAACAATACATCACGTGAAGCAGCCACAAGTGTCATTAAGAATGTCCATGATTGAGTCTTTGAATGAAGAGATTGAGATACAACTGTCCAGTTTGAGTGTTTGTTGCAGCTCGTTCCAGTCTCTACCTGAAGCGAACTGAAAAGAAAAGCGACCCAGGGATGTGTGTGCTTTGGGGACCTTTAACAGAATGTGACTGGCAGAACTGTTGTTGTATGTGGAAGATGAGGGTTGCAGTAGGTATCTCAGATAGTGGGGAGTGAGGCCAAAGAGGGTTTTATAAATAAGCATCAACCAGTGGGGGTTGCGACTGGTATACAGAGATGACCAGTTTACAGAGGAGTATATAGTGCAGTGATGTGTCCTGTAAGGAGCAAGGGTGGCAGATCTGATGGCTGAATGGTAAAGAACACCTCGATGCTCTAGAGCACCCTTACCTGTCGATCTATAAATTAAGTCTCCGTAATCTAGCATGGGTAGGATGGTCATCTGAATAAGGGTTCGTTTGACAGCTGGGGTGAAAGAGGAGCGATTATGATAGAAGAAACCAAGTCCAGATTTAACCTTAGCCTGCAGCTTGGATATGTGCTGAGAGAAGGACAGTGTACCATCTAGCCATACTCCCAAGTACTTGTATGAGGTGGCTACCTCAAGCTCTAAACCCTCAGAGGTAGTAATCACACCGGTGTGAAGAGGGGCATTTTTCTTTCCGAACCACGTGACCTTAGTTTTGGAGGTGTTCAGAACAATGTTAAGGGCAGAGAAAGCTTGTAGGACACTAAGAAAGCTTTGTTTTAGAGAGTTTAACACAAAATCCGAGGAGAGGTAAGTTGAGTACAAGACTGTATCATCTGCATATAAATGTATGAGAGAGCTTCCTACTGCCTGAACTATGTTGTTGATGTAAATTGAGAAGAGCATGGGACCAAGGATCGAGCCTTGGTGTACTCTCTTGGTGACGGGCAGTGGCTGAGACAGCAGATGTTCTGACTTTATACCCTGCACTCTTTGAGAGAGGTAGTTAGCAAACCAGGCCAAAGACCCCTCAGAGACACCAATACTCCTTAGCCGGCCCACAAGAATGGAATGGTCTACCGTATCAAAAGCATTGGCCAAGTCAACAAAAATAGCAGCACAATATTGCTTAGAATCAAGGGCAATGGTGTCATCATTTAGGACCTTCAAGGTTGCAGTGACACATCCATAACCTGAGCGGAAACCAGATTGCATACCAGAGAGAATACTATAGATATTAAGAAAGCCAGTCAGTTGATTATTGCCAAGTTTTTCCAACACTTTTGATAAACAGGGCAAAATATAAATTGCCGTATAACAGTTAGGATCAGCTTGATCTCCCCTTTAAATAAGGGACGCACTGTGGCTGCCTTCCAAGCAATGGGAACCTCCCCAGAAAGGAGAGACAGGTTAAAAAGGTCAGAGACAAGCTTGGTGATGATAGGGGCAGCAACCTTAAAGAAGAAAGGATCTAAACCTTCTGACCCAGCTGTTTTTTGGGGGTCAAGTTTTAGGAGCTTCTTTAGCATCTCGGACTCAGTGACCGCCTGCAGAGAGAAACTTTGTAGTGGGACAGGGGGAAAAGAGGGAGGAGCATCCGGGCTAGTCGCATTAGAAGGGCTGAGAGATGTGGAAATGTTGGACGGGCAAGGAGGCATGGTTGAGCCAAATAGGAATCCTGGCTTAATGAAGTGGTGATTAAAGAGTTCAGCCATGTGTTTCTTGTCAGTAACAACCACATCACCAACATTAAGGGACATGGGCAGCTGTGAGGAGAGGGTTTATTCTCCAGGTCTTTAACCGTTTTCCAGAACTTCTTGGGGTTAGACCCACAGAGAGAGAGAAGTGCTCCTTAAAGTAACTAACTTTGGCCCTCCGGATAGCCTGAGTGCACTTATTTCTCATTTGCCTGAAGGAGAGCCAGTCAGCCTGAGTATGCGTGTGCCGAGCCTTTCGCCAAATGGAATTCTTGAGGTGGAATAACTCTGCCAGATCAAGGTTGAACCAGGGGCTGAACCTGTTTTTAATTTTAATTTTATTTATGGGGGTGTGTTAACAATACCACTGAAAATATTTAAAAAAGAAGGTCCAAGCGTCTTCAACAGAGGGGATCAAGGTGATTCTATACCAATTTACACAGGCCAGGTCATGAAGGAAGGCTTGTTCATTAAAGTTTATTAGCAAGCGTCTATGACAAATCAGGACAGGTCGTTTAATTAACTGAGCAGCCATTACGAACACAGGCTGTAAAACAGTGATCACTGTCACAAATTCAGACTTAGTGTAAGGGGCCAGGAGAGAGCTTAGGGCAGGTAGGGTACAGGCCGGTGCTGATGGTGGATGATAACACCCAGCAACAGTCAACAAAGCGAAATTTGAAAGCTTAATGCTTAAAACCAGCAAATCAAATTGTTTGGGGACAGACTTGGTAGAGACAACCGAGCACTGAAGGTGATCCTTGGTAAAGATTGCCACTCCCCCACGTTTGGAAGATCTGTCTTGCTGAAAAAGGTTATAACCAGAAAGGTTAAAATCAGTGTTCAAAACACTCTTTTTTAACCATGTCTCAGTAATGACCAACACATCTGGATTGGAGCTGTGAATCCACACTTTAAATTGATCCATTTTAGGTAATAAGCTTCTAGTGTTAATGTAKAGAAAACTTTTACGAGAGGCTTTTACGAAGGCTTTTACGAGAGCAGAAATCAGTGAAGCAGAAATCAGAGCACAAGTCATAATTGGGGCTAGTAACAGAAATGGGCCAGGGTGTATGTACACATTTCCAGATGTCATCAGCAGTAATATTTCAGGGCACGGCAGAGGACAGGGAGAGCTCTGCAGTGTTGATTTTATATGAKATTTGAATGTGCATCAGGTGGTAACCAGATCATATTGTACAGCAATTTCCTCAGGTAATATGAATACAAAGCCAGCGAAAGGTGGTTAGAATAGGATGGGAGGCCAAGAGTCCGTGTAACCAATAGAGGGTCAGAGTCCCGAGTGTGGGGACAAACATATTCTGTCCCACGGTTGGGTAAATGAGTAAGTTCATAGACAACAAAGCACGCAAGAGTCATGGGGAAAATAGCATAAAGCACAAGAAAAAAATAAAACGACTTGGGGCTAGCCATTGTAAGTTCAAAGAGTCACTTGCCCCAACAAGATAACTTGAGAGAGTAGCTCTCTTTTTTTCTACCATGTTATTGACTTGTTTATTGTTTACTCCATGTGTAACTCTGTGTTGTTGTCTGTTCACACTGCTATGCTTTATCTTGGCCAGGTCGCAGTTGCAAATGAGAACTTGTTCTCAACTAGCCTACCTGGTTAAATAAAGGTGAAAAAATAATAATAATAAAAAAAGAAAATGAGTCCTGTAGGCTATAAAAGTTTGAGATAAAATAAATAAATAGTACACCTACTGTATACTAGTTAATTAAAGAGTTTCTGAGGAAGCTCACATAATAAGCTTCACAAGTTAATTAGCCAAAATTCAGATCAGTGTGTCCATGCACACCGTGTGTGTGTCCATGCACACCGTGTGTGTATATGTGCGTGTAAGATGGAGGCAAGCGAAAGCTCGTGAGAGAGGGGGGGAGTGTGGTGGTTGTACTTGTGCAAGACAGGGGGAGACAGGCCAGGGCAGACGGGGAACAGATCATCAGGTGGGATCAGCAGTGCAGCAGCGCCAGTAGGTGTCACACCCGCTTGGGAGAAGCTTTTTTCGGGAGGCTGAGTCGGAGATTAGGCATTCAAGTTTGCACGACTAAAATCTCCTCGGCAAAAACGTCAATATTAATATTTCTTGAGTTATGTTAGATTCATTCGGACTGTTTTGAGGAAGTGCCTATTTGTTCATCTTGAGATGACGTTGCCAGTATACTGCCTGACAATAGTCAGAATTAATCTAAATTAACTAAAGAAAACTGTCATTAATTTGGATGGTTTTGCCAAGGAGATCTAAGTCGCACAATTTTACATCTAACTAACATGTTAGGTGCAGTATTTCTCAAGTGAAAAAATGTGCATGACACGGAAGTTCAAAGCCGACCTCTTCTAATACACCAGATTATTTTAAAATCTCACACAGAAATTATAAAAATAATTTTGTTGTTAATGGAAGTCTGCAGTACCCCGGTCGGCCTTCAATTTGAGTTGCTCAATGAGAGGAGGCAGCACTGAGCTAGCCTGCAACGTCACTTCCTGGAGTAGCTTAAAAGTTATTGCCTAACTGAAGACAACTGGGAACTCGGAAATCTCTGACTTCTGACTTCAGCGCGTTCAAGACAACTGGGAACTCGGGAAAACATGAGCTCCTACTGGGAAAAACCTTTTGAACGGTCATCCAACTCAGGAACACTGGCATCTTTCTTGGGAAGTGTCTCCTAGCCCTGATCCTCGAGTACCCCCAACAGCACATAGTCTCATTGTAGACCTTGACAAACATGCCTCATTCAACTCATTGAGGGCTTGATGATTAGTTGACAAGTTGAATCTGGTGTGCTTGTCCAGGGTTACAATAAAAATTATTGTAAACGCAATACGTTTCATGACTCACTTGGGATACGTCATCAGAGTCGGTACAGCCACCTGGCTTCTTCACGCATCGCGCCAACAGAAACAAACATCTCTCTGGTAAGAAGAAGGGCGGGGGTGTATACCTTATGATTAACGAGACTTGGTGTGATCATAACAACATACAGGACCTCAAGTCCTTCTGTTCACCTGACCTAGAATTCCTTACAATCAAATGCCGACCACAATATCTACCAAGAGAATTCTCTTCGATCATAATCACAGTCGTGTATATTGCCCCCAAGCAGACACATCGACGGCCCTGAAAGAACTTCATTTGACTCTATGTAAACTGGAAACCACATATCCTGAGGCTGCATTTATTGTAGCTGGGGATTTTAACAAGGCTAATCTGAAAACAAGGCTCCCTAAATTGTATCATTATATCGAATGCATGACCCGGGCTGGCAAAACCCTCGATCATTGTTATTCTAACTTCCGCGACGCATATAAAGCCCTCCCCCGCCCTCCTTTCGGAAAATCTGACCACGACTCCATTTTGTTGCTCCCAGCCTACAGACAGAAACTAAAACAGAAAACGCTCGTGCTCAGGTCTGTTCAACGCTGGTCTGACCAATCGGATTCCACGCTTCAAGATTGCTTCGATCACTTGGACTGGGAAATGTTCCGCATAGCGTCGGACAATAACATTGATGAATATGCTGATTCGGTGAGCGAGTTTATTAGCAAGTGCATCGGGGATGTTGTCCCCACAGCGTCTATTAAAAACATTCCTGTTAAAATATTTTATCAAGGTTTAAGATAAATTATTAAATAATTATACCCGGAAACATAACCATTAGGATTAGAGGTTATGTAGCATGGACAAGGGGTAATTAAAAATGATAACCATTGGGGAAGAAAGGAATGTATGTGTGTGCCGAAAGAAAGCAAAGAGACTCCTTGACCGATGTTTGAACCAACCCCGCGAAAACTCTGGGGAGATGAGATAAGACAGGGAGAGCCCCTCCAGGTTTCCCGTATCTGGGGGGGACTGGAACTGTCAGCTGAGTGGTAATAAACTGTGGTGAGACTCCAGGGGAAAATCCCATATATTAGTGTGTATGTATGTGTGTAGGTTAAGAGCAAAGTATAAAAGGAATGTTTTTGTATATGCACTGGAGAGCTCTCGCCAATAAAATTGTATCTGARTAATTGTGAGATGGGAATTCTGTCGGTTTCATTTAAACCAGAACTTTACAACCTCTGGGGTTCAGACCTAAAAAGATAATTGCAATTTATGAACATGAATTACTAAATTACATAACAATTCCCCAACCAGAAACCGTGGATTGATGGCAGCATTTGTGCAGAACTGAAAGCGCGAACAACTGCTTTTAATCAGGGCAAGGTGACCGGAAACATGACCGAATACAAACAGTGTCGCTAATCCCTCCGCAAGGCAATCAAACAAGCTAAGCGTCAGTATAGAGACAAAGTAGAGTTGCAATTCAACGGCTCAGACACGAGAGGTATGTGGAAGGGTCTATAGTCAATCAAGGACTACAAAAGGAAAACCAGCCATGTCTCGGACCACGATGTCTTTCTCCCAGACAAACGAAATAACTTCTTTGCTCGCTTTGAGGACAATACAGTGCCACTGACACGACCCGCTACCAAAACCTGCGGGTTCTCCTTCACTGCAGCCAACGTGAGTAAAACATTTCAACATGTTAACCCTCGCAAGGCTGCCGGCCTAGACGGCATCCCCAGCCGCGTCCTCAGAGCTTGCGCAGACCAGCTGGCTGGTGTGTTTACGGACATATTCAATCAATCCTTTTCCCAGTCTGCTGTTCCCACATGCTGCAAAAGGGCCACCGTTGTTCCTGTTCCAAAAAAGCGAAGGTAACTGAGCTAAATAACTATTGCCCCTTAGCACTCACTTCTGTCATCATGAAGTGCTTTGAGAGACTAGTCAAGGACCATATCACKTCCACCCTACCTGACACCCTAGACCCACTCCAATTTGCTTACCACCCCAATAGATCCAAAGACGACGCAATCGCAATCACACTGCACACTGCCCTAACCCATCTGCACACTGCCCTAACTCAGAGGAATAGCTATGTAAGAATGCTGTTCATCGATTACAGCTCAGCACTTAACACCATAGTACCCTCCAAACTCGTCATTAAGCTCGAGACCCTGGGTCTCGACCCCGCCCTGTGCATCTGGGGCCTGGGCTTCCTGACGGGCCGCCCCCAGGTGGTGAGGGTAGGAAACAACATCTCCACCCCGCTGATCCTCAACACTGAGGCCCCTCAAGGGTGCGTTCTCAGCCCTCTCCTGTACTCCCTGTTCACCCATGACTGCGTGGCCATGCACGCCTCCAACTCAATCATCAAGTTTGCAGACGACACTACAGTGGTAGGCTTGATTACCAACAACGACGAGACGGCCTACAGGGAGCAGGTGAGGGCCCTCGGAGTGTGGTGTCAGGAAAATAACCTCACACTCAATGTCAACAAAACAAAGGAGATGATCGTGGACTTCAGGAAACAGCAGAGGGAGCAGCCCCCTATCCACATCGACGGGACAGTAGTGGAGAAGGTGCAAAGTTTTAAGTTCCTCGGCGTACACATCACGGACAAACTAAAATGGTCCACCCACACAGCGTGGTGAAGAAGGCGCAGCAGCGGGTGGACAGATGCACAATCGAGAGCATCCTGTCGGGCTGTATCACCGCCTGGTACGGCAACTGCTCTGCCCACAACAGTAAGGCTCTCCAGAGGTTAGTGAGGTCTGCACAACGCATCACCGGGGGCAAACTACCTGCCCTCCAGGACACCTACACCACCCGATGTCACAAGAAGGCCAAAAAGATCATCAAGGACAACAACCACCCGAGCCACTGCCTGTTTACCCCGCTATCATCCAGAAGGCAAGGTCAGTACAGGTGCATCAAAGCTGGGACCGAGAGACTGAAAAACAGCTTCTATCTCAAAGCCATCAGACTGTTACACAGCCATCACTAACAGTGAGTGGCTGCTGCCAACATACTGACTCATCTCTAGCCACTTTAATAATGAATAAATTGATGTAATAAATGTATCACTAGCCACTTTAAGCAATGCCACTTTATATAATGTTTACATACCCTACATTACTCATCTCATATGTATATACTGTACTCTATACCATCTACTGCATCTTGCCTATGCCGTTCGGCCATCGCTCATTCATATATTTTTATGTACATATTCTTATTCATTCCTTTACACTTGTTGGGAAATTGTTAGGTTAGATTACTTGTTAGATATTACTGCATGGTCGGAACTAGAAGCACAAGCATTTCTCTACGCTCGCATTAACATCTGCTAACCATGTGTATGTGACAAATACATTTGATTTGACTTGAGTAGTGGTGTTTGGGTAACCAGGAAAAAAGATCCATATTACAACCCATGTGTTGTGATAATTGCGTTGTTTGCTCTATAAATTGTTAGTTCATATTCCTTGCCACCAGTGGCAATTTTAGCATGTAAATCTTGATGGGGCAAACATACAAATGTAGAATGCATGCCAGCAAAGCCACTACACAACACACAAAGTTTACATACACCTTAACAAAATACATTTAAACTCAGTTTRTCACAATTCCTGACATTTAATCCTGGTAAAAATGTCCTGTRTTAGGTCAGGTAGGATCACCATTTTATTTTAACAATGTGAAATGTCAGAATAATAGTAGAGAGAATGATTTATTTCAGCTTTTATTTCTTTCATCACATTCCCAGTGGGTCAGAAGTGTACATACACTCAATTAGTATTTGGTAGCATTGCCTTTTTAAATTGTTTAACTTGGGTCAAACGTTTCAGATAGCCTTCCACAAGCTTCCCACAATAAGTTGGGTGAATTTTGGCCCATTCCTCCTGATAGAGCTGGTGTAACTGAGTCAGGTTTGTAGGCCTACTTGTTCGCACATGCTTTTTCAGTTCTGCCCACACATTTTCTATGGGATTGAGGTCAGGGCTTTGTGATGGCCACTCCAATACCTTAACTTTGTTGTCCTTAAGCCATTTTGCCACAACTTTGGAAGTATGCTTGGGGTCATTGTCCATTTGGAAGACCCATTTGTGACCAAGCTTTAACTTCCTGACTGATGGTCTTGAGATGTTGCTTCAATATATCCACATCATTTTCCTACCTCATGATGCCATCTATTTTGTGCAGTGCACCAGTCCCTCCTGCAGCAAAGCACCCCCACAACATGATGCTGCCACCKCCGTGCTTCACAATTGTGATGGTTTTCTTCGGCTTACAAGCTTCCCCCTTTTTCCTCCAAACATAATGATGGTCATTATGACCAAACAGTTCTATTTTTGTTTCACCAGACCAGAGGACATTTCTCCAAGAAGTATGATCTTTGTCCCCATGTGCAGTTGCAAACCGTAGTCTCGCTTTTTATGGGGGTTTTGGAGCAGTGGAATTATAAGTGAAATAATCTGTCTGTAAACAATTGTTGGAATGACTACTTGTGTCATGCACGAAAGTAGATGTCCTATCCGACTTGACAAAACTATAGTTTGTTAACAAGAAATTTGTTGAGTGGTTGAAAAACGAGTTTCAGTGACTCCAACCTAAGTGTATGTAAACTTCCGACTTCAACTGTATATATTGTTTTCTGTATTTCTCTGTCGACAATGTTTTTCCAGTCTTTGTCAAAGAGAAGGTCATTGGGACAAGAATTAACATTTTGTCGGTGGTTCCTAAACAACATAGCTTCTGTTTTGTTGTCTTTGATGAGTTGGTCTTGAGACTTTAGCACAGGTATGATATTATTCATTTTGTCTCCATTAATTGTTTAGATTTTTTTTGCCAGAAGTTCCGAGGGTTAGTGTCTGTATCTAGCTGGTGATAAAAGGCAGTCCACTGTTGCTGTTTGTGGAGGGTGAGTTGGTATCTGATATGATTCTGTAACTGATTAACTTCTGTTTTCAGGTTTGGTGCTCTTGTTCTAATAAAATCTATCGAGACCTTTCTCTTCTGCTTGATGAGACTGAGGATATGTGGTGGGAGTTGTCGTTGTGGTGYTCTGATGGTGGTAAGTGAAATAGTTTCTTCCCGGGCCTGGATGAGGACACTCCCGATTCTCTCAGCCACCTGGTCCAAATCCTTGGTGTTCTGTATTGTTACTGCAATATTTCTTATCTTGTCTGTAATGCATTTTCTGTATTTTTCCCAGTTTGCTTTTTTGTAGTTGTACCTTTGTTTTGCCGGTTGAAGTTGGAGAGAAAAGGAGGCAAGGACAGGAAGGTGGTCACTTCCCACGCCATGACTAACGAGAAGCTAAGGAGGTTAGCGGACAAGTCCGGGGAACAGAGGACAAGATCAAGAATGTCTGCCGTGGAGGTGCAAGAATGTATGTGTGTTGGCTCATCGGTGTTGAGGATGGCCAGGTTTGTTGTCAAGGATATCCCTTAATACCCTTCCCGAGGGTTTTGTAGTATTGCAGTTAAAATCAATGTGTTTGGTATTAAAATCTCCCATTATGATGGTATCGCCATTGTGGTCTGCAAGGGCAGTAATCCATTTTTCAGAGGGTGTTGTTGTGGGTGGACAGTATAAAGTGGCTATCAGAAGAGTTGTATGTGCATTTAAGGGTATTTTTACTGCAGTGTACTCGTTGTTGTTAAGTTCTTCTTTGGTGAGGTTAAAAACAGCTTCAGAGTACTCAATTCCTTCCTCTAAAAGAAGTGCCACACTACCTCTGCATCCCTCTGGTCGATCCTTTCTGAGAATGTTATAGCCAGGAATGCGGAATCTTGTATTAGTACTTAGAAAGGATTTGTGTATAGAGGCAATGCTAATTTGCTTTTCTAGAAGAAGTTGCATCAGCTCCTATTTGTTTCTCCTTATACTTCTGATGTTGACARGTAATTTTTTTTATTAGAGTAGCCATTTGATTTGGAGTGTAGTTAAGACTAAAAAATGTGTTTCAGAGTTAAGAGGTAGGGCCGTCTCTGTGTTTCGTTATGCTGTCCATAACTCTCTCTAGGCTGACACTTGTTTCAGGTTCTCTTTCCACGGGATAAGGTAAGTCCATTACAGTTTCTGTGTGTCTCTCTGGGTGTGTTGTTTCATGTGTTTTTAACAGGTGTCTCTGGTTCCTTCTGTAGATTCTCTCGTTTGGTGTTCGTACTATGTATGAACTTGTTTTCCAAGTACAACTGTTTTCCAAGTACACTTGCTGGTTGCCATTTGTTGTCTTGTCTGATCCTTACTCGTTCTCCTTCCTTCTTGACCGAAAGCTTAGTCAAAGTAGTGTTTTTGTCTCTGTCTGCTTGTGAGACGGCTCCTGAAATGCTGATCTCTTTGATGTTGGAATCTTTCTCTTCAGCCTTCTTCCCATTAATAGTTGTGCTGGTGAGATACCTACTCCATCCAGGGGTGTGTTTCTGTACTCAAGGAGAGCTATGTAAGGATGTAAGCTGTCTTGTACCTTTCTCAACAGGCTCTTCACAGTCTGAACTTCTCTCTCAGCTTGGCCGTTTGACTGTGGAAATCTAGGGCTCGACGTGACATGTTTGAAATCCCAGCTGGTAGAGAACTCTGACATTTCTTGACTCAGCAACTCTTCCATTATTGGAGCACAAAACGTCAGGTACTTGCGAAGATTAACTTTAGTGCTATAATGACGTGTTTTCTTGTTGTTCCACTGAGCTTGGAGATTTCTGGGTATTTTGAGTAGATATTCTGTGTCATTGTAATGAAAGAGGTCTCCTCAAACTTTGGCCCAAGCTCTCTCTGGGACTGGATGAGACATGGATGAGGCTCTTTGGTATTGATTTTGTGTGCGTTGCAGACTGCACATTTTGTTACAACATCTTCAAATCTGTTTAGCCATGCCTGGCCAGAACAGAACATCTCTTGCTTGATTCTTACATTTTACGATTCCCCTGTATGCTTCATGGACTTTTTCCAGAATTTATTCTCTCATTTTCTGATGAACGACAAGTTTTGAACTTTTAAACAGCAGTCCATCAAGTCCTCTCTGAAGGTCCAATAGTGCGGAATTTTCTTTGCAATTTTTCCTCTTCTGTCTCGCCATCCTTTTTTTAAACTGTTTCTGTGACCGGTCTTAACTCTTCATCTTCTGCTGTTGCTGTTTTGAATTGCTGCAGTATTTCTTCTGAAACAGGAAGTTGATGAGCGATGTACTTTACATCTAGCAATTTCTCTAGCAACCTGTTCCTTCAGGTACGCTCATCTCAGCGCATCAGTGATGTACATCTCCTTTCCTGGTTTATATCACATGGAGACTGTATCTCTGTAGTCTCATCAGCATTCTCTGTAGTCTGGCTGGTGATCCACCTGGATCGGTTCTCCATACAGGTATTGATGAAACTTCTCTCAGCCATACACTATTGCCAGTAGCTCTTTTTCAATTTGAGCATATCTCTTGACATTGAGGGATCTTGACCCATATGCGATTGGCTGACCACCATGCAGGATCACAGCTCCCAAGCCTTCTGAGCTTGCATCCTGAGATAGGGTCACAGATTTTTTCACATCATAGTACTTTAACACTGGCGCATTGCTGATGAGTGATTTCAAGCTTTTGAAGCTCTGTTACTGTGAAGACTCCCAGTGCCACTGAACGTCTCCTTCCAGCAGTTGTTTCAGTGGTGTGCTGACATCTGAGAGATTTAAGATTAACTTTGCGAGATACTGCAACTTTCCCATGAACCTCTGAACCGCTACACCTTTTGGGAGTCTGGTTTCAGGCCTTGTTTGCTTAACACATGTCCAAGGAAGCGAATTTATGTAATTCTGATTTTGCACTTGTCCTTATTCAGTTTCAAGTTGATGCTTCTCAGTCTCCGGTCGTGCTGCTCTGTGTCATCACCCCAGACGAATGTCATCCATGATGTTTATGACACCTTCCAGACATTCCAAATGCTGGGCGAGGCACCTCTGAAAAACCTCTGGAGCAGACGCAATTCCAAACCGCAGTCACTTGAATGAATACCTCCCTAACAGTGCTCTCTTCATCCAGTTGGATTTGCCAGAATCCTTGGTTTGCCTCATCTACTGAAAATACCTTGGCGTTAGGCATTTCAGCAACTACCTCTTCAATGGTACGTAAATTACAATGTTCTCTCTTGATGGCTTTGTGTTTAGATCCTGTGGGTCCATGCATACCTGTATTTTGATTGTCACCAAGCTGTCTACCCCTTCAATAGGCTCAGTTTGCCTGACGACAACATCCATGTTTGCCATGCGGTTCAGTTTTTCACTTTTCCGGGTGAGTGAACCACTGGTGTGACTTCTAGGTCTATTTGTATGTAATGAACTCCMGGAACACATCCAAGTCGTGAATAAATCTTCCTATTCACTCAAAATGTCAGTCTGAATATTCACTGTATTAAGCCCATTTGCAGACAAGCTGATAATCCAAATGTTGCTGGTGCGTCTTGTTCTATCACTTGAAACTCCAGTTCAACCACTTTACCTTTGTATTGACACTTGAGTGTTTTCTTGCCTTTTGCCTCCTACTGGTGGTCTGAATACMTCACTAGCTTGCAGTTGGAATTTTGCATGGAATTGCCACTTCCTTTCACTTTCAGGGTTGTCAAGTCTCTCATGGACAACACATTACACTCAGCTCACGTATCTGTGGTGTTATTTGCATATTGCATCCTGATTGGCAATATGCTAATCATGGCCTGTGGGAATGTAGGGGTTCATCAGAACATTTCTCTCTCGTGACTTGTAATGTGAAGCAACATCACGTCAGCAATAAATATGCCTTCATAAAGATTCACCGTGAGTAGTTATTTTACTCACGTACAGACAAGATTGATTGCACAACATGGTGTCAGAAGTTGGATAGAACGAGTGTATTTACTAACAGAGTTTAAATTACAGTACTGGGTTGAAAAGTTTTGGGTAAAAAAAATRGAGGAGGCTAATCAGCATGGATGATGTCGCGGGAGAAGCGCAGCAGCCACTGGCAGCAGTGGGAAGAGGCCTGCCACCCGTGCAAGGTGCACCGGGAGGGGCACAGATACTCGCACATACAGGCCCAACTTTTAGCATCCAGCCCCTGGAGCCGTTTGATTTTTCTAAACCTCAAGAATGAACCAAATGAATTAGGAGCTTTCGTCAGGCGAATAATCTTCACACATCTACTGAGGAGAACCAGGTAAACACTGTATATGTGACGAAGCAGATGCCGTTTCGAGGGGTCTAAACCTAAACGAACTTGAGCAAAAACAGTATGGACAAATAAGAGATGGATTTTTTGCATTCTTTATTGTGAAAAAGAACATGATCTACGAGAGAGCTCGCTGTAACATGCGGAGACAGGGGGGGAAATGAAACAGAGGATTATTTTTGTCACAGCCTTATATGCCTTAGCAGAGTACTGCAACTGGTCTTTTGCATAATTAACTAATTAGAGACAGGCTTGTCGTTGGGTTAGCAGACATATATCTGTCAGAAGTATGCAGCTAGATAAAGATCTCACGCTAGAGAGAGCCATTGAGATGGCAAGGCAAACTGAAGAAGTGTAAAAGCAGCAAAGTTGCTTGCGAGGTGACACAGAAACAACAAAAGAGGCATCCTCAGTGGATAGAGTTATGCAGAAAAGCGGCCAGTGGAAACAGAAATTARAGCGTGAGAAAGCTAGCCATGGAAATGCTAACGCTAATGACAAAAYGTAGTCAAAGTGTCGAAACTGAGGTAAAATCAATGCACAACCAAGAGCATAGTGTGCAGCTAATGAAGTAGTGTGTCACTCCTGTGGGAAGAAGGGACATTACCTATGTGTGTGTATGTCATCAAGAGCCGTAAACATGGTTTAAGAAGATGATGATAGCATTTTCCAAGGACAATGACAGCAGGAAGTGACCCATGGATGATTGACATTCAAGTGATGGACAGAAATGTGAAATTCAAAATATATGACTGTTGATGTGACTGTTATCCCAGACAATGTGTTCAATCACATTTTTGCAGTAACCAGCAAGCCAGCTCTGCAAAAACCAACAAAAGGTCTGCTAGGACCAGGAAGTGCGCCGCTGGACGTGGTCAGCGTCACAAGTGTGGTTCTACGAAAGGGAGAAAAGGAGACACTGGAGGTCATGTATGATGTCAACAGAGATCTACACACAGCTTTACTAGGCAGACCAACTATCACAAAGATTGAGCTAGTTGCTCGACTCGACAGCATTGATTTACAGACACTGAAAGAAAGCTATCCAAAGCTGTGCAGCGGTCTTGGCACAGTACAACACCCATATACCATCAAGCTGAAACCCGGCGCAGAACCCTATTCACTCTACAACGGATTCCTCTGACAGGATATGTGTTGATTTCACCAGTCTCAATGAGTCAGTGTYTAGAGACAAATACATACTTCCCACTGTCACAGACCCTTGGCTCACTAGCCGGGGTGAAGATCTTCAGCAAGCTCGACCCGAACATGGGCTTCTTGCAGATCCCGCTAGCCGAGGAGTCAGTTAAGCTAACAACCTTCATCACACCTTTTGGACATTACTACTTCAACCATCTGCTTTTTGGCATCGATCAGCACCTGAACACTTCCAGAACAGAATGGTGACAGAGGTCACTGAAGGCCTGGAAGTTGTGGTCTGTCACATGGATGATTTGTTGGTCCCGGGCCAAACACAGGAGGCGCATGATGCAAGACCTCATGCCGCATTGCAGAAGATGGAAAAAGCCGGCTTAGCTCTGAACATGGACAAATGTGACCTGTCAAAGGGGAAGTGAAGTTCCTGGGCCACATTATCTCGGACAAAGGAGTACAGCCTGACCCGACAAAGACAGAGGCTGTCAAGGAGATGGCGGAGCCATCCAACGTCAGCGAGCTGCAAAGTTTTCTAGGAATGGTGAACCAACTGGGAAAGTTCATCCCTCAGTTAGCAGAAAAGGACAAGCCTCTCAGAAACCTACTCTCAAAGAAGAAACACTGGTCCTGCCGGGGCTAAAGCCTTCAAAGAGCTGTAGGAGGAGCTGACATCCACACCTGTGCGCGCCCTGTCCGACCCAAACAAAGAGATCAATGTGTCAGCTGATGCGTCTTTCTACGGACTAYGAGTGCTGCTGCAGAAGAATAGACCCAGTTGCCTACGCTTCCCGGTCTCTCACACCGACTGAGCAGAGATACACTCAAGTGGAAAAATAAGCTCTGGAGCTGACATGGGCACGTGAAATATTCAGAGACTTTCTCATTGATCAACACTTTCAGCTGCAAACTAATCACAAACCGCTCCTGACCCTTCTGAGGAACCAATCCTTGGACACCCTTCCTCCACAAATCCAACGCTTCAGGATGAGGCATGAATTACTCCTACACGATTACTCATMTCACTGGAAAGAATCTATGGACTGCAGACACGCCGTCACATGCACCAGTCAAAGCCAAAGCTACTGCAGCAGAAAAGGAGCTCACGGATACTTTAACACAAATATTGAGTACCAGTCAAAAGTTTGGACACACCTACTCATTCAAGGGGTTTTCTTTATTTTGACTATTTTCTACATTGTAGAATAATAGTGAAGACATCAAAACTATGAAACAACATATATGGAATCACGTAGCAACCAAAGAAAGTGTTAAACAAAATTTAAATATATTTGATATATTTGAGATTCTTCAAAGTAGCCACCCTTTGCCTTGATGACAGCTTTGCACACTCTTGGCATTCTCTCAACCAGCTTCAAGAGGTAGTCACCTSGAATGCATTTCAATTAACAGGTGTGCCTTGTTAAAAGTTCATTTGTGGAATTTCTTTCCTTCTTAATGTGTTTTAGCCAATCAGTTGTGTCGTGACAAGGTAGCGGTGGTATACTGAAGATAGCCCTATTTGGTAAAAAAACAAGTTTCTTCAACTGCATTTGCAAAAACAAACAAGAGCTATGATGAAACTGGCTTTRATGAGGACTGCCACAGGAAAGGAAGACCCAGAGTTACCTTTGCTGTAGAGGAAAAGTTCATTAGATTTACCAGCCTCAGAAATTGCAGCCCAAATAAATGCTTTACAGAGTTCAACTAACAGACATATCTCAACATCAACTGTTCAGAGGAGACTGTGTGAATCAGGCCTTCATGGCCAAATTGCTGCAAAGAAACCACTACTAAAGGACACTAATAAGAATAAGAGACGTGTTTGGGCCCAAAATACACGAGCAATGGACATTAAACCGGTGGAAATTTGAGATTTTTGGTTCCAACAGCCGTGTCTTTGTGAGACGCAGAGTAGGTGAACGGATGATCTCCGCATGTGTGTTTCCCACCGTGAAGCATGGAGGTGGAGGTGTGATGGTGTGGGGGTGCTTTGTTGGTGACACTGTCTGTGATTTATTTAGAATTCAAGGCACACTTGACCAGCATGGCTACCACAGCATCCTGCAGAAATGCGCCATCCCATCTGGTTTGCGCTTAGTGGGACTATCATTTGTTTTTCAACAGGACAATGACCCAACACACCTCCAGGCTGTGTAAGGCCTATTTGACCAAGAAGGAGAGTGATGGAGTACAGCATCAGATGACCTGGCCTCCACAATCACCCAACCTCAACCCAATTGAGATGGTTTGGGATGAGTTGGACAGCAGAGTGAAGGAAAAGCAGCCAACAACAAGTGCACAGCATATGTGGGAACTCCTTCAGGACTGTTGGTATAGCCTTCCAGGTGAAGCTTGTTGAGAGAGTGACAAGAGTGTGCAAAGCTGTCATCAATGCAAAGGGTGGCTACTTTGAAGAATCTCAAATATAAAATATATTTTGATTTGTTTAACACTTTTTTGGTTACTACATGATTCCATATGTGTTATTTCATAGTTTTGATGTCTTCACTATTATTCTACAATGTAGAAAATAGTGAGAAAAAAAACTGGAATGAGTAGATGTGTCCAAACTTTTGACTTGTACTGACTTGTACTTGTACTGACTTGTACAAGCAGGTTCAAGTTAACTTAATGTATTTAGCAAAGATGGGGTACGTCTACATTTGGTTATTTCGTTTCTGTGAGATGATTAACACACTATAAACGCCCTAACATTAGATTTGGAGTTGATTCCAAGGCAATATCATAAAAGGTTGTAAATACACAACTTGGAGCAACCGCATATTTTGCAATGGAGCATTCTTGATTGGCCAATGAGGGGTCAAGCCTTCACCCACCCACATATTATTCTTCAAACCCCAGCCCTTTCACTCTACCGCCAGCACTGCGTCCATCATTCTTGGTTGTGAAAATAGCAAAAATATTTCTGACACCCCCCCCCCCCGAACCTATAACGCTACAGCCAGCACTTAAATGTATCATTGTGTTAGGTTTGTTAAAATAGAGCCTATCGTCTACGATCCATAGATTTTGTCAACCAATTCCTTCAGTCATGCCCTCCTTAAATTTCTCAGTGTCAGTGAAGGGCTTGGTGTGTTAAGTTAAAACCAGGCCTCGAATTGAGGGTGTATGTGAGGTTATTGTGGCTTTTGTTAAAGAAAATGTCTAAAAACATAAGCCTACTCCTTGTTTGCTATAATATTTGTATTAAATGGGCCTGATTATATAAAGCGATCTATAATGACACTTTAGTCTGTTAGAAAAAAGCTGTATAATGCCTGGGAAAGACGTGACTGACACATGGGATATCTTTGGTTTGTCTATATGAAATGCAGAGGCTCTGCCACAACCTTCTATAGCAGAGGTGAAAATAAGTAATGTGTAATTCCGTCACTATCAATTGATGTTCAACATTTCAACAGGCTATTAAAACAACATACCAACTCTAAATCAATCAGGAGAAAGTCAGATAGCCAAAGAAGGAATGAAAATGAATTATTTAAGCTATATTATTATTAGTAGTAGTATTTCAAGGCTATAGCCTGTCATTTAAGAAATAAATTGTGACGCATTTGTGACACGCAACAGGCTGGCAGGAGCGCTCAGCATTTCAACAACAGCACTTCAACAACAACCTTTCGCATTTAGACTGTATACAATTTTATGTAAAGAAAATCCTTACAATGAAATGAAAAAATGCCTTATTAGGCTATACAGTGCCTTTTGAATTCACTTTTAGAAACACAAGTTGGACAGTCTTTGGTTTGAGGATCATGCAGTGACCTATCCATGCCTAGGTTGTAAATTTAGTCTTGCAGATGCTCTTATATTCCCATGCCCTAATCACAGTCAACACAAATATATTTTGTCACAACAATACCATGGAATAAAATAGAATAAATTAGAAAATGATAGCTTCCCAAATGAAAATGCGTCCGTTGTGTTAAAAAAACGAAGGTATTTTTCCTCGTATTCATTGATGATTAGATACTTCAATTGGAACTGGTTCTATTGCGCTACATCTTTACAGTTGATAGACAACTTTAACACTGTTCCAAACTTAGACTATCCTCTTTTTTAACAATAACCTGTATAGCAATCAATACATCTCCGATGCTGCAGCATGTGTTCATTCATTGTCATGGTCTGTTATGGTATTAAAATATATTCTACTTGTCTCCAGTCAAGTCAAATMATGTAGAATTCCATGAAATATGTTTCTAAAAGTTTTTTTCTCCCTCGGACCACAAATAAGATGATAGATTCATGCAGTACTTTTATTATAAACGGAGATCTTTTCATCTCTACCCTTCTACATGGTGGTCTACAAATCCATAACCTTCTGTCTACTTTGCCATGTAATGCTTACAAAACGGAGAACAGTTTCTAAAACTGCATATCTAAGGCTCTGGTCTTGTCTGTCCTATGAGTGAGGGTAAACAGAAGGCATGTTCTCTGCTATCCACAAAGTTTGAATTCATATTTTGAATTTTGTGTCATGGTTCCACCTGTCACCAGAGGGCGGTAGAGACCTTCCTTGAGACATTAATGACACTCAGGTGTGTCCCATTTACTCATTATGATTTCTCTGTTAGTGATAGGGGTTGCAACAATTTTGGCAGATCATTTTAGAAAGAGAGGGTCCAGATTGTCTAGCCCGGCTGATTTGTAGAGGTCCAGATTTTGCAGCTCTTTCAGAACATCAGCTATCTGGATTTGGGTGAAGGAGAAGTGGGGGAGGCTTGTGCGAGTTGCTGTGGGGAGTGCAGGGCTGTTGATCGGGGTAGGGGTAGCCAGGTGGAAAGCATGGCCAGCCATAGAAAAATGCTTATTGAAATTCTCAATTATAGTTGATTTATTGGTGATGACAGTGTTTCCTAGCCTCAGTGCAGTGGGCAGCTGGGAGGAGGTGCTCTTATTCTCCATGGACTTTACAGTGTCCCAGAACTCTTTTGAGTTTGTGCTACAGGATGCAAATTTCTGCTTGAAAAAGCTAGCCTTAGCTTTCCTAACTGCCTGTGTATATTTGTTCCTAACTTCCCTGAAAGTTGCATGTCATGGGGGCTATTCGATGCTAATGCAGAACACCACAGGATGGTTTTGTGCTGGTCAAGGGCAGTCAGGTCTGGAGAGAACCAAGGGATATATCTGTTCCTGGTTCAATTTTTTTTGAAAGGGGCATGCTTATTTAAGATGGTGAGGAAGGCACTTTTAAAGAATGACCAGGCATCCTCTACTGACGGGATGAGGTCAATATCCTTCCAGGATACCCGGGCCAGGTCGATCAGAAAGGCCTGCTCGCTGAAGTTTTTAGGGAGCGTTTCCAGGTTCTTCGCTGGCCATGGCAGAACTCTGACATTCCTGTCTTGCAGGAAATCATGCACAGAACGAGCAATATGGCTGGTGGCATTGTCATGCTGGAGGGTCATTTCACAGTCATAACTGTGACCTTAATTGCCTACCGTCTGTAAGCTGTTAGTGTCTTAATGACTGTTCCACAGGTGCATGTTCATTAATTGTTTATCGTTGAACAAGAATGGGAAACAGTGTTTAAACCCTTTACAATGAAGATCTGTGAAGTTATTTGGATTTTTACGAAATATCTTTGAAATACAGGGTCCTGGAAAAGCGACGTTTCTTTTTTTGCTGAGTTTATATGTGTGCCATTCAGAGGGTGAATGGGCAAGACAAAAGATTTAAGTGCCTTTGAACGGGGTATGATAGTAGGTACTATGCGCACCGGTTTGAGTGTGTCAAGAACTATAACGCTTCTGGGTTTTTCACACGTGTATAAAGAATGGTCCACCACTCAAAGGACATCCAACCAACTTGACACAACTGTGGGAAGCATTGGAGTCAACATTGGCCAGCATCCCTGTGGAATGCTTTTTACACCTTGTAGAGTCCGTGCCCCTCAGTGTATTGCTCAGTCAGTAAATTACTGTTTTTACCAGTACTAACGCTACAGCAATGCCTTGTTACCAAACGCAGTAATACACCTAGATATCAAAGAGCGTGTGCTTGCTGGCCAATGTGATACAAAATTCTGCAAAGTAATGTCAAAATGTACAACCTACAGTTCATGTAAAGTTATAAGGACAAAATATCATGTTTTAATTGGGGACTGTACATTATTTATAATTCAGAATACCTGGACAAAAATCGGATCTCTGAAATGAAAACAGCGACCCTCCCCCATACCCAAAGTTGTGACATGGTGAGGTTGGACCCAGGTGCAGAGAAGAGACCAGATGAGGAATCAGTGATTAAGGATAAACATAAATACTTTACTGAGAAATGGTAGCTGCAGGATCACAGTACACTCGAAAAACGCACGCAGTAAACAATTCAAGCTTCCACAAAGGACAACAGAAAACACACCTCTTTCAAAACCTCTTAAGGATCGGACCCTTTTTAAAACATTTCACCAAAAATGACATACCCAAATCTAACTGGCTGTAGTTCGGGACCTGAAGCAAGGATATGCATATTCTTGATACCATTTGAAAGGAAACAAAATGTGAAATGAATGTAGGAGAATATAACACAGAATATAACACAAAACAACAGTTTTTTGGCACCATCATCTTTGAAATGCAAGAGAAAGGCCATAATGTATTATTCCAGTGCAATTTAGATGGCCACTAGATGGCAGCAGTGTATGTGCAAAGTTTTAATCTGATCCAATGAACCATTGCATTTCTGTTCAAAATGTTGTATCAAGACTGCCCAAATGTGCCTAATTGGTTTATTAATAACTTTTCAAGTTCATAACTGTGCACTCTCTTCAAATAATGGCATGGTATTCTTTCACTGTAATAGCTACTGTAAATTGGACAGTGCAGTTAGATTAACAATAATTTTTAAGCTTTCTGCCAATATCAGATATGTCTATGTCCTGGGAAATGTTCTTGTTACTTACAACCTCATGCTAATCGCATTAGCCTACGTTAGGACCCACCAATCCTGTAGAAGTTAACCTGTTCAACCTCTCTTTTGTATTGTCTGAGATCCACAAAGATTGGAAAGCTGCCGCGGTCACCCCCCTCTTCAAAAGGGGGAGACACTCTAGACCCAAACTGTTATAGACCTACATCTATCCTACCCTGCCTTCCTAAGGTCTTCGAAAGCCAAGTTAACAAACAAATTACCGACCATTTCGAATCCCACCGTACCTTCTCCGCGATGCAATCTGGTTTCAGAGCTGGTCATGGGTGCACCTCAGCCACGCTCAAGGTCCTAAACGATATCATAACCGCCATCGATAAAAGACAATGCTGTGCAGCCGTATTCATCGACCTGGCCAAGGCTTTCGACTCTGTCAATCACGCATTCTTATCGGCAGACTCAACAGCCTTGGTTTCTCTAATGACTGCCTCGCCTGGTTCACCAACTACTTCTCAGACAAAGTTCAGTGTGTCAAATCGGAGGGCCTGTTGTCCGGACCTCTGGCAGTCTCTATGGGGGTGCCACAGGGTTCTATTCTCGGGCCGACTCTCTTCTCTGTATACATCAATGTCGCTCTTGCTGCTGGTGATTCTCTGATCCACCTCTACGCAGACAACACCATTCTATATACTTCTGGCCCTTCTTTGGACACTGTGTTAACTAACCTCCAGACGAGCTTCAATGCCATACAACTCTCCTTCAGTGGCCTCCAACTGCTCTTAAATGCAAGTAAAACTAAATGCATGCTCTTCAACCGATCATTGCCCGCACCTGCACACCTGAATATGTGGACAACTACAAATACCTAGGTGTCTGGTTAGACTGTAAACTCTCCTTCCAGACTCACATTAAACATCTCCAATCCAAAATTAATTATAGAATCGGCTTCCTATTTCGCAACAAAGCATCCTTCACTCATGCTGCCAAACATACCCTCGTAAAACTGACCATCCTAACGATCCTTGACTTCGGCAATGTCATTTACAAAATAGCCTCCAACACTCTACTCMGCAAATTGGATGCAGTCTATCACAGTTTTGTCACCAAAGCCCCATATACTACCCACCACTGCGATCTGTATGCTCTCGTTGGCTGGCCCTCACTTCATATTCGTCGCCAAACCCACTGGCTCCAGGTCATCTACAAGTCTCTGCTAGGTAAAGCCCCACCTTATCTCAGCTCACTGGTCACCATAGCAGCACCCACCCGTAGCACGCGCTCCAGCAGGTATATTTCATGAGTCACCACCAAAGCCAATTCCTCTTTGGCCGCCTTTCCTTCCAGTTCTCGTCTGCCAATGACTGGAACGATTTGAAAAAATCACTGAAGCTGATCAGAGCAGCTCACAGATTACTGCACCTGTACATAGCCCATCTGTAAAAAAAAAAAAAATAGCTCCTTTGCACCCKAGTATCTCTACTTGCACATTCATCTTCTGCACATCTATCACTCCAGTGTTTAATTGCTAAATTGTAATTATTTGGCCACTACGGATATTTATTGCSTTTCCTCCCTAATCTTACCTCATTTGCACACACTGTATATAGATTGTTTTGTATTGTGTTTTTGACTGTATGTTTGTTTATTCCATCTGTAACTCTGTTGTTGTTTGTGTCTCACTGCTAARGCTTTATCTTGGCCAGGTCGCAGTTGTAAATGAGAACTTACCTGGTTAAATAAATGTGAAGTAAATAAATAAAWAAATTCTCTAAAGTGTTTTATCAGAAGCCTTTTGGCCTCTGCAGAACCTCTGTCAGCCACCAAATGTTGGCAACTGCGGACTAGATCTCTGGGTTGCCCCATGGGGAATTGCTCCAAAAGGTGCAGTCTCTCTTTGCTGTTCTCGGTACTGTCTTCAATAGCATGCTCAAAAAGGCACGCTCCGCCTGTGTGTTAGTTGACCTACGATGAAACAAGAGGTATGTGGTGGTAGCCCTTTGTTACAACATACTACTTTGACCCTGGCCCTGTGCAGTAAGCACAGACGTGGTGAACAATAGGGATCCCAGGTCAGCCATGGTGTTTGGTTGTGTGCTATGGGGACTTGTGACAACCTGAGGGGTGTTGGGCAGCTCTTTTCTTTGAGCAACCTTTCCCGAGGTATCCTCAGACCATACCATTTCATTTAGGTAATCATTCATTCCATCATGTGATTTGTTTCTCACTCCCTTAGTGGCTTCATACTCATGGAATACATTCAGTTTAGCACTGTCGTGTCTCTGACTTCTTTAATGCGGTGACGAGCTATTTTATCAAATCGATTACCTAACATTTAATTGATTACATGATTGAATTAAAGCATGTAACAAWTAAACCATTAATGACCTGGGGCACCACGGAAGCATTAGTTTATATAGAGCGGCGATCTCCCGAATCCACTCTTAAAGATCTGAAGATCTTTTATATCAATAGCAGTCAATCAGTCATTAATTATTCTTTACTTAATATCAGTCTCATCTGAACGTCGTAAAATTCTTGGTTATCTGCACCAACCCAGCCTTTACTTATGAAATCATCCATAAACAAATTGGCTCAATTGTTTATTTACTAACTAATTAAACAATTACCGAATATACAATACATAATAACATTATACAGTAAATACCGTCCCTAGTGGACTAAACAAAAACAGCTTGGTTATAACACGATAGATTCAGAGAGAAGAGAAGGAGGTTTTGGAAGGAAGGAACATGGGTCTCTATCGGACCTGGGAAGCTATTCTCACATAAATACATGTGCCACTAACGATCGCTCATTCTGAAAAGCAATGCATTGTATTTACGTGAAGCTGGCTTCGATAGTTGAGCTGGTGATGTGAGGCTCGGGTTTGCCCAGTCGATGTCGCCCTCGTCCTTTGTGAAATCTTCTAGGGCATCGTGTAGAGGTTCACGTCGTCTGAGAGGTTCATCTCATTCTGGAGATGCTTCCTCGTTGGTCAGTGTTCTCGTGCTAGATTTGCACATATGTTCAGCTGCAGTCTGATATATGCTAGCTTAGTATGCACTTCTTCTTTGGGTGATCAATAGTTCAGAGTTCATACCATTTCACATGTAGCGCAAGCTCTCGCATTTCCTGGCTTGTAGAGTTGAAATTAGAATTATTCTCTTTAAACTCACAGTATTTGGAACGGAGGTGACTTTTCGTCATGGAGGCTTTTATTCAAGAGTGGAAAAGGGGTTGGTTCATCATTTCCAACCAATGTCTATTCACATGGGCGTGGCTACCGACTTAGTTAAACTTTACATGGAAGGCCAATTCTCGAATTTTATTGGTTAACATCACATCATTTCGCAAATAGTTTCATCTTTACTCATTCATTTTATTCAATAATTAGATGCAAGCCTCATAACTGAGGAACCTGTATAAACAGAGTTAGGGTACCCCCCCCCGGCACTCTGTACAATCCACCACATCTTCTATCAGGCTCCATTTGGAGGCTGAAAAGGCAGCCTTACTGGTTAAAGTTGAAGTATTGAAATGGAAACAAGCATTGGAGAAACAAGAGGCTCAACTCAAAGCACAAAAGGAAGAATTGGAGCTCGAAGCTGAAATATTGGCTAACAGTGCTGTCATGTGAACAGTCCCTTTCAGGGAATTGGCTAGAAGCGATATGAACCCCCCCCCCTCCCCCCCGCACTTCATTCCCCTCGCTCCACAGTGAGTAGTGCAAATCAAACAGTCAGAGAGTTACAATAGCTTCTGTCACTTCTTAATTTATACAGTAGAGTATCATCGCTTTTTCACCTTCAAATTAAATCTTTACCTCCAATCCGATGTTTGATCATGCTGATAACCCATTCGTCAGCGTTCCATCCAGCAATAGTTTTGGGGCAATTTGTAATCCAATTCCACAGGTATATGATGCCGTAGTCAGATGCGCTTCCAAAGAAACCACAGAACAGGGAATCCAAAACTCCAATAGTGTAAAAATAAACATTTATTATCCAAGCAAACCGTAATTTCATAGGCTATATTCCATCGATTAACAAAGTCAAAGCGATCGGATTTAAAGTGTATAGACTACTACCAGCTTGCTTAGTGTAGCGGAGGGAACTGAGGTAGACCCATACTGCTAAAGAGTTAAGGGGAACATGGGAAAAAAGGGATGTGCCCAGGAAAGGCTCCATAATGGTTTTAAATACAAATGATAACCATAGAAAACCCCCAAAACACGAGTTAATCAATCATACTCCATCATGCAATATTTATACTTATATTCAAATAATGTTCTTCTAAATGGAGCAAAACAATAAATATAGCACAAATAAAGAAAATGGGAATTTGGCTCCAACACTATGTGTATGGAGTCGTGTCGCCGAGCGGTTTGCTGTCAACATTGTGAACAGAATGCCCCATGGTGGCAATTTAAATGCACATAAATCCCGTGACGAGATCCTTAGGCCCATTGTAAGGCCCATTCTTTTCAGGTATTGTATCTGTGACCAACATGCATATCTGTGTTCCCAGTCATGTAAAATCCATAGATTAGGGACTAATTAATTCATTTCAATTGACGTATTTCCTCATATGAACTGTAACTAAGTAAAATCTTTGAAATTGTTGCATGTTCAGTATAATTATGGTGAGCTCTAAAGAGTTCAGACATGTAACAATGCTAGTGGTCATGAAAAGGAAAGCATCATCAGTATTCCTTTTACCTATGGGTAATCCTGTTTTCCTATGTTGTGTCATATCTGGAGGGTTGAATGGACCACTGGACTATAGAGAAACAAGGGCCTATACAAAACCAACCACAGAAATGAGACCAAATCTATCTGTGAAAGCACTATGCAAAATCCACTGGTCCATGCTCACCCGGAGGCTCTCTTTCTCTACTTACAACACCAGATCTGAAACATGTAACCTTGTTGTTATTCTACCAAAATAACAACCATGGAAGTGCCTTGAGTCAATCCATGATTCCTATTAAGCTTTATAAGGGATTGACATGGCCTAGCCTACCTGCTATTTACGCAAGGCATTCATGATCATTTTCACAGATACTGGCCAGGCACGACTCCAACACCATCATTAAGTTTTCCGATGACACAACAGTGGTAGGTCCTGATCACCGACAACGATGAGACAGCCTACAGGTAGGAGGTCAGAGAACTGGCCTTGTGGTGCCAGGACAGCAACCTCTCCCTCAACGTGATCAAGACAAACAAGATAATTGTGGACTACAGGAAAAGGAGGACAGAGCACGCCCCCATTCTCATCGACGGGGCTGTAGTGGAGCAGGTTGAGAGCTATAAGTTCCTTGGTGTCCACATCACCAACAAACTATCATGGTTCAAACATACCAAGACAGTCGTGAAGAGGGCACGACAAAGACAATTCCCCCTCAGGAGACTGAAAAGATTTGGCATGGGTCAGTCACCCTAGTCATAGACTGTTCTCTCTGCGACCGCAAGGCAAGCGGTACCGGTGCGCCAAGTCTAGGTCCAAAAAACTTCTTAACAGCTTCTACCCCCAAGCCATAAGACTCCTGAACAGCTATTTAAATGACTACCCAGACTATTTGCAACCCCCCCCCCCCCCCTTTTACGCTGCAGCTACTCTGTTTATTATCTATGCATAGTCACTTTAACTATACCTACATTTCACTCTATTTGGCGCATGTGACAAATTGGATTTGATTTTAAATTAATATCCAATTAGTCAGTGACAACTGTGTGGAGTTTGTGACAGCAACTACGTGAGCTTATTACAGAAGGAATGTCCACCAGAGCTGTTGCCAGAGAATTGAATGTGAATTTCTCTAGCATAAGTCATGAAACGGAGGAGTATTTCTGTCTGTAATAAAGCCCTTTTGTGGGGAAACTCATTCTGATTGGCTGGGCCTTGCTCCCCAGTGGGGGAGTCAGTCTCCCAAGTGGGTGGGCCTTTGCCCTCCCAGGCCCACCCACTTCATGTGAAATCCATAGATTAGGGCCTAATACATTTTTTTRCAGATTTCCTTACATGAACTGTACCCTAGTCAAATCGTTGAAATTGTTGCATGTTGCATTTATATTTTTGTTCAGTATAGATCAAATCAAATCGTATTTGTCACATGCGCCGAATACAACAGGTGTAGTAGACCGTACAGTGAAATGCTTACTTACAAGCCCTTAACCAACAATGCAGTTTTAAGAAAATACCTAAAAAGAAAGAAAGTAAGAGATAAGAATAACAAATAATTAAAGAGCAGCAGTAAATAACAATAGCAGGGCTATTTACAGGGGGTACTGGTAGAGTCAATGTGCAGGTGCACCAGTGTCGAGGTATTGAGGTAATATGTACATGTAGGTATAGTTATTAAAGTGATAATAACAGAGAGTAGCAGCCGCAGCGTAGAAGAGGGCGGCGGGGGGCAATACAAATAGTCTGGGTAGCCATTTGATTAGCTATTCAGGAGTCTTATGGCTTGTGGGTAGAAGCTGTTTAGAAGACCCTAATGAGTATTTCCAACCCCACTTTTACATCGACACATAAAAATATTTTTGTCTCTTAAAGCCAACATGTAATTTATAGGCCTAATGCATTGGGGGAATTTATTTATCTTTGGAAAATGTTTTAAAACCCACAAATAATGCAAATGTGACATAAATATGAACAAATATGAATCATTGTTAATGTTTGGACAGTTGTTTTTGTTTATATACCCACACACACACACACACATATATATATACACACATAATAATTATATATATATACACATAATAATTATATATATATATATATACTGAATAATTACTATTACGAGCGGAACTTTTATTTTGAAATTCCGTGAACCGGAAGTACCTTTTTAATATTGATGACGAAATGCTGGTGTAAGGAAGTGCACATCAAATTGGATAATGATTTAGCTACAATGATGCTATTTCAAATGTTAACAGTAAGTTCTACTATGCATATATTTTGTTTTAGTATCGTTGTAGTAACACTAGTCGTTAGTTTGGTTGACATTAAACTCTGGTTGATTAATCTTTTGCCGTTAGAGCCGCTACAGTTAGTAGTTAGCTACTATGGCTTGAAATGTTGGGATATTTGACGAATGACGACTACCTGTTAGGGTTAGGCGGATGCTTGCTAGTCTAGGTAACTAGCTGCTGTACTAGTTACACACTATCGTCGCCAGCAGGTAGCTAACTAGCTAGCTAAGCGAGTTTGCAGGAGATAAGTTAAAGTTAACCAACTGCCCTCGTAGAGCCAGTGGTTAAGGAACTTGTGAACGTACGTAGCTAGGTAACTAACTAGGCCTGGCTTGTTAGCAAACTAACGTAAGATAGTTTGTGTTTGCTTTCTAGTGTAAGTTAGTCGAAGTGTGTAGTCACGACCTTGTTCACTACAACTAACTAACTAGTTGGTGGTAGTTACTAATGCAGAATTTATGGTAGGTCAGTTAACTACTTACTTTGTATCCAATAAATATTGACCAATAAATAGCCTATAGCCAGCCTATCGTTACGTTCAGGATCACAGAGAGACCGATCACACCACATAGCAGGACTTTTTGACCCCACAGTTGTCATGACTGTTTGAATGTACAAGACAAGTACGCATAATAATTGCAGGTCAGTTAAAAACACATTTTTATTTACAATTATGGCTTGGCAAGGGGCAAGTGTATCTTTACTTTTACTTCAGTAAAATTTAAAGATACCGTTTAATAGAAAATTACTTTAGTAAAAGGGGAAGTCACCCAATAAATTACTACTTGAGTAAAAGTCTAGAATTATTTGTTTTTATACTTAAGTACCAAAAGTAATTGTAATTGCTAATATATACGAAAGTATCAAAAGTAAATCATTTCCAATTCCTTATATAAAGCAAACCAGATGCCATCATTTTTAATTTACGTATAGCCAGGGGCATGCTCCAACACTCAGACATCATCTGGAAAATAAGCATGTGTTTAGTGAGTCTGCCAAATCAGAGGCAGTAGGGATGACCAGGGATGTTCTCTTGATAAGTGTGTAAATTAGACAATTGTCCTGTTCTGATAAGCATTCAAGTACTTTTGGGTGTCAGGGAAAATGGAGTAAAAAGTACATTATTTTCTTTAGGAATGTAGTGAAGTAAAAGTTGTTAAAAATATAAATAGTAAAGTACATATACCCCCAAAAAGACTTAAATAAAAAATACTTGAAACTATTACTTAAGTACTTTACACCACTGAGTAAAATTACACCACTGAGTAAATTACTTAAGTTAGAGTTCATATGAGGAAATCAGTCAATTGAAATAAGTAAATTTGTCCCTAATCTGTGGATTTCACATGACTGGTCACAGATATGTAAAAGAAAAAAATGGGCCTTAGGATCTCGTAACGGTATTTTTGTGCATTGAAATTGCCAATTGATAAAATGCAATTGTGTTCGTTGTTCGTAGCTTATGCCTGCCATACCATAACCCCACCACCACCATGAGGCACTCTGTTCACAACGTTGACATCAGAAAACCACTAGCCCACACGATGCTATGAACATGGTCTGTGGTTGTTAGGCTGTTTGGATGTACTGCCAAATTCACTTACACCGTACACCTGGCGCCGACAGAGATGGTCGCCTCGCTTCGCGTTCTTAGGAAACTATGCAGTATTTAATTTTTTAAAAGTATTATTTCTTACACTGTTACCCCAGGAAATCTTAAGTCTTATCACATACAGCTGGGAAGTACTATTGGATATAAGAGCAACGCAATTTACCAACATTACGACCAGGAATACGACTTTCCCGAAGTGGATCCTCTGTTTGGACCACCACCCAGAACAATGGATCGAATCCCAGTAGGTGACCCAAAACAAAGATGCCGCAGAAGGGGCAGACGGAGCGGTCTTCTGGTCAGGCTCCGTAGACGGGCACATCGCTCACCGCTCCCGAGTATACTACTCGCCAATGTCCAGTCTCTTGACAAGGTAGACAAATTTCGAGAAAGGGTTGCCTTCCAGGGAGACATAAGAGATTGTAACATTCTCTGTTTAACGGGAACATGGCTCACTCGTGATATGTTAGCAGAGTTGGTACAGCCACCCGGTTTCTTCATGCATCGCCCCAACAGAAACAAACATCTCTCTGTTAAGAAGAAGGGCGGGGGTGTATGCCTTATGATTAACGAGTCATGGTGTGATCATAACAACATACAGGAACTCACATCCTTTTGTTCACCTGGCTTAGAATCCCTTACAATCAAATGCCGACCGCATTATCTACCAAGAGAATTCTCTTCGATTATAATCACAGTCGTGTATATCCCCCCAAGCAGACACCTCGACGACCCTGAAAGAACTTCATTGGACTCTATGTAAACTGGAAACCACATATCCTGAGGCTGCATATATTGTAGCTGGTGGTTTTGCACGACCCGGGCTGACAAAATTCTGGATCATTGTTACTCTAACTTCCGCTACGCATACAAAGCCCTCCCCCGCCCTCCTTTCGGCAAATCTGACCACGACTCCATTTTGTTGCTCCCAGCCTACAGACAGAAACTAAAACAAGAAACGCCAGTACACTTAGGTCATTAAAACTCGTTTTTCAACCACTCCACAAATGTCTTGTTAACAAACTATAGTTTTGGCAAGTCGATTAGGACATCTACTTTGTGCATGACACAAGTAATTTTTCCAACAATTGTTTACAGATGGATTATATCACTTATAATTCACTGTATCACAATTCCAGTCGGTCAGAAGTTTACATACATTAAGTTGACTTGTGGCCTGTTAAACAGCTTGGAAAATTCCAGTAAAGGATGTCATGGCGTTAGATGCTTCTGATAGGCTAATTGACATCATTTGAGTCAATTGGAAGTGTACCTGTGGATGTATTTCAAGGCCTACCTTCAAACTCAGTGCCTCTTTGCTTGACATCATGGGAAAATCAAAAGAAATCAGCCAAGACCTCAGAAAAGAAATTGTAGACCTCCACAAGTCTGGTTCATCCCTGGGAGCAATTTCCAAACGCCTAAAGATACCACGTTCATCTGTACAACAATAGTAAGCAAATAAAACACCATGGGACACACAGCTGTCATACCGTCAGGAAGGAGACGCATTCTGTCTCCTAGAGATGGACGTACTTTGGTGCAAAAAGTGCATCTCAATCCCAGAACAACAGTAAAGTACTTGTGAAGATGCTGGAGGAAACAGGTACAAAAGTATCTATATCCACAGTAAAAACGAGTCCTATATTCAACATAACCTGAAAGGCCGCTCCGCAAGTAAGAAGCCACTGCTCCAAAAACCGCCATAAAAAGCCAGTCTACGGTTTGCAACTGCACATGGGGACAATGATCATACTTTTTGGAGAAATGTCCTCTGATCTGATGAACAAAAATACAACTGTTTGGCCATAATGACCATTATTATGTTTGGAGGAAAAAGGGGATGCTTGCAAGCCGAAGAACACCATCTTAACCGTGAAGCAGGGGGGTGGCAGCATCATATTGTCGGGATGCTTTGCTGCAGGAGGGACTGGTGCACTTCAACAAATAGATGGCATCATGAGGTAGGAAAATGATGTGGATATATTGAAGCCAATCTCAAGAGTCAGTCAGGAAGTTAAAGCTTGGTCGCAAATGGGTCTTCCAAATGGACAATGACCCCAAGCATACTTACAAAGTTGTGGCAAAATGGCTTAAGGACAACAAAGTCAAGGTATTGGAGTGGCCATCACAAAGCCCTGACCTCAATCCTATAGAAATGTTGTGGGCGTACTGAAAAAGCATGTGCGAGCAAGGAGGCCTACAAACCTGACTGAGTTACACCAGCTCTGTCAGGAGGAATGGGCCAAAATTCACCCAACTTATTGTGGGAAGCTTGTGGAAGGCTACCCGAACGTTTGACCCAAGTTAACAATTTAAAGGCAATGCTACCAAATACTATTTGAGTGTTGTAACGTCTGACACACTGGGAATGTGAGGAAAGAAATAAAAGCTGAAATAAATCATTCTCTCTACTATTATTCTGACATTTCACATTGTTAAAATAAAATGGTGATCCTAACTGCCCTAAGACAGGGAATTTTTACTAGGATTAAATGTCAGGAATTTTGAAAAACTTAGTTTAAATGTATTTGGCTAGGTGTATGTAAACTTCCAACTTCAACCGTATGTAAGAATGCTGTTCATCGATTACAGCTCAGCACTTAACACCATTGTACCTTCAAATTCGTCATTAAACTCCAGACCCTGGGTCTCGACCCCACCCTGTGGACTGGGTCCTGGACTTTCTGACATGCTGCCCCAGGTGGTGAGGGTATGAAATATTCCACCCCGCTGATCCTCAACACTGGGGCCCCACAAGGGTGCGTTCTCAGCCCTCTCCTGTACGCCCTGTTCACCCATGACTGCGTGGCCATGCACGCCTCCAACTCAATCATCAAGTTTGCAGACGACATTACAGTGGTAGGCTTGATTAACAACAATGACGAGACGGCCTACAGGGAGGAGGTGTGGGCCCTCGGAGTGTGGTGTCATGAAAATAACCTCACACTCAACGTCAACAAAACAATGGAGATGATCGTGGACTTCAGGAAACAGCAGAGGGAGCAGCCCCCTATCCACATCGACGGGACAGTAGTGGAGAAGGTGGGAGGTTTCAAGTTCCTCGGCGTACACATCACGGACAAACTGAAATGGTCCACTCACACAGACAGTGTGGTGAAGAAGGCGCAACAGCGCCTCTTCAACCTCAGGAGGCTGAAGAAATTTGTCTTGCCACCAAAAACACTCAACATTTACGGATGCACAATCGAGAGCATCCTGTCGGGCTGTATCACCGCCTGGTACTGCAACTGCACCGCCCACAACCGCAAGGCTCTCCAGAGGGTAGTGATGTCTGCACAACGCATCACCGGGGGCAAACTACCTGCCCTCCAGGACACCTACACCACCCGATTTCACAGGAAGGCCAAAAAGATCATCAAGGACAATAACCTCCCGAGCCACTGCCTGTTCACCCCGCTATCATCCAGAAGGCAAGGTCAGTACAGGTGCATCAAAGCTGGGACCGAGAGACTGAAAAACAGCTTCTATCTCAAGGCCATCAGACTGTTAAACAGCCATCACTAACAGTGAGTGGTTGCTGCCAACATACTGACTCATCTCTAGCCACTTTAATAATAAAAAATTGGATGTAATTTGTGTCACTAGTCACTTTAAACAAAGCCACTTTATATTATGTTTATATACCTTACATTATTCATCTTATATGTATATACTGTACTCTATACCATCTACTGCATCTTGCCTATGCTGTTCGGCCATTGCTCATACATATATTTTTATGTACATATTCTTATTCATTCCTTTACACTTGTGTGTATAAGGTAGTTGTTCTGAAATTGTTAGATATTACTGCACGGGTCGGAACTAGAAGCACAAGCATTTTGCTACACTCACATTAACATCTGCTAACCATGTGTATGTGAACAATAACATTTGATCTGATTCGTAGAAGACGTTGGAGGCGACATATGGTAGAGAAATTAACATTACATTCTCTGGCAACAGCTCTGGWGGACATTCCTGCAGTCAGCATGCCAATTACACGCTCCCTCAACTTGAGACATCTGTGGCYTTYTGTTGTGACAAAACTGAACTGGACATTTTAGAGTGCCCCTTTATTATCCCCAGAAAAGGTGCACCTGTGTAATGATCATGCTGTTTAATCAGGTTCTTGATATGGTACACCTGTCTGGTGGGATGGCCCGTGATGGCACAAGGTCGGTATGACAATCTAGATACCGCCCAAGCCTAGTTGCCGCCACTCCAAAAAATAAGCAAAAGAAAACTTTATGTATTGTTTTGTATTTCTTGATGGTGACATTGTCAGTGTAACCTGATATTACTAAAAACAGAAAGTATGTAAAAAAGATAATGGAGCAATATGTTTTTGAATAAGAATCTTTGAAATCTAACAGTCACAAATTGAAAACTAGACAGTTGGAAAGAATCTAAAATTCATAAAATGTTGTGGCACGTGGCCGCAATTTTGTTAAAATGTTTGAGTTGCTTAGATAGCATAAGAACACAGGATAAGCCATGTCACAATGAAAAAGAATATCAAGAAATTAGCTTTAAAGCTGAAATGTTTTATCTCAGCCCCAAGACAAAAAGTCTGTCATTGCTTTAAAAAGCAAAATATTGTCTCTGTGGCCAAGAGGGCCTTTAAAAATGTTGGCCACAGCCACTACCATGCCCCCCACAATCATTGCAGCTCAAGAACTCAATTCAACTTCCTCTTGCAAGTAACGCCCATTAGCAGTACGCAGTCAGACCAATCTATCTTAGATGCTCCTATTTTTCGGATGTCATGGAGAAATGTGCTGAATAGTGCAATTTCTGTTTTGAAACATGGTTTTTATTTATGATTTTAACAATCCATAATTGAGTAGACTTTGTGCCGTAAGAACTGAACACCTCTGAATGTTGCCTACATGAATTAGTATGTGTTAGACTGAGCCCCAACCAAATCCTTTTCCTCTCTCCCCCTTTGTTCCAGGTGCCTAGTCAAACCTTGCCTTAGTGTGGGACCCCCGGCCTGGGTATGGCTCTAATCGAGGGGGTGGGGGACGAGGTCACCCTGCTCTTTGGGGCGGTCCTCCTGCTGCTGGTACTGGTGATTGCCTGGGCCTCCACGCACACGGCCGAGCCCCCTGAAAACCTCTTCACCACAACCCCTACCTCCGCCTCCTCCTCTTCAGTCTCTGCCTCCCTCCAGCTCCGGACCGGCCCCTCCGATCAGCACCCGGCTCCCAATAACATCACCACCAATGACAGCGACAGTCCGGAGTTGCCACCCACCACAACCACTCTGGTCAGCCTGACCCCACCTTTGGGGGAGGAAGGTAAGGCAGAGGCGGGAGGACAGATTCCTGAGGGGGGTGGAGAAAGGGGAGTAGAGGGGGCAGGTGGAGAGAGCAGCCTTCTGGAAGAAGAGGGGTCGGGCTTCAGGAGGGATGGTATGAGACACCGAGAGGGCGTCGGAGGTGGCCAGGCTGGAGCCGGCCCCTCTCCTTCCCCTTCTTTCCCCACCCCGAGTCCACTAGACAGTGCCTCAAGTGACAGCCACTTCCCTGATGTGGATACTGCTGCCGCTGCCGAGAGGAACATGGTCTTGCGTCTTAAGTTCCTCAACGACACAGAGAGGATGGCCCAGGTCAAGCCTGAGGACACCATTGGTTACATCAAAAGGTACCTATTCTTTTGAGGTTTGTATCTATCTATTGCATTTGGCCTATTCATTCATATGAACACTGAGACATGCATTCAATTTGGTTGGTCTCCTAGTTAAGAGGGCGGCTTACCCACCATACAAGTACACCTACACTTTCCCCTATTTTTTCCAGGGACTATCTGCAAGTTTAAACATGTCTTTAAAAAAAAATGTAATTGAACCTTTATGTAGAGACTTGCAGGGATTAACCAAGTGCAAGGCTAACTCATTCTCAACAGTTGAAATTGCAGAGCCGTCTCACAGCATTCTGTGTCTCCTTCTAGACCTTGGGGATGGTGACGCACATGGCAAGGTGTTTCAGGAGGCTTTTTATGCTGACTTATAGCATCAAGGGAATCGACTTAATAGTCTTCCAAATCCTGAGGCAGAAACTAGGGATTTGTGGGTTGTGGTAAGATGGTTTGAATATAATCCCTATGGTTAAGATTTGGGTAGTGTGTTTACATAGATTCACACTGGTGCCGACCACTATTGAGGCTGGCAGAGGTGAAGGGGTGGGTGTGTATCAATCAGACCTGCGTTCATAGAACTATATTTCAATTACTTTCAAATACATTTGGCAAAAAGCATTAAGATTAGGTTATGTGAAAATACACCTATATTTAATTGAGTATTAAATGCATTTAGAAAGTATTGGCAGGCATTTACAGCTACGTCTATTTAAAGAAGACAAGTTGTTTTGCGCTGTGTGTTTCAAAATACCCAAAACACGAAAGAGTATTTCCAAATAAAAATACTGCTGCTTGTGGCAACATACTGCTGAGTCTCATTTGAAGATGGTGTACAATTTATAATGTGGTGCCCTTAACTATGTAGCTTATTTCAAAGTGGGAAACCATTGTTTATGTTTTAGGGTTCGATTTACTAAGGGACGTTCCATATGAATTCAATCACTCTTTTACCTCACCCCCTTTGATTTGAACAAAACCTTCCATACATGTTTGCCCATGGTAGAAGTGGTCAGAAAGCGACGTTTTGGACCTGAATTTCAAAATATTAAGGAGATGGAGGTTCTCAAAGTTTACCCATCTCCAAATTTAATGACCCCCCAAAAAAAAACACATTTACATAAGTATTCAGACCCTTTGCTATGAGAATCAAAATTGAGCTCAGGTGCATCCTGTTTCCATTGATCATCCTTGTGATGTTTCTACAACTTGATTGGAGTCCACCTGTGTTAAATTCAATTGATTGGACATGATTTGGAAAGGCACACACCTGTTTAGAACCACTGAGACTCTTCCTAGAGCTGGCCGCCTGGCCAAACTGCGCATCGGGGGAGAAGGACCTTGGTTAGGGAGGTGACCAAGACACAATGGTCACTCTGACAGAGCTCCAGAGTTCTTCTGTGGAGATGGGAGAACCTTCCAGAAGGCCAACCATCTCTGCAGCACTRCTCCAATCAGGTCTTTATGACAGAGTGGCCAGACGGAAGCCACTCCTCAGTAAAATGCACGACAGACCGCTTGGAGTTTGCCAAAAAGCATCTAAAGGACTCTCAGACCATGAGATACCAGATTTTCTGGTCTGATGAAACCAAGATTAAACTCTTTGGCCGGAATGCCAAGCATTATGTCTGGAGGAACCCTGGCACCATCCCTACTGTGAAGCGTGGGGGTAGCATCATGCTGTGGGGATGTTTTTCAGCAGCAGGGACTGGGAGACTAGTCAGGATTGAGGGTAAGATGAATAGAGCAAAGTACAGAGAGATCCTTGATGAAAACCTGCTCCAGAGCCCTTTAAGACCTCAGACTGGGGCGAAGGTTCACCTTCCAACAGCACAACGACCCTAAGCACACAGCCAATACAACGCATGAGTGGCTTCGGGACAAGTCTCTGAATGTCCTTGAGTGGCCCAGCCAGTGTTCGGACATGAACCCGATTGAAAATCTCTGGAGAGACCTGAAAATAGCTGTGCCGCGACGCTCCCCATCCAACCTGACAGAGCTTGAGTGGATTTGCAGAGAAGAATGGGACAAACCCCTCAAATACAAGTGTGAGAAGCTTGTAGCATCATACCCAAGAAGACTCAAGGCTTTAAACGCTGCCAATCGCTGTTTTTAATACATTTGCAAAAATATCTAAAAAACWGTTTTTGCTTTGTTATAGGGTATTGTGTCGATTGGGGGGGGGGGACTATTTAATCCATTTTAGAATAAGTCTGTAACGTAACAAAATGTGCAACAGGTCAAGGGGGTCTGAATACTTTCCGAATGCGTTGTAAATGTAAATTATCCAAAAACGGTCATAGCTCAGAGCCTATTTTACTATATAAAGTTACTGAGGAATAATTATCATATGAAAAATTGTTTTGTGGGCATGATCATTGCATCTGCAACTGTGCGTCTGAGTTTCATCATTATAAACGATTKATTCATGGTCATCCATAATCATGGTAGCATCCACATTAATCTAGCGCAAACATATTCTATTCTTATTTACAATAAAAGTAACTCCAAAATGACACTAGATTACTTAACAATTCATTTCTATTGGGCACAGCATACTTCCAAACACGACCAAAACAAACTGCAAATGCATCCAACAAGTTTGTAGTCACAAGCTTGATGTAGTCATTGCGTGCTAGGAATATGGAATCAAATAAACTTTTGACAAAATTGAATACACCAAGTGAATTTGTCCAAACACTTATGACCCCTTCAAATGTGGGGACTAGATACATAAAGTGATTTAATTTCTAAACAGTAAATCAGATAGGTATGAAAATACCCTGAAATAAAAGGTGACATGTACTGTCACGTCATATAAAACAAAAAGTTAAAACTCTCAAATTTTGTGCACAAATTTGTTTACGTCCATTGCTGAGCATTTCTCCTTTGCCAAGATAATCCATCCACCTGTCAGGTGTGGCATATCAAGAAGCTTGTGCTGGAGACAATAGAAGGCCACTTTTTAAAATGTGATGTTTTCTCACACAATGCCAAGTTGTGAGGAGTGTGCAATTGGCATGCTGACTGCATGAATGCCAGGCAGATTGCAGACAGCGTGTATGGCGTAGTGTGGGCAAGCGGTGGGTTTATGGTATGGGCAGGCATAAGCTACGGTCAGCGAACACAATTGCATCTTATCGATTGACATTTGAATGCACAGAGATACCGTGATGAGATCCTGAGGATCATTGTCGTGCCATTCTTCCACCTCCATCACCTCATGTTTCAGCATGATAATGCACGGCCCCATGTTGCAAGGATCTGTACACAATTCCTGGAAGCTGAAAATGTCCCAGTTCCTTCATTGCCTGCATACTCACCAGACATGTCACCCATTGAGCATGTTTGGGATGCTCTGGATTGACGTGTACGACAGTTCCCGCCAATATCCAGCAACTTCGCACTGAAGAGTGGGACATCAAGCCACAATCATCAGCCTGATCAACTCTATGTGAAGGAGATGTCGCGCCGCGTGAGGCAAATGGTCACACCAGATACTGACTGGTTTTCTGTTCCACGCCCCTTCTTTTTTTGTTTAAAGGTATCTGTGACCAACAGATGCATATCTATATTCCCAATCATGTGAAATCCATAGATTTGGGCCTAATGAACTATCCTACCCCAGCAGAACCTAAAATATAAGGGCAATTCTAGCATTATGGATGTGACACCCCCACGCAATACCACAACTTAAATGTCTGAGAGAATGGACAAACAGAACATACATTAAACGTTTGGTGTGTGTTTCTATAGTCCCCCTTGGCGAGGGTGTATACCCCAAAAAGCAGACGTTGTGGATGTGAATGGCCAAGCTTTTTGGGGAGATATTAGCAAAAGTCTGAGTTCGTAAGGCTTGGGTAAAAACATGGATAGCCATTTCGAAGGAAAGCTCTGCTGAACACAAAAATCATACATTGGAAAATATTGTAATTT
Source organism: Salvelinus sp. IW2-2015 (assembly GCF_002910315.2). Taxonomy (NCBI): domain Eukaryota; kingdom Metazoa; phylum Chordata; class Actinopteri; order Salmoniformes; family Salmonidae; genus Salvelinus; species Salvelinus sp. IW2-2015. The sequence goes on along the minus strand of NC_036871.1, from coordinate 5,470,516 downwards.
CCAATATTACCGTGGAGAGAAAAAATAACCATTATGGTTATTACACCCTTTGTTATGGATGGGACTGAGTCTGAAATAGACATTTGTTGTCGTCTGGAACATTTTTCTAATATTATAATTTCAGCAGAAGGTAAAGTACTTTAGGGTAGCCTGAATAATATACTGCATAGGCTAAGGCCAGGCACCACACCCTAATAGGGGCATTTGTACTCTTTACATACACTGAGTGTACAAAACATCAAGAACACCTTCCTAATATTGACTTGCACCCCATCTTTCCCCCTCAGAACAGCCRTAATTCATTGGGGCATGGACTCTACAAGGTGCTGAAAGCCTTCCACAGGGATGTTGGTCCATGTTGTGTCCAATGCTTCCCACATTTGTGTCAAGTTGGCTGGATGTCCTTTGGGTGGTGGACCATTCTTGATGGTGGACCATTCTCAAAATGTTGAGCGCAAACCCAGCAGTGTTGCAGTTCTTGACACAAACTGGTGGGCCTGGCACCTACTACCATACCTTGTTCAAAGGCACTTAAATCTTGTCTTGGCCATTCACCCTCTGAATGGCACACATACACAATCCATGTCTCAATTAATGTCTCAAGGCTTAAAAATCCTTCATCTACATTGATTGAAGTGGATTTAACAAGTGCCATCAATAAGGGATCATAGCTTTCACCTGGTCAGTCTGTCATGGAAAGAGCAGTTCTTCATAATGTTTTGTACAATCTGTGTATATCACAATTAACCTTAACCAGTTGAATGTAGACACAAATTTGAGATTTGTAATAAAATATACATGTGCCTATACCACCAATTAAATTGGAGACCAAATTAAACCTTGATGGAAGTTGGCTTTACAGAGAGTTTCAAMATGATCTGATGTAAGGTGCATGTTTTACAAAAACATTTTAAAAAACTAAAAAACATGGATGTTGTTACATTGCAGTTGCAATCGTCCCTCCTATCTTGTTACATGACTTTCGGACTCGCAAATAAATCCCAGGACACTTCAGTGTGGTCTGTATTACTTAATTCAGATGTTAACTTCATAAACACTGGGGGACCGCTGTGAGTGTCCAACATAATAGCCAACATTCATGCAATTTCTTACTTTAACTCGTCATATAAAGCATACATTCCAACATATAGTTCATGACATCTGCTAGATCATCTGGTCTAAGACCACTCTCGGCAGATGTTGTCCACGTGTTGCATGTGGTCTTCCCGGAGAATAACCACAAAATGAGATTGATGGCGGCCAGCAGAAAACTACCTAACTCTGATGTAACCCTTGTCCTTTCTCCCCAACCCCACTTCAGGACCTACTTCGCCGGTCAAGAGCACCAGGTGCGCCTCATCTACCAGGGCCAGCTGCTTCAGGACGATGGCCAGACACTGGCCTCGCTAAACCTGGCTGACAACTGCGTCTTGCACTGCCACATCTCCCAGCACGCCACCAGGGCAGCACCAGCAGGGGCCCGGGCTGCCGACCAGGTCCACGTGGCCCTCAACGTGGGCAGCCTCATGGTGCCCCTGTTTGTGCTCATGCTGTCTGTGCTCTGGTACTTCCAGATCCAGTACCGTCAATTCTTCACCGCACCCGCCACCGCGTCACTAGTGGGCATCACCATTTTCTTTAGCTTTGTGGCGTTTGCGGTCTATCGCCGCTGAGGTGAGTTTCCCTTTGGCACGAGCCACATCCCGGATGTTCTTAATGAGCTTAGTTAATTTGCAGTAGTAAAAGTGGCTCCGGATTGWCTCGTTCTATTTATCTGCAATGATGTGGAACAGCAAGACAGACAGCTATTGCCTCAGTAGGTGTCCTCTAGTCTACCATATTGTGTTTTCACATAGGGGCAGATGAAGGAGAGATGAGGCCATTTTAGACTATCGAGATGTACCCTTACTTAGCTCCCCTCCTTTCGTGGCCACTATTCTCTGTGAAACAAGCTTTCTGTCACACTTTCCTTCCCCAAATGCTCCATTGAAGTAAAGAAAAATGTCACCAGATGGATGTGCTATGATAATTTTCTTGCCCTGTGTTTTTTCTGTATAGCGATTCTCATTGTGCCTATCCTAATATTACAGTTTCTTTTCTTATGTATTCTGGTATGCTACCGCCTCCAGTTTAGTTGGTGCTTGCCTGTAGATGAGTCTATTTTTGGGGCTAACCCCCTTTTGACTCGAGGCAGGACTTGGACTTGGCCAGAGGACAATTTGTCTGTTTGCCTGTCTGCAGTCTTTCTCACTGCAGTGATGGAGGTTCAACTGCCGTTGTGCTGTATGTATGTATGTATGTATGTTGGGACTGAAAGCCTAATTTTTGTTTAAAATATGGCTTTTGAAAGGAAAAGATTCAAATTCTATTAAATCATTCTTTTATTTACTGCTGGCTTTTGTGTGTGCATCTTTTGAAGAGGTTTTCAATATTTCAACATTGGGTTTGCATCAGTCTTTGTTTTTGGGCTTGAAGCTCTATAATTCATTTTCAATATTAACCATTCATTTATTAAAGCTAAAGACCGGGATTTGGGAAGTTGTTGGGTAAATATCACAAATTAAAATGACCTATCGATTCTTGAATAATTGATTATCTGCACCCCAGTAAATCAATGGATTATATTAATTAGATTAGATTCAATGCAATTTCATCTTTGTGGACTGCACAGTTCCCGAAGCTTCTGCGCATGTACGGGATGCTCTACTCTGGTGAATTTGGAGGACACTGTGTTCTTGGGGACATTTGGTACCGTTCCCCAGATCTGTGCCTCGACACAGTCCTGTCTCGGCGCTCCTTTGACCTCATGGTTTGGTTTTTGCTCTGACATGCACTGTCAACTGTGGGACCTAATATAGACAGGTGCGTGCCTTTCCAAAACATGTCCAATTAGTTGAATTTTACCACAGGTGGACTCCAAAGAAGTCGTAGAAACATCTCAAGGATGATCAATGGAAGCAGGATGCACCGGAGCTCAATTTTGAGTCTCATAGCAAAAGGTCTGAAAGGTATCTGTTTTCACTTTGTCATTATGGTGTATTGTGTGTAGATTGATGAGGAAAACATTTTATTTAATACCTTTTAGAATAAGGCCGTAACGTAACAAATTGTGGAACAAGTCAAGGGGTCTGAATACTTTCCGAAGACATTGTATATGCTTCATGAACAACACCTATTTCTTCATGCAACAAACCTGGATCGTTAGATTGCTTTACTTTGAGCTTAATTCTAAGGGGCCAGTATAAATTGGTGAGCGGGAGATATTTTGGGGGTTCTTGCATTGGAATTATATTGAATTCTGCTTATGTCACGCTAAACCACAATAAACATAATGTTCAAATGCCGAGACTCCGAGACCACTGATTGAGTGCTTTTGAAGTGATAGGCTACAGATTTTGCGCCAACCTGTCTCCAATGCGCTTTATCAGCAGAATGGACAGTGCCCCCTATACCGGGCACTGTCCATTCCAGATCAATTAACAGGACGTGTACTCAAAGCATGTGCGGACCAACTGGCAAGTGTCTTAACTGATTTTTCAACCTCTCCCTGACCGAGCCTATAATACCTACATGTTTCAAGCAGACCACCATAGTCCCTGTGCCCAAGAAAGCGAAGCGCCAAGTCTAGGTCCAAAAGACTCATTAACAGCTTTTACCCCCAAGCCAAAAGACTGCTGAACAATTAATCAAATGGCCACCCTGACTATTTACATTGACCCCCCCCCCTTGTTTTTACACTGCTGCTACTGGCTGTTTATTATCTATGCATAGTCACTTTACCCCTACCTACATGTACAAATGACATCTTTTAACCTGTACCCCCGCACATTGACTCAGTACCGGTACCCCCTGTATATATCCTCGTTATTTTATTGTGTTAATATTTACTAAATCAAATAAAAACTTTCTTAACTCTATTTCTTGAACTGCATTGTTGGTTAAGGGCTTGTAAGTAAGCATTTCGCGTTAAGGTCTACACCTGTTGTATTCGGCAGATGTGACAAATATGATGTGACTTGATATTCACTAAAGCAAGGCTTGTTTTGGTAATGAATATAGGCTACAAGATAAATAGGCTGTTTGTAATAGGTGAATTACCCTTTGTGAAAGAAGCGTACACACAGCTGTCTTACTTTTTGGGCCTTCACCAGTTTTTATCCCTGCTTCCTCACTGCCTCCCTCTGCTTAAGGCCTCGGCATGCTTCAGTTCCCGACAGCCGAAGTTGGCTAGACGAACCAAACGAGTTTGTTCGAGTACTCCCTTAAGACATTCGCTTGAAAAAACTAGAAAAAAGTCAATATTACTGTTTGTCCATTTTGAGATGCCGTAGCCAGTATACACTTCCTCAAAATAGTCAGAATTAATCTAAGATAACTCAAGAAATCTGTCAATTATCTTTACTTTTTTATCTAACTAAAATGTTTGGTGCAGTATTTCTAAATGAAAAAAATGATGTCCATAAAAACGAGTCGTCTCTCATTGAATGACAACAAAGACTTTACTGAAGAWTCCCTACTGTTTACCAATCGCCGACGATGGGGCGTAGACTTTGGGTACGGACTTCGGCTCGCCTCAAGAAAAATTGCCTGAACAACCAAATTACACCTTAATCGAAGTCCAAACTAAGAAAAACACCACAAAACGTCACAATATATGCACATACTCTTACGAACTGTTTTGGCTGGGAAGGCTCCCCTTGTAAGAAGGCAGTGAGGCCTTCTGCTTTGTAAGTCTGGCTTTTTTAGAGCAGGTAAAGTACTTTACCTCTCTGGTCTGATAAAATCAACAGGTGTAGACCTTACATTGAAATGCTTACTTACAGGCTCTAACCAATAGTGCAAAAAGGTATTTGGTGAACAATAGGTAGGCAAAGAAATAAAACAACAGTAAAAAGACAGGCTATATACAGAAGCGAGGCTATAAAAGTAGCGAGGCTACATACCCTCGCTATAAAAGTAGCGAGGCTACCTGTTAGTCAGGCTGATTGAGGTAGTATGTACATGTAAATATGGTTAAAGTGACTATGCATATATGATGAACAGAGACTAGCAGTAGCATAAAAGAGGGGTTGGCGGGTGGTGGGTGGGACACAATGCAGATAGCCCGGTTAGCCAATGTGCGGGAGCACTGGTTGGTCGGCCCAATTGAGGTAGTATGTACATGAATGTATAGTTAAAGTGACTATGCATATATGATAAACAGAGAGTAGCAGCAGCGTAAAAAGAGGGGTTGGGGGTGGCACACAATGCAAATAGCCTGTGTAGCCATTTGATTACCTGTTCAGGAGTCTTATGGCTTGCGGGTAAAAGCTGTTGAGAAGCCTTTTTCTCCTCGACTTGGCACTTCGGTACCGCTTGCCATGCGGTAGTAGAGAGAACAGTCTATGACTGGGGTCTGACAATTTTTAGGGCCTTCCTCTGACACCGCCTGGTATAGAGGTCCTGGATGGCAGGCAGCTTAGCCCCAGTGATGTACTGGGCCGTACACACTACCCTCTGTAGTGCCTTGCGGTCAGAGGCCAAGCAATTGCCGTACAAGGCAGTGATGCAACCAGTCAGGATGCTCTCGATGTTGCAGCTGTAGAAACTTTTGAAGATCTCAGGACCCATGCCAAATCTTTTTAGTTTCCTGAGGGGGAATAGGCTTTGTCGTGCCCTCTTCACGACTGTCTTGGTGTGTTTGGACCATGATAGTACGTTGGTGATGTGGACACCAAGGAGCTTGAAGCTCTCAACTTGCTCCACTACAGCCCCATTGATGAGAATGGGGGCGTGCTTGGTCCTCCTTTTCCCGTAGTCCACAATCATCTCCTTAGTCTTGGTTACGTTGAGGGATAGGTTGTTTTTCTGGCACCACCCGGCCAGGTCTCTGACTTCCTCCCTATAGGCTGTCTCATCGTTGTCGGTGATCAGCTCTACCACTGTTGTGTCGTCTGCAAACTTAATGATGGTGTTGGAGTCGTGCCTGGCCATGCAGTCGTGGGTGAACAGGGAGTACAGGAGGGGACTGAGCACGCCCCCCTGGGGAGCTCCAGTGTTGAGGATCAGCGTGGCAGATGTGTTGCTACCTAGCCTCACCACCTGGGGGCGGCCCGCCAGGAAGTCCAGGATCCAGTTGCAGAGGGAGGTGTTTAGTCCCAGGATCGTTGCGTAGTGATTAGCTTGAGGGTACTATGTGTTGAACGCGAAGCTGTAGTCAATGAATAGCATTCTCACATAAGTGTTCCTTTTGTCCAGGTGTGAAAGGGCAGTGTGGAGTGCAATAGAGATTGCATCATCTGTGGATCTGTTTGGGCGTATGCAAATTGGAGTGGGTCTAGGGTTTCTGGGATAATGGTGTTATGTGAGCCATTACCAACATTTCAAAGCACTTCATGGCTAAGGACGTGAGTGCTACGGGTCTGTAGTCATTTAGACATGTTGTTTTTGTGTTCTTGGGCACAGGGACTATGGTGGTCTGCTTGAAACATGTTGGTATTACAGACACAATCAGGGATATGTTGAAAATGTCAGTGAAGACACCTGCCAGTTGGTCAGCACATGCCCGGAGCACACGTCCTGGTAATCTGTTCGGTCCCGCAGCCTTGTGTATGTTGACCTGTTTAAAGGTCTTACTCACGTTGGCTACGGAGAGCGTGATCACACAGTCGTCACACAGTCATCCGGAACAGCTGATGCTCTCATGCATGTCTCAGTGTTTTCTTGCATAGAAGTATTTAGCTTATCTGTAGGCTCGTGTCACTGGGCAGCTTGCGGCTGTGCTTCCCTTTGTAGTCTGTAATAGTTTGGAAGCCCGCCACATAAGACAGCGTCGAAGCCGGTGTAGTATGATTCAATCTTAGCCCTGTATTGACGCTTTGCCTGTTTGATGGTTCATCGCAGGGCATAGCAGAATTTCTTGTAAGCTTCCAGGTTCGAGTCCCGCACCTTGAAAGCGGCAGCTCTACCCTTTAGCTCAGTACGAATGTTGCCTGTAATCCATGGCTTCTGGTTGGGGTATGTACGTACAGTCACTGTGGGGACGACGTCCTCGATGCACTTATTGATAAAGCCAGTGACGGATGTGGTGTACTCCTCAATGCCATCGGAAGAATCCTGGAAAATGTTCCAGTCTGTGATAGCAAAACAGTCCTGTAGTTTAGCATCRGCTTCATCTGGCCACTTTTTTATAGACCGAGTCACTGGTGTTTCCTGCTTTAATTTTTGCTTGTAAGCAGGAATCAGGAGGATAGAGTTGTGGTCGGATTTACCAAATGGAGGGTGAGGGAGAGCTTTGTACGCGTCTATGTGTGTGGAGTACAGGTGATCTAGAATTTTTTTCCCTTTGGTTGCACATTTAACATGTTGATAGAAATTTGYAAGAACTGATTTAAGTTTCCCTGCWTTAAAGTCTGGCCACTAGGAGCGCCGCCTCTGGGTGTGTGGTTTCTTGTTTGCTTATTTCCTTATACAGCTGACTGAGTGCTGTCTTAGTGCCAGCATCTGTCTGTGGTGGTAAATAAACAGCCAAATTAATGAATGGATGAGCCATCAGCGGGACTTTGGCTGGCCACATGCTAGACATGTAATCATTACATTTTTTCACCATRCTCTTGACTGCAGCCTGGGTCATGGGCATCCTGGGGAGGACCCCCCGTGGGTGGGTTTYCAGGAGCAGGTGGCGTGGCAGGGGATGTGACTGAGACACTGACCGTTTCACGCTCTGCAGTAACATAATGCCACAGCTGTCAAGAATCCAGAAGCTTCTCTGGGCWGGTGTTAAGAGCAGATCCACCCACTCCAGGATGTCTTTCCCTGTGGTGCTTCCCTGTGGTCTTTCCCTGTGGTGCTCTGTCCATCGATCGTGGTCTAATACGACCCTTGCTTGATGGGCCCAGAGCAGGCAGTACAGGGAGAAGCTGTCAGGGACAGTGGTGTTGTGGCTGGCAGCGGCCAAGGTGTGCTTGGCAGACCTAAAAGAAAGGCACAATATTCTTTGAATGACAAAGCCTTGACTCTACACTAACCTAAATAGTGTGTGTTTGTGTGTGAGACAGAATGAGTTACAGTGCCTTCAGAYGGTATTCGCACCCCTTGACTTTTTCCAAATGTTGTTGTATTACAGCCGAACTCAGTTGCCGGAGAGACAAGAAACCGCTCAGGGATTTCACCATGATGCCAATTGTGATTTGAAAACAGTTAGAGTTTAATGGCTGTGATAGGAGAAAACTGAYGWTGGATCAATAACATTGTAGTTACTCCACAATACTAACAATACTAACAGAGTGAAAAGAAGGAAGCTTGTACACAATACAAATATTCCAAAACATGCATCCTGTTTGCAATAAGGCACTAAAGTAATACTGCCTGCATCATGTCATGAGTATGCTTGTCATCGTCACGGACTAGGGAGGTTCTTTTATAATAAAAATAAACGGAATAGAGCTAAATACAGGCAAAATCCTAGAGGAAAACCTGGTTCAGTCTGCTTTCCAACAGACACTGGGAGAATATTGCACCTTTCAGCAGAACCATTTTTTAAATTTTATAAATGTTTTATTTCACCTTTTATTAAACCAGGTAGGCTAGTTGAGAACAAGGTCTTGGCAAATGCCAAGATAAAGCAAAACACATACAACAACAGAGTTACACATGGAATAAACAAACATACAGTCAATAATACAGTAYAAAAATCTATATACAGCATGTGCAAATGACYTAGGTTAAGGGAGGTAAGGCAATACATAGGCCATGGTGGCAAAGTAATTACAATATAGCAATTAAACACTGGAATGGTAGAATGTGCAGGAGATGAATGTGCAAGAAGAGATACTGGGGTGCAAAGGAGCAAGATAAATAAATACAGTATGGGGATGAGGTAGATTGGATGGGCTATTTACAGATGGGCTATGTACAGGTGCAGTGATCTGTGAGCTGCTCTGACAGCTGGTGCTTAAAGCTAGTGAGGGAGATGAGTCTCCAGCTTTAGTGATTTTTGCAGTTCGTTCCAGTCATTGGCAGCAGAGAACTGGAAGGAGAAGCAGCCAAAGGAAGAATTAGCTTTGGGGGTGACTAGTGAGATATACCTGCTGGAGTACGTGCTATGGGTGGGTGCTGGTATGGTGACCAGTGAGCTGAGATAAGGCGGGGCTTTACCTAGCAGAGACTTGTAGATGACCTGGAGCCAGTGGGTTTGGCGACGTATGAAGCGAGGGCCAGCCAACGAGAGCGTACATGTCGCAGTGGTGGGTAGTATATGCGGCTTTAGTGACAAAACGGATGGCACTGTGATAGACTGCATCCAATTTGTTGAGTAGAGTGTTGGAGGCTATTTTCTAAATGACATCGCCGAAGTTGAGGATCGGTAGGATGG
>NC_036871.1:5454633-5455661 GCF_002910315.2 Salvelinus sp. IW2-2015 | reverse complement strand
GGTTAGTTAACACAGTGTCCAAAGAAGGGCCAGAAGTATATAGAATGGTGTTGTCTGCGTAGAGGTGGATCAGAGAATCACCAGCAGCAAGAGCGACATTGATATATACAGAGAAAAGAGTCGACCCGAGAATAGAACCSTGTGGCACTCCCATAGAGACTGCCAGAGGTCCGGACAACAGGCCCTCCGATTTGACACACTGAACTCTATCTGAGAAGTAGAGAACAGGCGAGGCAGTCATTTGAGAAACCAAGACTGTTGAGTCTGCCGATAAGAATGAGGTGATTGACAGAGTCGAAAGCCTTGGCCAGYTCGATGAATACMGCTGCACAGCATTGCACAGAATATGGTTGCCATGTTCTCAGAATATAGGATATTAATGTCCCCAAAAATGGCATTACACATCATATCTTGTTACTGTGCCAATCAAGGCCCTAATAGGTGAACCACTGATCCATTCATAGGTCTTTGTCTGTTGGCAAGGTTAGGGATACTATCACACAGTGCTTTTAATGTATAGTGTTTTCAATGTAGATATGTTACACACTTCAGCATAGATGATTACATTGTGCATGRTCATTTATACAGTAATTATTATTCTACACGTCTTCACCTGGMATTTGAAATCACAACGTCTTGTTCACAGTAGAGGTCGACCGATTAATAGGAATGGCCGATTAATTAGGGCCGATTTCAAGTTTTCATAACAATCGGAAATCGGTATTTTTGGACACCTTTATTTAACTAGGCAAGTCAGTTAAGAACACATTCTTATTTTCAATGACGGCCTAGGAACAGTGGGTTAATTGCCTTGTTCAGGGGCAGAACGACAGATTTMACCTTGTCAGCTCGGGGATTCAATCTTGCAACCTTACGGTTAACTAGTCCAACGCTCTAACCACCTGCTTTACATTGCACTCCACGAGGAGCCTGCCTGTTACGCGAATGCAGTAAGAAGCCAAGCTAAGTTGCTAGCTAGCATTAAACTTATCTTATAAAAAACAATCAATCAATCATAATCACTAGTT
>NC_036871.1:5449197-5454608 GCF_002910315.2 Salvelinus sp. IW2-2015 | reverse complement strand
CACCCCCATCACAATTACGTTTTCGCCCCTAGCAAGCCCAGCCTCTTCGGTGATCTATACGACGTCATTGTCCCGAGGTAATAATAATTACAGTATGTGTAAAACAAAAAATCCACGCCCATGAGAGCACTTTGTTCAGTGTGTTCTGTTAATGAACTTTGGTAACTAACAAGAATGGGATAATGTAGTTCAACTGTGCCTATTCTATGTCTCAGGTGGGTGTGGAGGAGGACTGCGTCCAGAGGGTGGTTTCCAGCTGTGGGCGGTGCCCTAACCCACCTCCCACCCCTGGCGCTTCGTCCACCGCGACGTCAAGCCCGAGAACATTTCCCTGGTCGCCGCTGCCTTGCCGCTGGGTCAAACTGGGCGAACTTCGGTATGGCCAAGGCCACGGGAAACCAAGGGTACCCGGTGGTGTGTACTAGTTCTGCTTACTGTACGCCCGGGCGAGATAGCGAAGGAGTCGGAGGATAAGTAGCCATAATTACTGCTTCAAAACCTGAATGGAGGAAATGGGTTGGAGCAACAAGATCAAGATGGTGTGGGGTGTCGGTGAGGTCAGTACAGACCTGCTGGGCTTGGGATCCTCATCTACGCCATGCTGATGGCAAGTCTACCCCTGGACGCAGACCGCGTCCGACGACCCCTCGTACATCAAGTACCAAAGTGGTTTGACCAGCAAGATGGTAGGACGACGAAACTAGACCTATGGGGGAAGGAACAGACGAAGGACATCATTGGGAGTTTGGATGAAGCAGCCGAATCGGAGCAAGAGAAAACCATCACAGGTCGCCCCCTCAGTTTGCTGTTTCACCCCACTGGCCAGTTCGCTTTTCCTGTCACTACTTCACACCGCAGCCTATGCTTCGCGGTAGGCCGACGATGTGCTGGGCTACCTTCGGAGAGACTGGTTGCAGGTGAAGGAGAAGATACAGCTGGAGGAGAGAGGAAGAAATGAGAGGGCGAGAGGGTCATCAAGGAACGAGAGAGAGAGGGAAGGAAGGGGAGAGGGATAAGGATGGCGACACACGATCATGAAACTCAAAACTCAGAGGTGAAGAGAAAATATTTTTTGGACGCTTCCAGAAGACAATACAATATCCTTGATGTGTCACATTGGTGCTAAAAGAACATTGTACAGTATATAGATACCACTTACAGTTGCACTTTACTGTAAGATAAATATGCCATCAAGTCATTGTTGATACTGGATAGCATTTGGGGATGCCACAGCTGCATTTGTACTTTAGAGGACTTGAAAGCACTTTACAATTATCATTTTGAATGTGTTCAATCTATATTCTAAGTGTGACCTTGATGATGCGTGTGTTCTTATTCTAAATGTTTTTTATAATAATGTAAATGTCATATATTTCTTGTGGTTGGAATTGAGTCTAAATAAAACATTTTCATTATGAGTTATCATTTGGATTAAACTCATAAATTCAAAGTTTATCCCTGGCCTACCTCTCTAGATTGGCTAGGATATTTACAAATGTTAAATGTTTCTGCATTTTGTGTGATTCTAGTAAGTTATCTGGCTACTCTTAACTGTATTAAGTTAGCAGGATATTTTGAACCAGATTTCAGATTTTTTTGTGTTTTATTATGGACTTGGAAAGTAGAATAACAACTGCGACTGCAAGCCACGGCACTAGGCAAAAAACTGGTTGAATCATCGTTGTTCCCATGTCATTCAACAACAAAAAATGTAAGTGATGACATTGATGTTAACGTGGAAAACTGATTGGATTAAGCAAAAAGTCACCAACGTAAGGGGCTAAGTTCCAGTCTTTTCACCCAACGTTTAACCTAAATCCAATGACATGGTGACATGTTTTGTTGATTTCACGTTGTAATTCGGCAGGTTAACTCAACCAAATGTAATCAAAACTAAACATTGAACTGTGCACTGTGGCTAATGGGGAACAATGACTATCACTCCATAAGTGAACTCCATGGCAGTAGGCAGTTGGCCTTCAACAAGTAGCCGTACTCCTTGCATAAGAAAGGAACTGGTATTATGATACAACATAAATCTGCTCGCCTGCCACAGCAGGGGTGCTCAACCATCCAATAATAATGCAGCAATGTCCAGCAGAACGTCAATCGTCCCCATTGCAATGGACGGAAATACAGAGGCCATTTTATGTGTTTGGGACCATTCTCACTCACAAAGACGCACGGTGACTGGTCATACACTTATCATGAACAAACCAGATCCAAAGAAGGATTTAGAACAAAATGGCTGCTTGTTATGAGATTTGCATTGTGGGTGTGCGAGTAACTGAACTACTATTTAATAACGCATAAACATGACACCCTGGCATGCATCGCATACATACAAACACACGCTCACATACAGACTAACACACAGAGTACCAGCACACACATGTGAGATCTTAACCATGGTGGCCATCATTTAAAAATAGACCGGGCCGCAGTTTATTAACCAACGCCGAGCCAAATCATCATTCCCCAACCCCCTGCTCTGCACCTTTCTCACTTGTGGCCTACCAAAGTTCTCAATAGCTTTCCCTTGTTATTTTAGGTGAAATTGTGTCACTTCTCTTGCGTTCATTGCACGCGGAGTCAGGGTATATGCAACAGTTTGGGCCGCCTGGCTCTTTGCGAACTAATTTGCCTGAATTTTACGTAATTATGACATAACATTGAAGGTTTGCAATGTAACAGGAATATTTAGACTTATGGATGCCACCCGTTAGATAAAAATACGGAACGGTTCCGTATTTCACTGAAAGAAATAAACGTTTTGTTTTCGAGATGATAGTTTCCTGATTCGACCATATTAATGACCTAAAGGCTCGGTATTTCTGTGTGGTTTATTATGTTATAATTAAGTCTATGATTTGATAGAGCAGTCTGACTGAGCGATGGTAGGCACACACGCAGGCTTGTAAGCATCAATTCAACAGCACTTTCGTGCCGTTTGGCAGCAGCTTTCGCAATGCTTAAGCATTGCGCTGTTTATGACTTCAAGCCTATCAACTCCCGAGATTGGCTGGTGTAACCGATGTGAAATGGCTAGCTAGTTAGCGGGGTGCGCGCTAATAGCGTTTCAAACGTCACTCGGCTCTGCGACTTGGAGTAGTTGTTACCCTTGCTCAGCAAGGGCCGCGGCTTTTGTGGAGCGATGGGTAAAACTGCTTTGAGGGTGGCTGTTGTCGATGTGTTCCTGGTTGAGCCCAGGTAGAAGCGAGGAAGAGGGACGGAAGCTATACTGTTACATTGGCAATACTAAAGTGCCTATAGAACATCCAATAGTCAAAGGTATATGAAATACAAAATCGTATAGAGAGAAATAGTCCTATAATTCCTATAATAACTACAACCTAAAACTTCTTACCTGGGAATTTTGAAGACTCATGTTAAAAGGAACACCAGCTTTCATATGTTCTCTATGTTCTGAGCAAGGAACTTTTAAACGTTAGCTTTTCTACATGGCACATATTGCACTTTTACTTTCTTCTCCAACACCTTGTTTTTGCATTATTTAAACCAAATTGAACAACATGTTTCATTATTTATTTGAGGCTAAATTGATTTTATTGATGTATTATATTAAGTTAAAATAAGTGTTCATTCAGTATTGTTGTAATTGTCATTATTTAAAAAAACTAAAAAAACATTTAAAAACCGGCCGATTAATCGGCATCGGCTTTTTTGGTCCTCCAATAATCGGTATCGGTATCGGCGTTGAAAAATCATAATCGGTCGACCTCTAGTTCACAGTACTCTGATCTTCCTGCTATGCCACCATGTCCGTGTAAGGTATCAGTTAATCTGACTATTATATTCTTATCATTGATTTTATTTGTGTATATCAGCAATTGAAGGCTTTCTTTACAGTTGTCTAATGTTGGTGGAGCCTGTTTTAATGATACTCCTGAATCACTGAATCTCGAATGATGTGTTTCTCACATGACTGGCCTATCTGGGTGATGTTTTTTCTCGCCTGAATGATCTGAATCTAGGATTACAGGAACTCTCCACAACTATATTCAATGTGCAGGACAAAATTGAAGCTATGATTAAGAAGTTGGAGCTCTTCTCTGCCTGCATTAACAAGGACAACACACAGGTCTTTCCATCATTGTATGATTTTTTGTGTGCAAATGAACTCAAGCTTACGGACAATGTCAGATGTGATATAGTGAAGCACCTGAGTGCGCTGGGTGCAGAATTACGCAGGTAATTTCCCGAAACGGATGACACAAAAAACTGGATTCATTATTATTTTCATGCCCTGCCTCCAGTCCACTTACTGATATCTGAACAAGAGAGCCTCATCGAAATTGCAACAAGCGGTGCTGTAAACATTTAATTTCAGATTTCTGGATAGGGCTGCGCTCAGAGTATGCTGCCTTGGCAAATCACGTTGTTAAGACACTGATTCTCTTTGCAACCACATACCTATGTGAGTGTGGATTCTCGGCCCTCACTAGCATGAAAACTAAATACAGGCACAGACTGTGTGTGGAAAATGATTTAAGACAGACTCTCTCCAATACAACCCGACATTGTAGAGTTATGTGCATCCTTTCAAGCACACCCTTCTCATTAACCTGTGGTGAGTTATTCACCATTTTCGATGAACAAATACGGTTTTATATGTAAGATGGTTAAATAAAGAGCAAAATTATTGATTATTGTTATATTATTATTTGTGCCCTGGTAATGGAGAAGAGCTCATTATCACTTCCCACGAGCCGGGTTGTGACAAAAACTCACACTCATTCTTATGTTTAATAAATGCATCGTYTAGTGTGTGTGTGGCAGGCTTACAATGATGGCAAAAAAACAACATTTGAGAGTGCGCTGACCCTGGTGCTAGAGGGGGAACGCAGCTGGAGGTTGAATGTTTGAAGGGGTACGGGACTATAAAAAGTTTGGGAACCACTGTCGTAGACAAACAGGTAGACTGTCATGAAGAGACCGGTCAGGAAGCAGTGCATGTTGTAGACAAACAGGTAGACTGTCATGAAGAGACCGGTCAGGAAGCAGTACATGTTGAAGACAAACAGGTAGACTGTCATGAAGAGACTGGTCAGGAAGCAGTGAATGTTGTAGACAAACAGGTAGACTGTCATGAAGAGACCGGTCAGGAAGCGGTGCCACAACCACTGAGTCCTATACAACAGACACTCTTTAGGTTCCGCTCAATACAATTTTAACATTGTAGTGAGGTCTAAGTGCTTGGAACGATGAGCAGAGATAAATTGAGTGATTTGAGAAAGAAACATTTGCATAATTTAGAATGTTTTCATAAACTACAATAGATTTACTGTTGACACYAAGACAAGACACTTGGTAGTTAAATATACCGGCACAGATAATCTGGCAAACTGGAAACCCGTTATACAAATATAATACCCACTGCATTTACATAC
>NC_036871.1:5397465-5446152 GCF_002910315.2 Salvelinus sp. IW2-2015 | reverse complement strand
TACATACAAAGAGAGAGAGCACTGTATACCATTATTATCCATGTATGTATGGCTCCCCCACCTCTGCACATAAAGTGGGAGTAGAACATCAGGATGGTGGCCTTGGAGCAGGTGAGGAGGAACATTATGAACACCAGGAACAGGAATGTAGTACTGGTGAGATAAATTGTTGAGAAAATACTCAACAATCAATCAAATTCAGTCTCCTTGCTTAGAGGCTGAGTTGACCTTGGTTCAAACAAATGATTAGGTATTTACTTATTTAAATTGTAAATGTGAACAGTGCATTAATGGTCATTTAATTACTTGTTTGTTTGTTTAGGAATCATTATACAAGACCACGATGGCAAATTCAAGCTTATGGTTGAGTGACAGACTTGACCCTTGTTCTTATCAGATGCTGTTGAGGATGAAGAAGAGCTGGATGAAGATGCAGCTGAGGGCAAGATGTCCCCCATGACAATGCCGTACACAGGCTTGGAGAAGAAGGAATGTTCATTGATCTGCTGAGTGATCTTGTTCGTTCGCATTGGCAGCTCAATCGTCTGGAGCACAGGGAGTAGCATAGAAACTAATCAAGACATTTTACGACCCTTGGTAGTGGGATATGTTTTCTCTAATTGTTATGCCAGTGTGAAAGAGGTTGCAAATGCACATGATGTAAGACGACCTGAAAGACTTACTTATACATACATGTGATTGACAGGTGAAATCAGGAAGAAGTCCGCAAACAAGAACCTGGGAGGGAGGAAATGGCGGGGGAGGGGCGAGTTAGTGAATATCTCACCGGAGAAATGGGCAACAGCATCACCCCCATAACCTTCATAGTCTAAATACATGTTTTAAAGATTCTTTTGAGTCAAGTATGTTGTCATGATGTGTAGAAGCTGTTATTGACGAAAGAATAATAATCACAATCAATAGAAAGCGTTGTTGTTCCATGTACAATAGATTGAGGAGGAGTGGCCATTAGAAAAGTGGCGGTTGACTGCATGTGGATGGTAGTCATGATAATAATGGATGATCATTTCAATTCAAATGTAGTCCAGATCAGCAAATTTTTCACATTTGCAAAATAAGGACATTACAACCCGAACACAACACTCACTGTTCTTGTTCCAAAACCATGACTATTGGTCTCACATTAGATCAGGACAGCCTGATCAACGGTCACAAAGGGCTTCACAGATACCCAGCCTAAAACCCCAAAAGAACAAGCCATGCAAGAGGCAGAAGCACAGTGACTACCTGGCTAAACTTGATCAGCAGGTGTATGGGACAGGTAACACACTGGTGAGGGTCAGGATCCAAGCTTCAATCCGACCAGTGCATGCGCAGGGCTCAGGTCCTCTGGGAGGGGAGAAACAGAGAAACGAGAAGAAGCGGGGGGGGGGGGGATTAGTGGGATAAACGCTAAGACAGGCTTGTGTTCACACAGCAAAGACCTTGGAAGTTGTCAGCCACATTGTTAAAATACAACCAAACGAGAAGGTGGCAGTAGATTTGTTTGATGCAATATCCATGCGTATTGCTTATGGTCTAGATTCCAAGCTATCTGCGCTAATGTTGCTATTTTGTAGAAAGCCCTTGTTGATACTAGCCAGATTGCCACAGTTAGATAATTACATAGCAAGATGACAAAGAAAATGTAATTTACTCACCATACTGCCAGCCAAATGTTTATCTAGCTACCTAATGTTAGCATATTCGCTAGCTAGTACAACATAGCTAGTTAGCTAACTAGCTAAGGACACTGTACTAACTCGGCAGCTAACACAGGCAGCTGTTTCATGTAAAATAGCTAATCCATTGTGATTTAATCATAATGTCAATACTAGCTACAGTGGTTAGCTAGCTTGGAGAGTGATTTAGTGTGTGGGTTCATCCTGTTCGTGGCGTTCATGTTTTATGTTCTCAAGTTCAGGTCTGTTCACGTCGTTTTGTTATTTTGCATTTTGTCAGTGTTCTGTTTGTTGGATAATTCATTAAAATTAACATCATGAACATTCACCACGCTGCGCCTTGTCTCCCTCTTCCACATAAAGACGAGTGTTACAGTCAGGCTCTCCAAACTGTTTTGTTTGATGACCTTTCACATAGATGAACTGCACTGAACCCTTTTTGTGCTGATATTAGTACAATTATAATAACAGTACACCTAACATTTTTAGACCCAATTGGTCAAAATGGTCCAATTCTCATTGTATACAGCAGGCTGCCTATTTCATCAAGAAACGTTTAGAAATGACTTGTTTGTACTCATATCTTATTTATATTTCAACTGATAGCAAAAAGTTATCCTTCTTCAGTTAGCTATCTGAATGCCTAAGTCAGAGATCTTTGTCAGGAGGGATGCAGGATACAAAGGTGAGAAGGATGAATTCTGGAGGCATGTTAGTTTGAAACTCAGCTAGATAGATGTGTCATCTGCAGTCTGGAGAGACATATACATTTGACAGTGATAAACAATAAATTGGTAGTTCAAAAAAATCTACATGAAAGACAGATTCATCCATCTTTATTTCACAATAACAGTAAGGAATTCAAAGCAATAACTCATGTTTCAAGCATAATATAATACTTTATATAATTACAAATTAAAAGTATAGTTCTACTACTAATATCCTCCATTAGTGATAAAAAATTACCAAAACATTAAGCTTGCGAAAACATACACTATTTTTAACCTTCATGTGTTCATACAATGTACACTATGTGGGTAATTGCAACCAACATTTGCAGCAAAGTGGTGATTTCTATGAGAAATAGATGTTCCACTCAAAAATAATTGTCCTGCTTCATTCAATGTCTGCATTAGATTTTTGACAAGTTCACTTAGGTTGGTGAGGGGATGTTCCACTCAAAATACAAAGAGATCACTTGGTTCTAGTGAAATACACAGCACTCAGTTTAGGCATGGAGGTAGAACATAAAAGAGTAACAGCAGCAGACCGCAGTAAGGTCTGATTTTGAACACCTCGGCTACGCAGAAGTCACACAGCCAGCCAGCCTGCCGTCCATCAGCAAGACAAGACACTTGGTAGTTAAATATACCGGCACAGATAATCTGGCAAACTGGAAACCCGTTATACAAATATAATACCCACTGCATTTACATACAAAGAGAGAGAGCACTGTATACCATTATTATCCATGTATGTATGGCTCCACCCACCTCTGCACATAAAGTGGGAGTAGAACATCAGGATGGTGGCCTTGGAGCAGGTGAGGAGGAACATTATGAACACCAGGAACAGGAATGTAGTACTGGTGAGATAAATTGTTGAGAAAATACTCAACAATCAATCAAATTCAGTCTCCTTGCTTAGAGGCTGAGTTGACCTTGGTTCAAACAAATGATTAGGTATTTACTTATTTAAATTGTAAATGTGAACAGTGCATTAATGGTCATTTAATTACTTGTTTGTTTGTTTAGGAATCATTATACAAAGACCACGATGGCAAATTCAAGCTTATGGTTGAGTGACAGACTTGACCCTTGTTCTTATCAGATGCTGTTGAGGATGAAGAAGAGCTGGATGAAGATGCAGCTGAAGGGCAAGATGTCCCCCATGACAATGCCGTACACAGGCTTGGAGAAGAAGGAATGTTCATTGATCTGCTGAGTGATCTTGTTCGTTCGCATTGGCAGCTCAATCGTCTGGAGCACAGGGAGTAGCATAGAAACTAATCAAGACATTTTACGACCCTTGGTAGTGGGATATGTTTTCTCTAATTGTTATGCCAGTGTGAAAGAGGTTGCAAATGCACATGATGTAAGACGACCTGAAAGACTTACTTATACATACATGTGATTGACAGGTGAAATCAGGAAGAAGTCCGCAAACAAGATCCTGGGAGGGAGGAAATGGGCGGGGGAGGGGCGAGTTAGTGAATATCTCACCGGAGAAATGGGCAACAGCATCACCCCCATAACCTTCATAGTCTAAATACATGTTTTAAAGATTCTTTTGAGTCAAGTATGTTGTCATGATGTGTAGAAGCTGTTATTGACGAAAGAATAATAATCACAAATCAATAGAAAGCGTTGTTGTTCCATGTACAATAGATTGAGGAGGAGTGGCCATTAGAAAAGTGGCGGTTGACTGCATGTGGATGGTAGTCATGGATAATAATGGATGATCATTTCAATTCAAATGTAGTCCAGATCAGCWAAATWTTCACATTTGCAAAATAAGGACATTACAACCCGAACACAACACTCACTGTTCTTGTTCCAAAACCATGACTATTGGTCTCACATTAGATCAGGACAGCCCTGATCAACYGTCACAAAGGGCTTRKCAGARACCCAGCCTAAAACCCCAAAAGAACAAGCCATGCAGAGGCAGAAGCACAGTGACTACCTGGCTAAACTTGATCAGCAGGTGTATGGGACAAGGTAACACACCTGGTGGAAATCAGGTCAGGGATCCTTCAATCCGACCAGCAGCACGACCAGGGGCTCAGGTCCTCTGGGAGGGGAGAAACAGAGAAAGAGAGCGGGGGGGGGGGGATTAGTGGGATAACGCCTAAAAGATAAGACAGGCTTGTGTTCACACAGCAAAGACCTTGGAAGTTGTCAGCCACATTGTTAAAATACAACCAAACCAGAAGGTGGCAGTAGCGTTGTTTGGCAATACATATCCATGCGTATTGCTTATGGTCTAGATTCCAAGCTATCTGCGCTAATGTTGCTATTTTGTAGAAAGCCCTTGTTGATACTAGCCAAGATGCCACAGTTAGATAATTACATAGCAAGATGACAAAGAAAATTTAATTTACTCACCATACTGCCAGCCAAATGTTTATCTAGCTACCTAATGTTAGCAATATTCGCTAGCTAGTACAACATAGCTAGTTAGCTAACTAGCTAAGGACACTGTACTAACTCGGCAGCTAACACAGGCAGCTGTTTCATGTAAAATAGCTAATCCATTGTGATTTAATCATAATGTCAATACTAGCTACAGTGGTTAGCTAGCTTGGAGGAAATATTTAGTGTGTGGGTTCATGCTCCCTGATTGGCTCAATGTCAAGTTGTTGGCCACTGACGGGCATTGCGATTCTACAAGTAAAATTGGTAGGTTCGTCGCTACCGGGTCTGAATGCAGCAGGTATCGCTTTTGTTCTAGCAAGAGAAGGAACGGCCTCCCGCTGTGATATGTACCTATCGGCAGTGAGATTCTAGGTGTGCTTCATGCTTAAGATCACACAGTACACCAGGGGCCCATATTCACAAAGCATCCAATGCTGTTTTTCTACCGTAACACTAGTGTTTACATACTGTTTCAACCACTTTATATGTATATATTGTATTCTAGTCATGGCTCATCCTATATACAGTGTCAAGAAAAAGAATGTAAACCCTTTGGAAATACCTGGATTTCTGCATAAATTGGTCATAAAATTTGATCTGATCTTCATCTAGGTCACAACAATAGACAAACACAGTATGCTTAAACTAATAACACACACACAATTATACGTTTTCATGTCTTTATTGAACACACCGTGTAAACATTTACAGTGCAATAGTGTGGTGTGTTCCATCCAAACAACTCAACTGTAGTTTCATCTGTCCACAGAATATTTTGCCAGTAGCGCTGGGGAACATCCAGGTGCACTTTTGCAAACTTCAGACATGCAGCATGGTTTTTTTTGGACAGCAGTGGCTTCTTCCGTGGTGTCCTCCCATGAACATCATTCTTGTTTAGTGTTTTACGTATCGTAGACTCATCAACAAAGATGTTAGCATGTTCCAGAGATTTCTGTAAGTCTTTAGCTGACACTCTAGGATTATTCTTAATAACCTCATTGAGCATTCTGCGCTGTGCTCTTGCAGTTCTTTTTGCAGGACGGCCACTCCTAGGGAGAGTAGCAACAGTGCTGAACTTTCTCCATTCATAGACAATTTGTCTTACCGTGGACTGATGAACATCAAGGCTTTTAGAGATACTTTTGTAACCCTTTCCAGCTCTATGCAAGTCAACAATTCTTAATCTTAGGTCTTCTGAGATCTCTTTTGTTCGAGGCATGGTTCACACCAGGCAATGCTTCTTGTGAATAGTAAACTCAAATTTTGTGAGTGTTTTTATAGTGCAAGGCAGCTCTAACCAACATCTCCAATCTCATCTCATTGATTGGACTCCAGGTTAGCTGACTTTGAGTGTTTTTTGCAGCTTGTTCCAGTCGCTAAATGCAGTGAACTGAAAAGAGGAGCGACCCAGGGATGTGTGTGCTTTGGGGACCTTTAACAGAATGTGACTGGCAGAACAGGTGTTGTATGGGAAGGATGAGGGTTGCAGTAGGTCTTTAGCCAGGTATACAGAGATGGCTAAGTTTACAGAGGAGCGGCAGGTATCCTAGTGTTTAGAGCGTTGGGCCAGTAACTGAAAGGTTGCTAGATCGAATCCCCGAGCTGACAAGGTAAAAATCTGCCGTTTTGCCCCTGAACAAGGCAGTTAAACCCACTGCTCCTAGGCTGTCATTGCAAAAAAATTATTTGTTCTTAACTGACTTGCCAAGTTAAATAAAGGTAAAATTAAAAACAGAGGACTATAGTGTGGGAGTGATATACAGATGGTGTCAATGAAGATTAGTTACAAGTGAGTGCTCAGTTCTATGTCAGGCTCTCCAAACTGTTTTGTTTGATGACCTTTCACATAGATGAACTGCACTGAACCCTTTTTGTGCTGATATTAGAACAAGTATAATAACAGTACACCTAACATTTTTTGACCCAATTGGTCAAAATGGTCCAATTCTCATTGTATACAGCAGGCTGCCTATTTCATCAAGAAACGTTTAGAAATGACTTGTTTGTACTCATATCTTATTTATATTTCAACTGATAGCTAACTGAAGAAGGATAACTTTTTTGCTATCTGAATGCCTAAGTCKGAGATCTTTGTCAGGAGGGATGCAGGATACAAAGGTGAGAAAGATGAATCCTACTAGAAACACTGGAGGCATGTTAGTTTGAACTCAGKTAGATGTGTCATCTGCAGTCTGGAGAGACATATACATTTGACAGTGATAAACAATAAATTGGTAGTTCAAAAAAATCTACATGAAAGACAGATTCATCCATCTTTATTTCACAATAACAGTAAGGAATTCATAGCAMWWAACTCATGTTTCAAGCATAATATAATACTTTATATAATTACAAATTAAAAGTATAGTTCTACTACTAATATCCTCCATTAGTGATAAAAAATTACCAAAACATTAAGCTTGCGAAAACATACACTATTTTTAACCTRCATGTGTTCGATACAATGTACACTATGTGGGTAATTGCAACCAACATTTGCAGCAAAGTGGTGATTTCTATGAGAAATAGATGTTCCACTCAAAAATAATTGTCCTGCTTCATTCAATGTCTGCATTAGATTTTTGACAAGTTCACTTAGGTTGGTGAGGGGATGTTCCACTCAAAATACAAAGAGATCACTTGGTTCTAGTGAAATACACAGCACTCATTTTAAGCATGGAGGTAGATCATAAAAGAGTAACAGCAGCAAATCGCAGTAAGGTCTGATTTTGAACACCTCGGCTACGGCAGTGAAGAAGTCTCACAGCCAGCCAGTCCCCTCAGCCCGGAGGAGAACAGAGATGGGGCAGACAAACTGTAACAGCAGTATACATTACAGTACACACCAATAACAGTATTAGTGGAAATAACAGGGAAAAGGTTGCTTAATTATAACAGAAATCATAAGTTATTGGCTGAATTTGACTGAATAGTTAGATCAAGACGTGTGTATTTTCTGATGAAAATCTCCTTGGGGAAAAAAACACATATGTATTCCTGAAGAGGAAGTGCTCCCTCTTTCCTCTCGTTTGCSTTTTTAAAGGTGACCGTTTTCTGCATCACGGCTTTGATGCACTCAACGACCAATCTGAGATGGGCCTTGGTGGTCATCTCCTAAACACATCACATAAATACAAGATACCACACAACACCGTCACACGAGATCCATTCTGAGAGGGCTCTGTGGATTTGGAGTACTTCCTTTTTAGACTGTTGATAGACTCCCTATGAGTGGATGTATGGTTATACGTTAGCCACATTTGGTCAGAGAATGTATTAATTAACACATTCCTATATACAGTGTGGGACTCAATTGAATGTTTGACCGTTGTGGATGATGGTAGTCATGTACTGGATATAGCACTGAGGGAGCTGCGGGTCTCTCAAGTGGTCTTCCTTTTAGGTGATATTTGACATTCGTAGACGAGGTGTACCGTACTTTGAATTCCCTGAGATACTTTTACTAACCTCTGTGTAAAGTCATAACCAAAAACATAACACAATTATTAAGACAACTTTTATACGCCTTCATCTGTTTTAAACAGAGCTTCAGAACCTGCTCTTTAAGGTTTTGTCGATCTAGGCACRCACAAACATCAGATGTGAGGAGAGAGAGGAGAAAACAGATGTCAGATTATCTCTCGTGACAAAATGAACAATGGATATACAGTACAAACTAGAGCCCTTGCTGTGGTACTTATTCAGACAATAATCAATTCTCAGGTCTGGTCAAATACACATGTACGGTAAAGTAACCAGGAATGGAAATTAATTGAACTACAAACCTATAGGCCTGGCTCTCTCATCCCTTCCAGGCTTTTTGGGGGAGGGGGTGGAGAATGAGCCTGTCATAGCGGATGTAAGCAATGTCCCCATGRGCTCTGGCAGCTTTCATGGCTGGGATCAGTTCTTTCCTCTTTTGGCGCACAACTTCAGGATAGTCCTCGTTGAGGAAGATATACGTTCCTCTCAAGTTCTTGGCTCTTTCCAGAACAGCTACCTTGTCCTTGAACCTCAGGAACTTGACCACTATCGGCCTGGGACTGTCACCTGGGACTGTCACTGTCACCTCCACCTCAATCTGCCTGTGGTCCATCTTCAGTTTCGCCGAGATCATTTCCCTTACTTTGTCCTCAGACTCCGTCCAGGTCTCGTGGAGATTCAGCAATTCTGTCCACAACAATGTTGTTCCACCTTCATTGTCCCTCGAGATAATCAGATTTCTTCTTCATTGTTAGCATGGATTCACATACAGAACTGATGTCCTGGAGAGTGGGCACAGACAAAAAGTAAATGGTTGAGATAGGGTTTTACATTAYTCAAAGGTCAGTACAGAATGCAGCCKAAAAAAATCTAAGATGGCATAGAAGTGGGATGTTTTGATTGTCTTGTCCCATCCCTTGTATATATAGTTTCTTTCTTCGTATATTTTTCGTATAGATTTTCTATCATATTTTTCCATCTACGGACGGAACATACTCTCCTGCAACCCGCCTCACTCAATGTGGAATGGATCTGCTATGTTTTATACTTTAGAACCGTAACCCCCTTCAGAGGCTAGCCAGCTAACTAGCTACTAGCTAGTAGTCAGTTAGCCACTGCTAGAAAGCCATCCTATTTCTCCAACTTAATTGAGGAAAATAAGAACAATCCAGAATGTATTTTTGATACTGTCGCAAAGCTAACAAAAAATTTGCATTCCCCAAGAGAGGATGGCTTTCACTTCAGCAGTGATAAATTCATGAACTTCTTTGAGGAAAAGGTCATGATCATTAGAAAGCAAATGACGGACTCCTCTTTAAATCTGCTTATTCCTCCAAAGCTCAGTTGTCCTGAGTCTGCACAACTATGCCAGGACCAAGGATCAAGGGAGACACTCAAATGTTTTAGTACTATATCTCTTCACACATTGATGAAAATAATCATGGCCTCTAAACCTTCAAGCTGCATACTGGACCCTATTCCAACTAAACTACTGAAAGAGCTGCTTCCTGTGCTTGGCCCTCCTATGCTGAACATAATAAATGTCTCTCTATCCACCGGATGTGTACCAAACTCACTAAAAGTGGCAGTAATAAAGCCTCTCTTGAAAAAGCCAAACCTTGACCCAGAAAATATAAAAAACTATCGGCCTATATCTCCCATTCCTCTCAAAATTTTTAGAAATGGACACACTCTGGACCCTGATGTCTCTTTTGACGAACATATCAAGACTGTTTCAAGGACAGCTTTTTTCCATCTACGTAACATTGCAAACATTTTCTGTCCAAAAATGATGCAGAAAAATTAATCCATGCTTTTGTCACTTCTAGGTTAGACTACTACAATGCTCTACTTCCCAGCTACCCGGATAAAGCACTAAATACACTTCAGTTAGTGCTAAATACAGCTGCTAGAATCTTGACTAGAACCAAAAAGATTAATCATATTACTCCAGTGCTAGCCTCTCTAAACTGGCTTCCTGTTAAGGCKAGGGCTGATTTCAAGGTTTTACTGCTAACCTACAAAGCATTACATGGGCTTGCCCCTACCTATCTTTCCGATTTGGTCCTGCCATACATACCTACACGAGAGACAGGCCTCCTAATTGTCCCTAGAATTTTTAAGCAAACAGCTGGAGGCAGGGCTTTCTCCTATAGAGCTCCATTTTTATGGAATGGTCTGCCTACCCATGTGAGAGACGCAGACTCGGTCTCAACCTTTAAGTCTTTACTGAAGAATAATCTCTTCAGTGGGTCATATGATTGAGTGTAGTCTGGCACAGGAGTGTGAAGGTGAACGGAAAGGCACTGGAGCAACGAACCACCCTTGCTGTCTCTGCCTGGCAGGTTCCCCTGTCTCCACTGGGATTCTTTGCCTCTAACCCTATTACAGGGGCTGAGTCACTGGCTTACTGGTGCTCTTCCATGCCGTCCCTAGGAGGGGTGCGTCACCTGAGTGGGTTGAGTCACTGACGTGGTCTTCCTGTCTGGGTTGGCGACCCACTTTGGGTTGTGCCGTGGCGGAGATCTTTGTGGGCTATACTCGGCCTTGTCTCAGGATGGTAAGTTGGTGGTTGAAGATATCCCTCTAGTGGTGTGGGGGCTGTGCTTTGACAAAGTGGGTGGGGTTATATCCTGCCTGTTTGGCCCTGTCTGAGGGTATCGTCGGACGGGGCCACAGTGTCTCCTGACCCCTGCTGTCTCAGTCTCCAGTATTTATGCTGCAGTAATTTATGTGTTGGGGGGCTAGGGTCAGTCTGTTATATCTGGAGTATTTCTTCTGTCTTATCCGGTGTCCTGTGTGAATTTAAGTATGCTCTCTCTAATTCTCTCTTTCTTCTCTCTCTCGGAGGACCTGAGCCCTAGGACCATGCCTCAGGACTACCTGGCATGATGACTCCTTGCTGTCCCCAGTCACCCTGGCCGTGCTGCTGTTCCAGTTTCAACTGTTCTGCCTGCGGCTATGGAATCCTGACCTGTTCACCGGACGTGCTACCTGTCCCAGACATGCTGTTTCAACTCTCTAGAGACAGCAGGAGCGGTAGAGATACTCTCAATGATCGGCTATGAAAAGTCAACTGACATTTACTCCTGAGGTGCTGACCTGTTGCACCCTCGATAACTACTGTGATTATTATATTTTGACCATGCGGGTCATTTATGAACATTTGAAACATCTTGGCCATGTTCTGTTATAATCTCCACCCGGCACAGCCAGAAGAGGGCTGGCCACCCCTCATAGCCTGGTTCCTCTCTAGGTTTCTTCCTAGGTTTTTGCCTTTCTAGAGAGTTTTTCCTAGCCACCGTGCTTCTACACCTGCATTGCTTGCTGTGTGGGGTTTTAGGCTGGGTTTCTGTACAGCACTTTGAGATATCAGCTGATGTAAGAAGGGCTATATAAATACATTTGATTTTGATTTGAAGGTAACCCGAAGTGGTTTTGTGATAATTGTTTGTTTCTGTTGTTCAGTGGGAGCAGGCGCTCCCACAGATGTGAATTGTTTTTCTTTCAAGAAAAGGGCACCATTGAAAGGAGTGATTAATGGGGTAGAGGAAAATGTGAAAATGGACCAACTGAAGTGGAAGATTCGCCGGTATTTGTGATGCTCATCGTTTGATGTGACGCAGAAAGGGTGGCGTGAGTGGTGAAACAGAAGTCATTGTCTGTTCTTTTGAGTTTTGAGGTTGAGTCTTTGCCCGACAGTGATGTTAGATTATCAGTAATCCCATACAAGCTTTTGTACCGAATGCATTACGTTGTTACAGGTGTCAAGCTTATGGGCATGTGGCAGCAYTYTGTAGGAGGGAGGTWCCTAGGTGTGAYAAATGTGCAGAAGGGCATGAGACAAAGGATTGGGGAAATTGGGGAAAGTAGTGGTATTTGTTAATTGTAGGGTTCCCATGTGGCTGGGGATCAGAAATATCTGGTGAGAGAGGCAGGTTACGGTTCCCAGGGTTGGAGTKGTGCAGAAGTTGTCCGTATGCTGAGGCAGTGAAGATAGTAGAGGAAGATCGGAGTGAGGGATCCTGAGAGGAGTGGTGTGAGTAGGAGATCTCTATCTGTACAGAGGCACAGGCCAACAAGTGATATATGCTTCAGTAAGATTGGATGTTTGGCGTTTATAGCAATGGTTATTAAGCGTACTGCGATGATGGAAAGTAAGTCGCAGAAAATGTAGGTTGTGATGGCAGCTGCAGAGAAGTATCTGGGTGTACACGATTTGATTTCAGAAGGGTGTGTTGAGTGGTGGTGTCCCATCCTTTCTGGCTGTTGGCCTGAGGTACGACTAAATAGATTTAGCGGAGTAGGTAGGTGGTTTTAAAATGAGTGTATGGGTTATTGTAGAGTATTTGTGGACTTTTTTTTTTAAAGCAAAGTATAAGGGAGTTATACTCCAGTCTAGTTGGTGGCAGTAATGCAACATTTATTTGATGCCACAGTCATTAAACCTCATAGAAGAAGAAACAGGTCCCACCTCCCAGAACTCATGCTCTCTCCCTCGCCTTACTTGCAAATGGCTATTTGCACATCTACCAATATTTCTGTCATTGTAGGGCGCAAAAGTACAGCTAAAAGTCTGAGCGCGTGAAATTGACATGTGTGGCAATAATTGCGTAATTTCAACAAATTCGTTTTTTTCATGTTCACAACTCATCAGTTACACGTTTGAGTATATGTGTTTACAACTACAGAGTATTATTTCATGTTCACAATTCATCAGTTACACACTTACAAATGTATTCTACACGCCCAAATCATTATGTCAATGATTTATCTCCCACTTCTGTTTCTCCCCACAGGGCCGAGACATGCGCAAAGCTCTCCTTGTTTCTTTTCGTCACTAACGCGGGGAGGGACATGGCGTGCGTGCGCTAATGACAGACAGCAGATACGGTCCGTTAGGGCGAGAGAAAAAACCAAGGGGGAAAGATAAGCGGCTGCCAGAGCCTCCACAATAATTGCATTAACTGAATTGTCTCTCGGTGCCCAAAAGCTTGTTCTTGAAAAATCCTATCACCACATTTGGCAATGAGGACATCTGTCGCCCGTCCATACCATTTGTTTTGGAGGATTCGGGGACACAACTGAATCGGGTTTTTACAGCTGAAAGGGTGTAATTAAAGCTTGGATAGAGGGAAAGGTTGGAAATAGTGTGGAGAGGACGTATAGGGCAGGACATTTAACCATATCCAACGGATACGTTTTTATTTTTTATTTTTTTAAATCTCTCATCGTGTGTTATTAAACAAAGGTTGATTCCGTAGCCTACAATTCCCATTTCAATCTCTAGTTCGTGGTAAAGGATGCCAGACCAGATCTCGGTATCCGAGTTCCTCTCGGAGACCACCGAGGACTACAATTCCCCCACGACTTCCAGTTTCACCACCCGGTTGCAAAGCTGTAAGAACACCGTCAATGTTCTGGAGGAGGTAAGGCCGTCCAGAAAAAGCTTAATTGGCAATGAGATGAGCACAGTGAACAAACATATAAACTCAACTATGAGTTATGTGAATGTCATGCAATTGCACTTGCACAGTCCATGCTCGGCTCCTGAAATTGAATGAAATCGTCCCCAACTGTCGAACTGCTTCAACACAGCAGTCATTCTGCTATACCTGTAGGGCAGGCTATGCTGGGCTACAATGCGTTCACGTTGTGCAATAGGGGCCACGCATTTTCCGCAGGGATGAGTGGTTGGCATGCGGAAGAATAAATGGTCAGTTAAGTCCATTGTTCTGGAAGGTCTGTTTTAAT
The DNA here is from genome assembly GCF_002910315.2 of Salvelinus sp. IW2-2015. Lineage (NCBI taxonomy): Eukaryota > Metazoa > Chordata > Actinopteri > Salmoniformes > Salmonidae > Salvelinus > Salvelinus sp. IW2-2015. The sequence continues at coordinate 5,432,096 of NC_036871.1, read as the reverse complement.
ATTTAATTTATATCGGTCCCAAGGATGGTATGGTCCCAAGGATGATCGGTCCCAAMGATGATTCCATACGAAACCAGGACAGAAAAAGACCATGATTGGGGGMATTTTCACGAAATTAAATAAAACGTGGAGGAAGACTGTTGACATACATTTGACATCTGTATCTTAAAGCATAATTGAGAAATAATTGATCAAAGTTGCCATATTTATTGCATTTTGGCCATATCCGGCCTCCTTTTATAGGCGGCAGGTAGTTAAGAGGGCTGGCCAGAAACRGAAAGGTTGCTGGTTTGAATCCCCAACCCGACTAGGTGAAAAATCTGCCGATGTGCCCTTGAGCAAGGCACTTATCTCTAATTGCTCCTGTAAGTCACTCTGGATAAGAGTGTCTGCTAAATAACTTCAAATCTAAAATAGTTCACTCAAATTACAAAATGACATTTTGGTTTCCTTACCCTGTAAGCAGTCCATGGACTAGGTGTGACAGCAATCCATGCTTTGGTTTAGTTTCCCTGGCACTGTTTCCACATGCTAATATTGGTCCCATGACTTGAATAGTATTTGTGCCACATGCTAAAATGTTAGCACCTGGAAACGGTGTCAGGGAAACTAAACCATAGTATGGTTTGCTGTCATGCCTTGTCCATAGACTGCTTACAGGGTAAGGAACACAAAATGTCATTTTGTAATTTGGGTGTACTATCCCTTTAAGACTCCATAATGTTTCATCTGTAGGTGCTACAAAGCAACACTTGGTGTCATATGAAGCTTTACTTTTTGCTCTGTAATATGAGTAGTGTTTTGATATCAATTTAAAAAAAAATATATATATATAAGACAATTTATTAATATATAACAAATATAAAGATGAATATTGAAAACACAATTTGTGGCAAATTTTTCTTTATATTGTTGAACATAATGACAACAAAAAACCCTGGTTTTTTTTAATTGGGGCCCCCCCCCCCCCCAAAAAAATTATTCAAATGGTTTTCCCCGAAAGAAAAGGTTGGGGGGGGGGGAAAAATTTTTCTTGTCCCCTTCCTTTCTGTCCCTGGGGCTCCCCCCCCCCTTTACTTTCCTAAGAACCTTAAAAATTAATCCCAATTTGCATTTACCAACCGAATTAATGTGAACATTTATAAAACATGTTTGCCCTCTGCTAGTGATTTGCAGTATGTGCAGTGATACAAGTAAAAGGTGGGCTGTGATTGGTTATATTGCCTACTGTTCCAATGTCTCTGAATAAAATGGGAAATATCTTTAAAACTAGCAGGGTTCCCATTCTGGAACTTTGATATGCCCGTAGAGCAGGGTTCCCACGCTGGAATTTTGATATGCCCGTAGAGCAGGGTTCCCACACTGGAACTTTGATATGACCGTAGAGCAGGGTTCCCACACTGGAACTTTGATATGCCAGTAGAGCAGGGTTCCACACTGGAACTTTGATATGCCCGTAGAGCAGGGTTCCCACTCTGGAACTTTGATATGCCCGTAGAGCAGGGTTCCCACACTGGAACTTTGATATGCCCGTAGAGCAGGGTTCCCACACTGGAACTTTGATATGCCCGTAGAGCAGGGTTCCCACTCTGGAACTTTGATATGCCCATAGAGCAGGGTTCCCACACTGGAACTTTGATATACCCGTAGAGCAGGGTTCCCACTCTGGAACTTTGATATGCCGGTAGAGCAGGGTTCCCACTCTGGAACTTTGATATACCCGTAGAGCAGGGTTCCCACTCTGGAACTTTGATATGCCCATAGAGCAGGGTTCCCACTCTGGAACTTTGATATGCCCGTAGAGCAGGGTTCCCACACTGGCGGCCCTATTAGTTTTACCCCCCCCCCCCACAAGTTTTTAAAGTTTTTTAGAATAGTTAGGCTGTTTATGGCCATAGCAGTTCACATGTGCAGCAAAGCTGTGTGATATTGCAATGCCATATACTGATTCGGGGCGGCAGGTAGCCTAGTTGTTAGAGCGTTGCGCCAGTAACCGAAAGGTTGCTAGATCGAATCCCCGAGCTGTCGTTCCTTGGCCGTCATTATTAATAAGAATTTGTTCCTAACTGACCTGCTTAGTATATAAAAAATAATACTCCACGTGCTTGACATCAGCTTTSAACGGGGTGTAACTAATGGGAAATGGCTAGATAGTTAGCACTGTTAAGTATAAGTGACGTCAGTCGCTCTGAAACATTGTAGTTGTGGCGGCATTTGCAGAGCGATAGGTAACGGTGCTTCTTGTAGGAAGTTGTTGATGTGTTCAGAGGGTCCTTGGTTCAAGCCCAGGTTGGGGCAAGGAGAGGGACGGAAGCGTTCCTGTTACAGGGGGACTCGTGTCTGGGAGGTAGCCCAGTTACAAAATGGATGCAATCACTTTTCACCCAGTGAAAACTCCCCCTACTCGGTGAACTGGGCCATGTTGCTGAGGCTGTGCATGTGTTAGTTTAMTAACGTCTCTGCCTCATTTCTAAACGGCTTAAATAAAAACTCTGAAAATGAACATTTCATTTTTGTATTTTTTATTGTGGGCTAATTTAGGATGTAGGATACAACCTAAGGATATTGCAGTAGCACAAACATAATCATGACGCAGTCTACACATTGCATTGGGGCAAAATAACTTKTTTCGCTTCTCAATGATCATGCAACACCCCTTCGATTTGATAGACTGCACATGATTGAAATTTGCCAGAGTAGCCTGTTCTGCGTTTTAACCCCAAATAACATACACATGTTATTCTGCTTCTCAATAATCATGCAGCACAGCACAATTTGATTGCAACGCCAGAGTAGTCTGTTCTAAGTCTGGTGAACCGAACGATATGCGCGTGTAGACCAGAGTCTGACAATGGGCTTGTTTGTTATGGAGAGAATCCCACATATGCACAGAAGGTTCAGTTGATCGGGAAGAGGTGTCCAGACAATTTGGCCACGCAGCCACTCCGAAAATGATTTGTCCTCGGAAAAGGGATAGACAGAATGGGAGAAGCCAATAGGGAAGTTAGGAAGGACATAGAATAGAGTAGCCTACATGTTTTTACTGGGGAATGTGTGTATAAGTATTCTGTGTAGTAAAGGGAACCAGTGATGTGAAACGGCACAATGCAAATTATTTAAATTATGATATATTAGAGGCTACAATGATGCTACTGGAATTTTAACACGTTAGCCCTGGTTGGGCGATCTGTGACCAATGTTCACCATGGAAATAAGTAGAGGGTGCTCAACCAAGGTGAGTAGAGGTGCAACCTAAAAATATGTAAACCTCATTGGACAGGAAAAGGCGCAACACTCGCTCGCCATTAAAAATGTGTAGTTTTATTAAGCAAGTTTAAAAGATAGATTTTTTCCGGCCTTCATAGCCTTCTTCAGAATCACTTGCTTAATACAACAAAGAATATGGTGAGCGAGTGTTGCATCTTTTCCTGTCCACCAATGCTCACCATGCTCTGTAACCCATGCCTTTGTCCAATAAAATCCTCCCCCAAAAACGGGCTTGCAATGAGATCTACATCAGCTAATTGGTAAACTGTGGCGAATGCATTGGAACGTAAAGGAAGACAGAAGAGCTCACAGGTTGCTATGACGCAGTTGTCTGCCTATTATAGGCCATTTATTTCACTTTGAATCATTTTAATGCCTCTGTTTAGGCTTCCAGTTGACAACTCTCTGGTTTCCTYATGTGTTCATATTCTCTTGGGGAAATGCAAGGCAAAACAGATGAATCACCTGGGGCAGAGAAGAGGTGCATGATGGTCTTTTGATGTTGGCACACTGGGTTCATTGCACTGCAGTGACTGCACAGCTCTTTTCTTGTCACACTTCACATCTCTTAAACCTTACAGTGAAATGCTTACTTACAAGCCCTTAACCAACAATGCAGTTATAAGAAAATACCTAACAAGAAGAAAGTAAGAGATAAGATTAACAAATGATTAAAGAACAGCAGTAAATAACAATAGCGGGGCTATTTACTGGTACAGAGTCAATGTGCGGGGGCACCGGTGTCGAGGTAATATGTACATGTAGGTAGAGTTATTAAGGTGAATATGCATAGATAATAACAGAGAGTAGTAGCAGAGGGTGGGGGGGATGGGGGCAATGCAAATAGTCCAGGTTGTCATTTGATTAGTTGTTCAGGAGACTTATGGCTTGGGGGTAGAAGCTGTTTAGAAGCCTCTTGGACCTAGACTTGGCGCTCTGGTACCGCTTGCCGTGCTGTAGCAGAGAGAACAGTCTATGACTAGGGTGGCTGGAGTCTTTGACACATTTTAGGGCCTTCCTCTGACACCGCCTGGTATAGAGGTCCTGGATGGCAGGAAGCTTGGCCCTAGTGATGTACTGGGCTGCTGGCACTACCCACTGTAGTGTCTTGTGGTCAGAGACCGAGCAGTTGCCATACCAGGCAGTGATGCAACCAGTCAGGATGCTCTRGATGGTGCAGCTGTAAAACCTTTTGAGGATCTGAGGACCCATGCCAAATCTTTTCTGTCTCCTGAGGGGGAATAGGTTTTGTCGTACACTCTTCATGACTGMCTTGGTGTGCTTGGACCATGTTATTTTGTTGGTCATGTTGACGCCAAGGAAGTTTTCAACCTACTCCACTGCAGTCCCGTCGATGAGAATGGGGGCGTGTTCGTTTCTCCTTTTCCTGTAGTCCACGATCATCTCCCACACGGTCAGGTCTCTGACCTCCTCCCTATAGGCTGTCTCATCATTGTCGGTGATCAGGCCTACCACTGTTGTGTCAAACGTAATGATGGTGTTTGAGACGTGGCTGGCCACGCAGTCATGAGTGAACAGGGAGTACAGGAGGGGACTGAGCACGCACCCCTGAAGGGCCCCCGTGTTGAGGATCAGTGTGGCGGATGTTTTGTTACCAACACTTACCACCTGGGGGCGGCCCATCAGGAAGTCCAGGAACCAAATGCAGATGGAGGTGTTTAGTCCCAGGGTCCTTAGCTTATTGATGAGCTTTGAGGGCACTATGGTGTTGAACGCTGAGCTGTAGTCAATGAATAGCATTCTCACATAGCTGTTCCTTTTGTCCATGTGGGAAAGGGCAGTGTGGAGTGCAATAGAGATTGCATCATCTGTGGATCTGTTGGTGCGGTATGCAAATTGGAGTGGGTCTAGGGTTTTTGGGATAATGGTGTTGATGTGAGCCATGACCAGCCTTTCAAAGCACTTCATGGCTACAGATGTGAGTGCTATGGGTCGGTAGTCATTTAGGCAGGTTACCTTAGGGTTCTTGGGCACAGGGACTATGGTGGTCTGCTTCAAACATGTTGGGATTACAGACTCCGTCAGGGACAGGTTGAACATGTCAGTGAAGACATACTATACACAGTTAAGGTGGCAGTTAAGTAACGGGTGGCATCCATAAGTCTAAATAATGCTGTTATATTGCACAACCTTCAATGTTATGTCATAATTACGTAYAATTCTGGCAAATTAGTTCGCAACGAGCCAGGTGGCCCAAACTGTTGCATATACCCTAACTCTGCGTGCAATGAACGCAATAGAAGTAACACAATTTCCCTAGTTTAATATTGCCTGCTAACCTGAATTTCTTAACTAAATCTGCAGGTTTAAAAAAATATACTTCTGTGTATTGATTTTAAGAAAGGCATTGATGTTTATGGTTAGGTACATTCGTGCAACGATTGTGCTTTTTTTCGCAAATGCGCTTTTGTTAAATCATCCCCTTTTGGCAAAGTTGGCTGTCTTTGTTAGGAAGAAATAGTCTTCACACAGTTCGCAACGAGCCAGGCGGCCCAAACTGCTGCATATACCTTGACTCTGTTGCACAGAATGCAAGAGAAGTGACACAATTTCCCTAGTTAAAAGAAATGCTTGTTAGCAGGCAATATTAACAAAATATGCAGGTTTAAAAATATATACTTGTGTATTGATTTTAAGAATGGCGTTGATGTTTATGGTTAGGTACACATTGGTGCAACGACAATGCTTTTTTGCGAATGCGCTTGTTAAAACACCCGTTTGGCGAAGTGATTCAATGATAAATTAACAGGCACCGCATCGATTATATGCAACGCAGGACAAGCTAGATAAACTAGTAATATCATCAACCATGTGTAGTTAACTAGTGATTATGTTAAGATTGATTGTTTTTTATAAGATACGTTTAATGCTAGCTAGCACCTTACCGTGGCTCCTTGCAGGCTGACTCTCATAACAGGTAGTCAGCCTGCCACGCAGTCTCCTCGTGGAGTGCAATGTAATCGGCCATGATCGGTGTCCAAAAATGTTGATTACCGATTGTTATGACAAATTTGAAATCGGCTCTAATTAATCGGCCATTCCGATTAATCGGTCGACCTCTAGTATCAATATGTTTTGACCATGACAGTTTACAATCCAGGGTAACTCCAAGCAGTTTAGTCATCTCAACTTGCTCAATTTCCATATTATTCATTACGAGATGTAGTTGATGTTTAGAGTTTAGTGAATAAATTGTCCCCCAAAAAATACAATGCTTTTAATTTTGGAAATATTTAGGACTAACTTATTCCTTGCTACCCATTCCGAAATTAACTGCAACTCTTTAAGTATTGCAGTCATTTCAGTTGATGTAGTAGCTGACGTGTTGAGTCATCCACATACATAGACACACTGGCGTTACTCAAAGCCAGTGGCATATTGTTAGTAAAGATTGAAAAAAGCAAGGGGCCTAAACAGCTACCCTGGGGAATTCCTGCTTCTACCTGGAATATGTTTGAGAGGATTCCATCAAAGAACGCCCTCTGTGTTAGACAAGTAACTCTTTATCCACATTATAGCAGCAGACTGATCAATAATGTCAAAAGCTGTACTGAAGTCTAACAAGACAGCCCCCACAATAATTTGATCAATTGCTCTCAGCCAATCATCAGTCATTTGTTCCGTGCTTGTTGAGTGTCATTCCCTATATGCGTGCTGAAAGTCTGTTGTCAATTTGTTTACTGTGAAAAAGCGTATCTGGTAAAACACCATTTTCTTCCTGAAGTTTCTTAAGTGTTGATAACAGTGATTTGGTCGGCTATTTGATCCAGTAAAGGGGGCTTTACTATTGGGTAGCGGAATGACTTTAGCTTCCCTCCAGGCCTGAGGGCACACGCTCTCTAGTGAACTTAAATTGAAAATGGGTCAAATAGGAGTGGCAATATCGTCTGCTATTATTTTCAGTCATTTTAAATCCAGGTTGTCAGACCCCGGTGGCTTGTCTTTAGACAATGATCATTTTTTCACCTCTTCCACACTGACTTTACACAATTCAGAAGTACAATTCTTGTCTTCCATAATTTGGTCAGATATACTTGGATGTGTAGTGTCAGCGTTTGTTGCTGGCATGTCTATCCCTAAGTTTGTTTATTTTGCCAATGGAAAAAGTCATTAAACTAGTTGGCAATATCAGTGGGTTTTGTGATAAATGAGGCATCTGATTCAATYAATGATTGAGCCAAGTTGTTTTTTTGCCCCCCAAATATCATTTAAGGTGCTCRAAAGCTTCTTTATATCATTTATCTTTGTTTCATAGTATAGTTTATTTTTATTTATCTTAGTCACATGATTTCTTAATTTGCAGTACGTATGGCAATCAGMTGGGCTGGCAGACTTATTTGCCGTACCTTTTACCTCATACCTCATTTTTCAATTCCTCATCAATCCAAGGGGATATAACAGTTTTTACAGTCATTTTCTTAATGGGTACATGCTTATTAGTAACTGGAATAAGCAATTTCATTAATGAGGGAAGTGCAGTGTCTGGTTGCTCCTCATTACACACCACAGACGAAACACCACAGATGTTTGCTGGTAAACCTTTAGGTTTAGGTGGCTGGTTGTACCATTAGTAGCTTGCTGTGTAGTACATTTAGTACATAGTAGCCATATCTACGACTTAAAAGAGAAGAGGTTTTACAATCAAGATGCAATAGATTTCCTTTTGTAAAACCTCTCTTTGTCATATATGGCTACTGGCAGCTGTTTAGCTAGACTAGCTAGCTACGTAGCTTCCTACCCAAGTTAGCAAACAGAAAATAATTTGATTTCCCCCTACTGTACACAGTGTGTTTTAGCCAGCAATACACAATGTGGGTTTCAGTAGATAAACCAAAGTTAGCTAGCTAGGTGGCTTCCATGAACAATTACTTACTTAGCCCTCTTCATCTGCCCTCTTGGTGCTGGCATCGGCTGTAGCAGATTTTCTAGCTAAATCCAACTTTTTGTTTAGAATCCTCTTCCCTATATTCCGGTTGAAACATGTACGGTTGAATGTAACCATTCAGCTAATAGAACATCACAAAGTGCTCCATGGTTGAATTCGTATTGGTGAGAGGAATCACTTGAAGCCATTGTGTCTGGTCAGTTCTTTAGTTTTTCCAAGAGGGTTTTGTGTTGTGTCTGCCTCTGTCTTGGGGGAGAGACGAGGCCAGAGCAGGAAGCACTGCCCAACATGAGTTGTAGTCTTTCAGAGAGTGCTGAAAAATGTCCAATGGCACTATCAAACAAGGACATCCATATCTACACACAAAAATGGATAGTTCAATCGGTATAACATAGAGGAGGATAAAAAGCAGCACTACATTTATTTTCAGATCTCTCAACCCTATCATGGTGTATATTCGGCGCAAATCCAAGTCCCGCCCTCTTCGTGGACAATTATGTGTGAAACACATCTCACTGACCTCGAAATCCCTSGAACATTGATCGAAACAACCACGGTCCACCAGGGTGAAATTCCCCTTTTTAAATAGGGACAGCAGGTAGTCTAGAGGTTTAACAGTAGGGCAAGAAATGGGAGGGTGGCCAGTTCGAATCCCAGTGCTGACTGGGACAAATCTGGTAGGGAATGGGCCCTACCAGACGGTTGCTGGCATCAGTATCCTAGATGCCATCTCCTTCTGTTGTGCCCTTGAGCAAGGAACTTAACCCCTATACAGCTCCAAGGGTGTTACACTGTTGCTGATCCTGTCCTCCAACATCTCCGTGTGTGAGTCTCAGGTGGGTTGCTATAAAGGAAAATGACCAATTTCAAAGTCCCTGTAACAATTGACAAAGTGTATAATTATTGTGCCAGATAGGCAGCCTTTCTGCTCACCAAGTTACCTTTTGTGAACATATAATTGTGTATTGACAGTTATCTAATTTATTTCCTAAGAAATACACATACCCAATCCCTGTGTGCCTTCCTTGTACACTTTTTTTGGAATCACATTAAACTGTCCCAACGTGAAGTCTAGAAAGCTCATCTTACATCCTCTGAAGAGTGGGGATTTGTTGTGTGCTAAATATAGACAGAAGCCGTAGTGCACTTGTGTTACAGGAGAGTGTTTTTCAGAGCTACAGTGCTGGAGGGATGCAGCGAGGGTATTAATCTACTTATAGGGGCTAGCGCACAACACTCACCTGGCCTGCTACTGCTAGCCAGCCAGGGAGACGGGAAGCATTGCACTACTAGAACAATGGGAGAGGTTGACACTACCACATGGGCATTTGTTTTAGATGTACCATGATTGCAACTTTATATGTCGGCTAATGTAGGTTAAGCGTTGGATGAGGGTGAATATAATAGTCTTGTCCATGGGGTGGAATATAATAGTCTTGACCATGGGGTGGAATATAATAGTCTTGTCCATGGGGTAGAATATATAATAGTGTTGTCCATGGGGTAGAATATAATAGTGTTGTCCATGGGGTAGAATATAATAGTGTTGTCCATGGGGTAGAATATAATAGTGTTGACCATGGGGTAGAATATAATAGTGTTGACCATGGGGTAGAATATAATAGTGTTGTCCATGGGGTAGAATATATAATAGTGTTGTCCATGGGGTAGAATATATAATAGTGTTGTCCATGGGGTAGAATATATAATAGTGTTGTCCATGGGGTAGAATATATCATAGTCTTGTCCATGGGGTAGAATATATCATAGTCTTGTCCATGGGGTAGAATATATCATAGTCTTGTCCATGGGGTAGAATATATAATAGTCTTGTCCATGGGGTAGAATATATAATAGTCTTGTCCATGGGGTAGAATATATAATAGTCTTGTCCATGGGGTCGAATATAATAGTCTTGTCCGTGATGTAGAATTGGGCATATTATACTGTACAATGTTACATATTTTCCTCAAGAAAGAGCACTGAACAGATGTATGAAACACCTCCACATTCAGTAACTCCTAATGGATTGGATTGCATTGACATTAAAACATTTTTTCAAATCCCTTAACATTGTTTGGGGGAAGGACATAGGCTTTTACCGGTCTAACAATGCATTTGAACTACATTGTAATGTCTTTTAGGTGTTGTCGACAGAACTTAACTCTTAAGGTTGAATAAGCACCATGTCAGACTCAGGGATTGTTCCTAGTTGGGGAGTAGACCATGGGTGGGGAGTGAACACAACCCTCATTTTGAAAGCAGGCTGGGATTTTACTTAATGATGTCCCTGTTCCCCATGGCTGGCTGGGACTCTGCCCTGATGACTCATCCACAGTGTCTGTCCATTTTTCCAGTGTCTATCAACTTGTCTTCTCTTCCTCCCACTTATCCCCTTTTCTTTTTCCAGACATTGTGTCGTTAGATCTGATGAGCTTGCTCGAGTCGTTTCCTCTTTGGATTGTAAATAGGTCCATTAAGTCGTCCTCAATCACATTGTTGTAAATAGATTTTTGAGCAATTCAAACCAACATCCACTTCAGGATCATTGGATATGATGTTACTACATTTATTGACTGGCTACCCATCCACATCGATCCGGCCAAATTCCATGGCCACTAACTTTTCTTCTTCACCATGAGTCTGGATTTGCTCTCCCCATGACTTCTCAAATATGAACACATTCAAACCGTTATGATTAGTCCCAGAAAACGGCCTACACAAATCATAAATCTCATAATTTTGACGACTTCTAGGATGTCAGGTTCAGATGGATGTATGGAGTGATCGATGGAGCAATTCAATTAAATTCAGAATCAATCAATCAAATGTATTCATAAATCCCTTTTTATGTCAGCCGATGTCACAAAGTGCTATACAGAGACCCAGCCTAAAGCCACTAACAGCAAGCAATGCAGATGTAGAAGCACGGTGGCTAGGAAAAACTCTAGAAAGGCAGGAATCTAGGAAGAAACCTAGAGAGGAACCAGGCCCTGAAGGGTGGCCAGTCCTCTTCTGGCTGTGCCGGCTGGAGATTATAACAGAACATGGCCAAGATGTTCAAACATTCATAGATGACCAGCAGGGTCTAATAATAATAATAATCACAGTGGTTGTAGAGGGTGCAACAGGTCAGCACCTCAGGAGTAAATGTCAGTTGGCTTTTCATAGCCGATCATTCAGAGTTAGAGAAAGCAGGTGCGGTAGAGAGAGAGTCGAAAACAGCAGATCTGGGACAAGGTAGCACGTCCGGTGAACAGGTCAGGGTTCCATAGCCGCAGGCAGAACAGTTGAAACTGGAGCAGCAGCACGGCCAGGTGTGCTGGGGACAGCAAGGAGTCATCAGGCCAGATAGTCCTGAGGCATGGTCCTAGGGCTCAGGTCCTCCGAGAGAAGAGAGAGGGAGAAAGCGAGAGAATTAGAGGGAGCATACTTAAATTCACACAGGACACCGGATAAGACAGAAGAAATTCTCCAGATATAACAGACTGACCCTAGCCCCCCGACACAAACTATTGCAGCATAATTACTGGAGGCTGAGACAGGAGGGGTCGAGACACCCGTCCTACTATACCGCCGGACAGGGCCAACCAGGCAGGATATAACCACACCCAAAGTGGTGTGGTTATATATTCTACCCCATGGTCAACACTATTATGTGTGAGGGGTCGAGACAGCCCGCACACCACTACCCTGAGACAAGGCCGAATATAGCCCACTAAGATCTCTCCCACTGCACGAACCCGAGGGGGCCAAGATCACGTCAGACTCGACCCACTCAAGTGACACACCCCTCCTAGGGACAGCTTGGAAGAGCACCAGTAAGCCAGTGACTCAGCCCCTGTAATAGGGTTAGAGGCAGAGAATCCCAGTGGAGAGATCGGAACCGGCCAGGCAGAGACAGCAAGGGTGGTTCATCGCTCCAGTGCCTTTCTGTTCACCTTCATACCCCTGGGTCAGACTACACTCAATCATAGGACCTTCTGAAGAGATGAGTCTTCAATAAACTTAAAGGTTGAGACCGAGTCTGTGTCTCTAACATGGATAGGCAGACCATTCAATAAAAATGGAGCTCTATAGGAGAAAGCTCTGCCTCTAGCTGTTTGCTTAGAAATTCTAGGGACAATTAGGAGGCCTGCATCTTGCGACCGCAGCGTACGTGTAGGTATGTACGGCAGAACCAAATCGGAAAGATAGATAGGAGCAAGCCCATGTAATGCTTTGTAGGTTAGCAGTAAAACCTTGAAATCAGCACTAGCCTTAACAGGAAGCCAGTGTAGAGATGCTAGCACAGGAGTAATATGATACATTTTTGGGGTTCTAGTCAAGATTCTAGCAGCTGTGTTTAGCAGTAACTGAAGTTTATTTAGTGCTTTATCCGGGTAGCCGGAAAGTAGAGCATTGCAGTAGTCTTATCTAGAAGTGACAAAAGCTTGTATTACTTTTTATGCATAATTTTTGGACAGAAATGTACCGATTTTTGCAATGTTACGCAGATGGAAAAAAGCTGTCCTTGAAACAATCTTGATATGTTCGTCAAAAGAGAGATCAGGGTCCAGAGTAACGCCGAGGTCCTTTACAGTTTTAAACGACTGTATAACCATCAAGATTAATTGTCAGATCCAACAGAAGATCTCTTTGTTTCTTGGGACCTAGAACAAGCATCTCTGTTTTGTCGGAGTTTAAAAGTAAAACATTTGCCGCATCCACTTCCTTATGTCAGAAACACAGGCTTCCGGAGAGGGCAATTTTGGGGCTTCGCCATGTTTCATCGAAATGTACAGCTGTGTATCGTCCGCATAGCAGTGAAAGTTTAATATGTTTCCGAATTACATCACCAAGAGGTATAATATATAGTGAAAACAGTAGTGGTCCTATAACGGAACCTCGAGGAACACCGAACTGTACAATTTATTTGTCAGAGGACAAACCATCCACAGAGACAAACTGATATCTTTCCGACAGATAAGATCTAAACCAGGCCAGAACTTGTCCGTGTAGACCAATTAGGGTTTCCAATCTCTCCAAAAGAGTTGTGGTGATCGATGGTATCAAAAGCAGTACTAAGGTCTATGKGCACCAGGACAMATGCAGAGCCTCGGTCTGACGCCATTAAAAGGTTGTTTACCACCTTCACGAGTGCAGTCTCAGTGCTATGATGGGGTCTAAAACCAGACTGAAGCATTTAGTATACGTTGTTCGTCTTCAAGAAGGCCTACACACACTGCCACACACTGCCACAGGATGAGTTGCCAGGCAACTAAATCTATGGATCAATAGTTCACAAGTCATTGAGCAAAAATCTGAATTCCTACTGTATGGATGAACATATACAAAAAGAGGATGTCCGTGTCATTTACGTTGTTGTAATTGACTTGCCTTCATTGTTAAAACAAAGCCTTCAATCACCCCACTTCCCTGCCTACACACACTGCCATAGAACTGAGGTGTGTTTGTGTGTTCATTTGTTGACGATGATTCAAGCCAAGATTCATACACACAGGCATAGTTCAATGGGCCTATATTTGACTTATACTGTTAACTGTAATGTAGATCTGTATATTGTTTTTTTGTGTCAATTTGAGTTGCATGAGCAAAAAAGCGGCAAATAGAGAGATCTGTGTCCGAGTGTGTATTCTTGCCGATGTCTACTTGTTTCATTCATACAAATCATTCATCCCTTAGAGAGCCATGGTTACCATGGCACAAGTCTGATTAGTTTCTTTTGGAATATAAGCACAGATGGCAATTCCAATGTACAGACAATCAGTCAGCAGGGATACCAGTGTACGCCATGCCAGAAAATAAAATATCCTTTAGTTATCAAAAAACAAGTGAAGGCATTGTGTAATAAACACTTGACACAACTGTCCATTTGCAATGGCGGTTGAATGTCATTGTCCATGAAAAAATTATCTTTTCATGATTAGGGCTGAGATTCTAACWAGTGCAGATAATCAACATCAGCAGGTGATTAGAAACTAGAACCATGGGACTCCTGAGTGGCGCAGTGCTAGAGGCGTCACTACAGACCCGGGTTCAATCCTGGACTGTATCACAACCGGCTGTGATTGGAGGTCCCATAGCGCGGTGCACAATTGGCCCAGCGTCGTCCAGGTTAGGGGAGGGTTTGGCCGGGGGGGGGCTTTACTCATCACGCTATAGCGACTCGTTGTGGCAGCCCGGGCGCCTGCAAGCTAATCTCGGTCGTCAGATGGACTGTTTTTCCTCCGACACATTGCTGCGGCTGGCTTCCGGGTCAAGCGGCTGGGTGTTAAGTAGTGCGGTTTGGTGGGTCATGTTTCGGAGGACACATGATTCGACCTTCGCCGCCCGTTGGGGCGTTGCAGCGAAATTGGAGAGAAAAAGGGGGTAGAAAAAAATTAACTAGTACCGTTAGTTTGGTATTGTCAAAAGGGGATCCAGAGTTGGACTATGGCAAGATCTGTCAAAGAGCGAGAGAGAGAACATAGAGGGAGAGAATGAACAGAGAGTAATGCATTTTCCAGTACTGATAATCTAATCCAGAGAGAGAGAGAGCGCTGGGCTTTCKAAACATAGAGAAGAACCCCAGGCACAGACACTGCAGTCAGAGGATTTCAGGGCTACCGATGCAGACACAAAACCCACCAGTAGAAACTTACTGCAGTAATAATGCGGTAACGACAGGCTTCATCTCAGTGTTGGAGTGCTTCGAATTGTGCGTGTCAAATACGAGGTGGCTCTATTCAATTAACTGTTTCAATCCGTGGCTTGTTTATGTAGTTTGAAGATAATCGCACTGTGGGTCTGCGAGGCGATTATATCTGTATTTATGTTTCTAACATTTGTGTGTGTGTGTTAGCACTAGGGTTGGGCGGTGTACCTTATACTGTATATCAGGGTATTTTGAAATACCCATTGTTATGATTTTCAATAGAGTCACTACTGTTCAATATTMTTTTTGCGTATTTTTTAAAATACATTTCAATGTTTGTGCTTTTAATAAATACCTCCATTCAACTTGTGCACAAGGTAATAGATAAAGCACATCACGTTCTTCATTTCACGTGTCAGATTATTTTTCATTATGAAACATTCCCCAAATGGCTGATTTTAAGCAAAGAAACACAATGAGCAAACGGGAGCTTTGTGATGTCAGTCACTCCAGGTCAGCGTGTGATTTACGTCTGTATGAGATTCACAACTATTGTTTAAAGTAGTTTTTAATTAAGTTAATTGCAGGATTTGCTGTGATTAATGCCAAAATATTATGCAAAAAGCATTACAAGAATACTGACCTCTTGATTTTGTAACGGTTAGGAAAATCTGGTAAATTGATGAAGCCCACTTTCTTTAACCTTAATGTAAACCTGTTTTGACATGGCTGTTTTTATATATTTTGGATGCTTTAGTGTATTTAGGATACTTTCAGTGCGATGAATCACGATTAATGAAAATGAGTGCACTAAAATTACAAAAAGTTAACTTGACTAAACTGATTTAATTCTGGCAGCCCTAGTTTAAAGTGAATTATTTAAGATGTGCAACATTTATTATATCCAGCTGTGTATTTGGTTTGCTAACTTGTTAGCTAGTGGCTTGCAAGATCAAGCATCTTGGTAACAGAAACTGCTAGAGACAATCCCCTTCTGGATCAAGGGATCCTGGATCCCCTCKTGCTGTCTAATATTTGTTTTGTGTGTGCAGTAAACTGTGAGTAGCCTTTTGAGATACTTGTATAACTTGTTGAGTTGTCTGTCCGTGGGGTTAGTTTGTTTGCTCACGCTAGTTAGCATTTACCATGTATCCAATACAGGAATTCCCATGTATAGGATTTGTTAGCATTCTAGTAACACATGCTCGTTGGGCTTTTATCTATCATGGTCCAAACACACCAACACAGCRGTGAAGAGGGCACAACAATGCCTCTTCTTGCTCAGGATTCAGCCTTTATTTGACTAGGCAAGTCAGTTCAGAACAAATTCTTATTTACAATGACGGCCTACCGGGAAACAGTGGGTTTAACTACTTTGTTCAGGGGCAGAATGACAGATTTTTACCTTGTCAGCTCGGGGATTTGATCCAGCAACCTTTTGGTTACTGGCCTAGCGCTCTAACCACTAGGCTACCTGCCGCCCCAGGAGGCTGAATGGATTTGGCCTGGCCCCTCAGATCATGAAAAAGTTCTACAGCTGCACCATTGAGAGCTTCTTGACTGGCTGCATCATCACTTGGTATGGCAACTGCTTGGCATCCGACCGCAAGCCGCTACAGAGGGTAGTGAGTACGGCCCAGTACATCACTGCCATTCAGGACATGTTGAAATCATGCTGCAGAAATGTACTTGAAAGCAGTGTACAGATCCATCGGATGTCGTGATCACAATATAGTAGCCATATCTAGGAAAACCAAAGTTCCAAAGTCTGGGCCTAATATAGTGTATAAGAGGTCATACAATACGTTTTGTAGTGATTCCTATGTTTTTTATGTAAAGAATATTTGTTGGTCCGTGGTGTGTAATGAGGAGCAAACAGACGTTGCACTTCACACATTTATGAAATTGCTTATTCCAGTTACTAATAAGCATGCACCCAATAAGAAAAGGAAAACTGTAAAAACGGTTAAATCTTCTTGGATTGATGAGGAATTGAAAAATTGTGTGGTTTAGAGGGAAGAGGCAAAAGGAATGGCAAATAGTTCTGTCTGCACAACCGATTGGCAAACGTATTGAAAAATTAAGAAATCATGTGACTAAACTGAATAAAAAGAAGAAAATACACTATGAAAGATAAATTACATAAAGAATGAGTAAATAGCTTTGGAGCACCTTCAATGACATTTTGGGAAAAAAGGCAAACTCGGCTCCATCATCCACTGAATCAGATGGCTCATTCATCACAAAACCAACTGATATTGTAAACCACTTTAATGATTTTTTAATTGCCAAGATTAGCAAATTTAGGCATGACATGCCAGCAACAAACGCTGACACTACACATCCATGTATATTTGAATTCCGAAAAGTCAGTGTGGAAGAGGTGAAAAAATGATTGTTGTCCATCAACAATGACAAGCCACCGGGGTCTGACAACTTGGATGGGAAATTACTGAGGATAATAGCGGACGATATTGCCACTCCTATTTGTCATATCTTCAATTTAAGCGTCTTAGGAAAGTYTGTGCCTACAGGCCTGGAGGGYAGCAAAAATCAATCTGCTACCTACAAATAGTAAAGCCCCCTTTACTGGCTCAAATAGCCGACCAATCAACCTGTTACCAACCCTTAGTAAAGTTCTGGAAAAAATTGTGTTTGACCAGATAAAATGCTATTTTACAGTAAACAAACAGGCTTTCGGCTTTTGACATTATCCACCAGTCTGCTGGAAAAACATATGTGTTATGGCTTTACACCTCCCCCTATATTGTGAATAAAGAGTTACCTGTCTAACAGAACACAGAGGGTGTTCTTTAATGATAGCCTCTCCAACATAATCCAAGTAGAAACAGGATTTCCCCAGGGCAGCTGTTTTGGCCCCTTACTTTGTTCAATCTTTACTAACAACATGCCACTGGCTTTGAGTTAAACCAGTGTGTCTATGTATGTGCATGAATCAACACTATACATGTCAGCTACTACAGTGACTGAAATTACTGCAACAATTAACAACGAGCTGCAGTTAGTTTCAGAATGTGTGGCAAGGAATAAGTTAGTCCTAAATATTTCCAAAATMTTAAAGCATTGTATTTGGGACAAATCATTCACTAAACCTCAACTACATCTCGTAATGAATAATGTGGAAATTGAGCAAGTTGGTCATGGTCAAAACATATTGATACAACAGTAGCTAGGATGGGGAGAGGTCTGTCCATAATAAAGAGCTGCTCTACATTCTTTACAGCACTATCAACAAGGCAGGTCCTACAGGCTCTAGTTTTGTCARACCTTGACTACTGTTCAGTCGTGTGGTAAGGTGCCACAAAGAGGGACTTAGGAAAATTGCAATTGGCTCAGAACAGGACAGCACGGCTGGCCCTTGGATGTACACAGAGAGCAAACATTAATAATATGCATGTCAATCTCTCCTGGCTCAAAGTGGAGGAGAGATTGACTTCATCACTACTTGTATTTGTGAGAGGTATTGGCATGTTAAAAGCACAGAGATGTTTAAACGACTAGCACACAGCTCAGACACCCATGCATTCCCCACAAGACATGCCACCAGAGTTCTCTTCACAGTCCCCAAGTCCAGAACAGACTATGGGAGGCTCACAGTATTACATAGAMCCATGACTACATGGAACTCTATTCCACATCAGGTAACTGATGCAAGCAGTAGAATCATATTTAAAAAGCAAGTAAAAATACACCCTATGGAACAGCAAGGACTGTGAACCATCAGAAAGATAGGCGCAGAGACATGCATACACACACACGATAACATGCGCACTATACACACACGTACACATGGATTTTGTGTTGTAGATATGTGGTAGGGGCCTGAGGTCACACACTTAGTGTGTTGTGAAGGCTGTTATTAATTTCTTGTAATGTTTTTMAAATTGTATAACCGCCTTCATTTTGCAAGACCCCAGGAAGAGTAGCTGCTTCCTTGGCAGCGGCTAATTGTGATCCATAATAAATACAAATACACCAGGCGGTGTCAGAGGAAGACCGTAAAAATTGTCAAAGACTCCAGCCACCCAGGTCATAGACTGTGCTCTRTGCTACCACATGGCAAGCGGTACCGATGCACCAAGTCTTGAACCAACAGGACCCTGAACAGCTTATACCCCCAAGCCATAAGAATGCTAAATTAGTTAAATAGTTATTTTAAAAAAGCTACCAGGACTCTCTGCATTGACCCTTTCTGCACTAACTTTGACTCATCACATACGCTGCTGTTACTGTTTATTATCTGTCACTATATTCCTAGTTAAATGTACATATCTACCTCAATTACCTCGTACCCCTGCACATCGACTCGGTACTGGTTATCCTGTGTATATAGCCAACCTATCGTTACTCATTGTGTATTTATTATTACGTGTAATTACTTTTCCATTATTCCTCTATTTTCTCTCTGCATTGTTGGGAAGGGCCCGTAAGTAAGCATTTCACTGTCAATCCACACCTGTTGTTTAGAAAGCATGTGACAAATAACATTTGATTTGATTTTGACGACATGAGGCACATTTGATGGAAGAACCGAGAGTTAGAAAAATGCAAGTACCGAACCGTTTTTCATTTTGTAGTATCGAACATGTACCAAAGTGACGGTATACCGTACAACACTAATGTGAACAACATGAACATCTCTGATAGTTTTTGTCAAAGTTGCCGAGATACCACGTGCGTCCACATATATCACTACATTCGTAACAATCGAAACATTGCGAAACTTGTAATTGATCAAATAAGCCTCACTTCGCAAATGAGCTATTCAATTTTATGTTTAAATAATTCAACTCTCTCATTGACCTCCGTARAAAATATTTGCAATTGTTCTGSTTACCGCTGTATTCTCGCACGGACAGATTTTAGGGCGGAGTCATTCCTCTGGCATCGCCTCTTCCACTCTGACAGTATTCATAGCCCATAGTGTCCAGACAAACTGGTGCTAAGACCGGCTGGTTTTAATGGATAACAATCATTCTTCCAACATGAGCAGTCAAACATTAATTATAAGCTTTTGAGCCTCGCATTCTAAATGCTGGGTTAATCTCAAACATGAACCTTCAAATGATCAAACTGGTGTCACTGGGGACCACTCTGTCCTCTATAGCATAAACCAGTCTCTGTAAAGATGATTAACAGGTATAAAGATGGGCAGTCTAAGGATCATTTTCTATGGATGGTCAATGTGTTCTGCCTGAGATAAATGACCTGCCGTTGATAAAAACAAATGGTGCGCCCCATGACCAACAGCAGTTAAGAAGAATTAAACTATTAGTCCAAATATCAGTCTATGAAATGTTGCGACTGACTTTTACATTATATTACATACTGTACATCTTTGATCTTCATCAGTACAATAGTACCAGAACCACTCGCTCTGATTTAGGAATTTCTTTTGGTCAGTGGGAACGGTAAAGAATACATGGTCGTCTCGACTGGTTTATAGGGTAGCTTTTGGGACTGAGCTGTGTCTTTTGTGGAAGGAAAATTGCCTGGTTCAGCTGGCCCATCTGTGTCATTGTGGTGGAGTTGACTGACGCTGTTGTGACTTTGTCTGGGGACAGTGGAGTGGCAGTGCCAGGCGATGCACTATGGCAGCGTTACACCAGCCCTGTCCTCGGGAGGGAGGTCACCAAACCATTCATGGTTACTGCTGTTGTTGTGTCTCGACTGAGATTTGAGTCTCGTGGATTCTCTTTGTCACTGTAATAGGAAAACAGTGTGCCCTAAATGTAACAAAAGAAGGGGTTGAGCTGCTCAATTTGATTTGAGTTTCAGGTGTAATGGTAGAAACACTAGGATGGTGCAGTGTCATGATAGATGGGGCCGTAAGACTGTCACAATGCTTAATTAAAAGTATGGCAGTTAGAGAACAGCGCATCTGATGGATACACACACGACTCACCTATACAGTAGTCAGTTAATGTTGATTTCCACATCTCTGTTGTTTTGGTCAGTGGAAACCACCCAAACACGATTTTGTATATTTGAAGTGCTCTTCAGTGTCATTAAAGAAGTTCCCTCTTTGTAAAACTTTGCACCTACTACTACTTTCCTCTGTCAAGGCAACAATAACTCCCCTAACCTGTGTCTAGGAGTGAAGGGTCTTCTTTCTGAGGTTTGTGGTTAAGAATTTGTTTCCTGATGTATCATGTCAGAAATGTTGTTACTAACTCTACTGTAACACGGAACCCAAACCATGTGCGCTATCGTGCATACATTTATTTTATCCCCCTACACCAAACYCGATCACGACACGCAGGTTAAAATATCAAAACAAACTCTGAACCTATGACATTAATTTGGGGACAGGTCGAAAAGCATTAAAAATGTATGGCAATGTAGCTAGCTAGCTTGCACTTGCTAGCTAATTTGTCCTAMTTAGCTAGCTTGCTGTTGCTAGCTAATTTGTCCTGGGATATAAACATTGAGTTGTTATTTTACCTGAACTGCACAAGGTCCTCTACTCCGACAATTCATCCACACATAAAACGGCCAACCGAATAGTTTCTAGTCATCTCTCCTCCTTCCAGGCTTTTTCATCTTTGAACTTATATGGTGATTGGCATCTACACTTTCATAGTATTACCATGACAACCGGCAAAACATTTAGTCTTTCAATCACCCATGTGGGTATAARCAATGAGGAGATGGCACGTGGGTACCTGCTTCTATAAACCAATGAGGAGATGGGAGAGACAGGACTTGCAGCGCGATCTGCGTCAGAAATAGGAATGACTTATATTTTAGCCCTTGGGAACGCAGACYCTCGGGAGCATTGTGGGTYCAATAATTGAATAACATGGATTTCTAAATGTCTTTTGCGACGCACGCGACGTGTCCGGTCTGGTCAGCATGTAAGAGAGCTGTGATGATCGTGGGTAGGTGAAACATTTKACCCTTCCTTTATTCTGTTCATAGTGCCCAATTAAGATTTAAGGTCACTTTATTCATGAATTGTACACAATTTGACTTCCGCTTTATCCTAACCCCTCCAAAAGACACACATMCATATACAGGTTGGAGCAGGGGGATAACACACCACAGCCACATGCTGCTTTTAGCCAATTGTCGTTCTGGTGTGAAAATAGTATTTTTTTCAGCATGTATCTAGTGAGTCTCTTTTGCTTTTTTTTTTATTTAAAAGAATCTTTATGAAATTTTACAACCATAATAGATTAATTCATATAAATACAAATCTGTTTCGCATCAATACGTGGGTTTATTATTAGCCTACTTAACATGATATATATTTAAGTGTCCATGACAGTTTTTATAGATGAACCTGTTTTTTGTCCAGCTTTTTTCTTTTTAATTCCGTTTTGATTTGCTTAAAAATTGMGTTCGTGGGACAAAAAGTTGTTTTTATAGTCATCATGCATCTCGTCTTCCAAATCTTATTGTCCACCATAAGTATTTAGTATTGTCATTCCATCCATTGTCATCCATCAACACACCTACTCATTCCAGGGTTTTTCTTTATTTCTACTATTTAATACATTGTAGAATAATAGCGAAGACATCAAAACTATGAAATGACACATATGGAATCATGTAGTAACCAAAAAACTGTTAAACAACTAAGATAGCCCTATTTGGTAAAAGACCAAGTCCATATTATGGCAAGCACAGGTCAAATAAGCAAAGACAAACGGCAGTCCATCATTGCTTTAAGACATGAAGGTCAGTCAATCTGGAAAATGTGTGTGCAGTTGCAAAAACTATCCAGCGCTATGATGAAACAGGCTCTCATGAGGACTGCCACAAGAAAGGAAGACCCAGAGTTACATCTGCTGCAGAGGATAAATTCATTAGAATAACTGCACTTCAGATTGCAGCCCAAATAAATGCTTCACGGAGTTCAAGTAACAGACACATCTCAACATCAACTGATCAGAGGAGACTGCGTGAATCAGGCCTTCATGGTTGAATTGCTGCTAAGAAATCACTACTAAAGGACACCATAAAGAAGAAGAGGGCCAAAAATCACAAGCAATGGACATTAGACCGGTGGAAATCTGTCCTTTGGTCTGATGAGTCTATATTTTACATTTTTGTTTCCAACCGCTGTGACTTTGAGACGCAGAGTAGGTGAATGGATGATCTCCGCATGTGTGGTTCCCACCGTGAAGCATGGAGGAGGAGGTGTGATGTTGTGGGGGTGCTTTGCTGGTGACACTGTAGGTGATTTATTTAGAATTCAAGGCACACTTAACCAGCATGGCTACCACAGCATTCTGCAGCGATACGCCATCCCATCTGSTTTGRGCTTAGTGGGARWATCATTTGTTTTRCAACAGGACAATGACCCAACACACCTCCAGGCTYTGTAAGGGCTATTTGACCAAGAAGGAGAGTGATGGAGTGCTGCATCAGATGACCTGGCCTCCACAATCACCCYACCTCAACCCAATTGAGATGGTTTGGGATGAATCCGACTGCAGAATGYTGGAAAAGCAGCCAACAAGTGCTCAGKATATGTGGGAAATCCTTCAAGACTGTTYGAAAAGCTGGTTGAGAGAATGCCCAGAYTGTGCYKAGCTGTCATCAAGGCAAAGGGTGGCTACTTTGAAGAATCTCAAATGTACACTCCCATTCAAAAGTTTGGGGTCACTTAGAAATGTCCTTGTTTTCCATGAAAACATACATGAAATGAGTTGCAAAATGAATAGGAAATATAGTCAAGACGTTGACAAGGTTATAAATATTGATTTTTAATTGAAATAATTAATTGCYAAGAATGTGCAGGTGGTTATACTAGGGAAATTGGGTTTCCATAGCTAGCTTTGATTGTGAGAAACAACCTCTGCATAATCAAAACAGCGCTTTGTGAGGTGTTAACTTTCACTGTTAGCCATTGTTATGTAAATGAAAGCTGAAAAGTACCATGTCCTGGCTCTGGGCAGCCATGGCCCAGTGTGACACGGGTGCCAGCCCACGTAGATATAAACGGAAAAATCTGAGCCTTTTGGGTAAAACACTGGGTTAAATCTTGTGTATAAATGCYCCAATAGGCCTTTGTAATTTAAATGAGTTTGACAGAGTTATGTCAGACTCGAGGGGATTAGCGAGAAATGCTATGAAAATGGAGCAGTGTGATTGGTTGGTGAGTCAGTTCCAGTTGAATAACCCAAATTATTTAGCAAATTCTCAATAGTCGTAAAGATGTCAGAATACAGATATGACGTCATTGTTTTAGAACTATCCACCGAGTGGTTCAATATYCCCATAAATCAGTACAATATATTTTTGTATATATTTTTTTATAATTGCCAGTGTCATGGATATAGAATTGGGGTCATATATACTGTGATAATGCAGATACAAAAAAAGAGAAACGGCGAGCAATTTATAACACGGCAAACTTGGCATACGAGGCATTTGTGGTAACTGCATGGATGCGGCCATCTTTATGCACGTCTGCTATTTCGCCTTCAACATAATGTTGGATAAAGCCCGGTCGCTGCTGCAGCCTTCTGTCATAAAAGTTCATGAAACGTCCACCTCAGCACTTGTCTCTGTGTTATACACTCCCATCTAGCCCTGACCACTTGCAAAGTGGGCCATTTTTAGCTGTGCTGAGAGGGAAGGTTGTAATCTTGCAAAGGTTTAGTGTTTCTCCCTTGACGATAACTGGTGCAGCTCTACATGACCGTTGTCTCATTTGCTTTTGGCAGTCGCTCTCAGCGACGGTTTGGAAAGGGAAAGGGAGTTGAATAGTGGTAGTCTGAGAGGGTGAGCAGGACAGGTAGTGACAGAGGGTTAGGACAAGGACAGAGGAGAAGGGAGAATGGACAAGAAAAAGAGGTAGAGGGAGGAGAAAGAATGTTAGAGTTGAGGGCTAAATGTTGGGTGTAGTGAAGTGGCTCCATTTGAGATCAAGAGACGTGTGTGTGTGCACCTTCTGACCAAATAGCTTGGCAGTGTGATGTATGTTCAGCTGCATTGTCTGGCTGTATGCACATCAGTGTGGGTGAGCGATTGTGTGTATTTTTGTTATGCTACCCTTCAGACAGGGTCTTGAAAATCCGGTCCCTCTCATGACATCATTTGATATTGTCCCATAGATGTGTTACTTTTCCTACAAACTTGAAATGGACACAACGGCTATGTTAAACCTGAATGTGTGTGTTTGTTTGTAATGTACAGTATTTGTGTTTGGTAGGTTTTTGCTGAGTAACAGCACTTTGCACGTCTGTCCTTGGCAAATGGAAATTCTGGTGATTGACACCTTCCTTTATGGTCTCTGCTGACCCAGTTCACTGTTTTGGACTTGGACAAGAGAATGCTGAACGAGGTTGTCAGTTGTGTTTGGCTCACACTGCAGAAATGGTCTTGCATCTGAGTTCTGGAAGTGTACGTGTGTGCCTG
Source organism: Salvelinus sp. IW2-2015 (assembly GCF_002910315.2). Classification (NCBI taxonomy): domain Eukaryota; kingdom Metazoa; phylum Chordata; class Actinopteri; order Salmoniformes; family Salmonidae; genus Salvelinus; species Salvelinus sp. IW2-2015. The sequence goes on along the minus strand of NC_036871.1, from coordinate 5,406,894 downwards.
CGTGCAAGAGAGAGAACTCTCTGTATCAGGTGTCTCCTTGACTAAAAGCCATGCTTAATTCCCTTTATCCATACCACAGCCATTTGAACATTCAAATTTTCCAACGAGGCACATTTTCTAACGAGGTAGGAAGTGAAGTGCTCTGTTGAAAACAATGCAAAAACCTTCCCATAGTGTGATCTGGATCTGCACACCAACGCACAAAAATGTTATATTTCGATTTGGAATAATAATCATAATCATAATAATTCATTTAATTTGTAAAGCGTGTTTCTGCCACCCAAGGCATAGTAAAAAATACAAAAATTGATTTCCCCTCAATCGAGACGAGGACCTTGTCCAATGCTGCACTGAGGTCCCAACAGTATGAGGATGCTGGCAGTCCCAGAGTCAGCACTCATGAAGAGGTCATTGGTGGCCCTTCCCAGGGCAGTCTCGCTGCGGTGTCTAGCTCCGAAACTTAACCGGAAGGGCTCCAGTAGCTTGTGAGGGYCCAGATGGTGTTGGAGTTGTCTAGACACAGCATGTTCAAGGAGCTTACCCGAAAAGGGCAGGTTGGAGTTCTCAAAGGTCATCTGGGTCAGATCCAGGCTTTTTAAGTACTGGTTGAGCTGAGGAGAACATTGCTGTAGAACCATTGCTAGGGCACTGTCATTGCTAGGGGTGTCCCGATCTGGCCGTATTCGTAACCGRATCCCTAAATTGACAGTTAATAGTCTTGATTGGCTGATACTCTGAAAAATGTAATTGTTTTAAAATGTCTAAATAGTGGTTGGCAATACATAATCATCAACCTGCACAGTTCTATAAATCAAAGAAGCAGTAGATGTGGATCTGTGTCTCTGTGTGCGTGTTCTCAAAACTTACATCAACGTTTCATCCTTTTTTCCTACCCCTTGCGCCGCTTATTAGATATTATGCACATTGATAGCTTGGTAGCAAACATCTTTGTTATAGTAACAGCTTGCAGTAGCAAATCAAAATTATCTGGGCGAAACGTGAGAAGAAGTGACCTGTGAAATGATAAGGCGATGACGAGCAAGTGAACAGAGAGACGGCGTCCCTCTATCCAATCAGAGGAGCAGGATCAACCTACAGCCTGACCGTTTCGTTACAGACAGCAGAACTAGACAGTTGAATTATTTAGAGCGCACCGCACTTCGCACTGTTTGAGTGACATGAAAGAGATGCGTGCTGGCTGCTAAAAACCATTTTTTTTTTTTTTAGATCACGCATAATTACAAAAATAAATTCTCCATATCCGTTACGATACTAGTTTTGATGGAGTACTCAGAACAGCCCTAGTCTTTGTCCTCTACCACCCTAATTTTAATAGAGCACTTTATTAGAGCACTTTATTAGCTAACTGCACTAGTCGTCTATGGAGAATAGCTGTGAAAAAGGTCTATGGAGAATCTTTATTCAAGGTGTTTTTAGTCTAGGAATAGGTTCAATCTGGGTCCAGGAAATCATCACAATGAGTTTAATCAGGTGTGTTAATTAGTGCTGGAGCAAAAGTGTGACGCTGTTGCGGTCCTCGAGGACAAAAACTGCCCCGCCGTTGGTAAAAGGGAACTCAGGATAAAAGGAGAAGTCTGCCTGTACCACTTGCCAAGTTCCTTGCTGTGAGAGCATTTTGACCCAGATCCAACCCACTGGGCACACCACATCATTTCAAGGTGGATAATTCGGTTATGTTTGGTTGATACGTTGATCAGTGAGATTACAACCTATTTACTTGTATTTATTCAGGGGAGCCCAATTGAGACCCTGTCTCATTTGCAATGGTGCCCAGAGGACAAACATTCCATCAATACCCCCCACCCCCAAAAAAGACAGCTATAAATACATTAAATCAGGTTATTACAGTTATAATAGTCAATTGAAACAATTGCACACTTCAGTGAACTCATTTAATAACAGAGTTTTAAACTGCCCTATCAGCACCAGGGAAACCAGGTGGAGTTTGTTTTGTAAGGTATTCCATAACCGTGGTGCGTTAAAACTAAAGGCGGATTTAGCCAACTTTGTGGAGACAAGCGGGTCCTTGAGTTTACCAACCCTGCAAACGGGTTTGGTATCTTATATTTCAACAGGGAAGTAAGGTACAGTGAATCAAACATTTTAATTACGAACCTTGTTGGTTAAGCCACAGAGAAAGTCAGCAACCTTCCCACTAGCCATTATTGGCTGAGATAATGAGTTGGCTGGACATGCCGAGAGAGGAATTCGGATTGGTCTGCCATATAGAAGGTTTCTGTCTATTTGAGCTGGTCAGTCTGTGTTGGTTTTGTAATCAGTGGAATTAGAGTATGAATTAGAGTATGATAGCTAAAGAGATGGAGAAAACACCTGTCTCCGGATTAGATCTTCAAACTAAGGGCAACCGTGGCATTGCATCTGTCACAGGGAGACGCGTCCATCATGCATGATGATGTATACAGGTAAGATAGTCTAGCATTAGCTAGCTAGATATTCCAGATATTACACATTTTCTAATTTTGATAGAAGGTGGTTTTTAGTCAGGTAAAAGTGTACTGTTAGCTAGCTAGTTAATATTAGCTGGCTGGTTCCCTAGTTACCGTTACGTGTATGATGTTATTATTTGTATCCCAGAACCATTGAACCTGGTTGGTTAGCTCCCAGCAGATTCATGCAGGGTAGTAGCGACATGATTTGGCACTATGTTCATTGTTGTTTAACTAGCTAACGTTAGCTGGCTTGGCTGGCTCGTTACGTGACGTGTGTGATCTTACACATTGTTTACCTAAACTAGGTTAATTGTTTACGAGCTAGCTAGCTAGCTTCATGTCTTAAGCTAAAGTGTACAACACCTGTTGAATATGGCCCGTGTCAGTAAACGTCAGCAAAAAAGTATAATGAGCAGAGCTGGTTAGGCTGTTTTTATGTTATCCAGAGGTAAACAAATAATTGGCTAGAGCGTCAAATGTGGGCTCTGAACGCTCCGAGAGCGAAACGATATGGGTAGGGATAAAGCTTAAGAAGGTGTGAACAATGCTGAATGGGTGTGTAGACYAAGAAGAGCTCTTCACTAGATACCAAAACATTCGAAGGCCATTTTCTCAAATTTGAGTTTACAAGTTAATCAACTTTCAAAGCAGAATTACTTTCCCATTGTTCCTCAAAAATGCAATGTATGATATACCATTTTGTAGCTCTGAGTCTCTACTTTTATCCAATGTTAAAAACACATTTTCAAATTTTGCTACATATGACCAGGACAAACATTCATTTGAGTATTTAAGTCACTCTTAGTCTATATAACCAGCGTTTTTATGCTGCTAACAACAAATGGAAATGTCTTGAATTAGTTAATTATGGAAGCTCGTAAATCCCACAATGCCATGAACACATTTATTATATTTTATATTATAAATCCCACAATGCCATGAACACATTTATTATATTTATTACCAGGTGGTGAGTCACATATATTTAGTTTTTCCTGCATTAAGTACAAGTTTTAAATCAAATTGGGCTTTCTGTAATTAAAAAAAATCAGATTGCAGCTCTAATTTAGCTTGGTCAACAGTCGGTGCAATGGCATACATAACTGTAGGTCTGCATAGAGATTACTATTACAGGATTTAATACATGGACCAATATTATTTATATATATATTGATATATATATAGAGTTTTGTTCAGTGTGTGTATAGTGTATAATGTATATGTGTATATATGTGTATATGTGTATATATGTATATGTGTATATATATGTATATATGTATATATAATATGTGTGTGTGTGTGTGTATATATATATATATATATAATATATATATATATATATATATATAACACACACACTGCTCAAAAAAATAAAGGAACACTTAACAACAAACAATGTAACTCAAGTCAATCACACTTCTGTGAAATCAAACTGTCCACTTAGGAAAGCAACACTGATTGACAATAAATTTCACATGCTGTTGTGCAAATGGAATAGACAACAGTGGAAATTATAGGCAATTAGCAAGACACCCCCAATAAAGGAGTGGTTCTGCAGGTGGTGACCACAGACCACTTCTCAGTTCCTATGCTTCCTGGCTGATGTTTTGGTCACTTTTGAATGCTGGCGGTGCTTTACTCTAGTGGTAACATGAGACGGAGTCTACAACCCACACAAGTGGCTCGGTAGTGCAGCTCATCCAGGATGGCACATCATGCGAGCTGTGGCAAGAAGGTTTGCTGTGTCTGTCAGCGTAGTGTCCAGAGCATGGAGGCGCTACCAGGAGACAGGCCAGTACATCAGGAGACGTGGAGGAGGCCGTAAGGAGGGCAACAACCCAGCAGCAGGACCGCTACCTCCGCCTTTGTGCAAGGAGGAGCACTGCCAGAGCCCTGCAAAATGACCTCCAGCAGGCCACAAATGTGCAATTGTCACACATTGTCAGAAAGTTAATAGGCTATTTAATGTATTTTTAAAGGGAACTTGAATTCTTTGGTTGTCAAGGCAATCAAATATCAACATTTGAGGGGGATTTATCTTTCTCTTCGATACTTCCATCTGTTCCACTGACTTAGTCTGGCTTTAATATCAGTTTGTCTACAAATTAATCATTGATATGTTCGATTCACGTCTCCATCTCAACCAATAATCAAAGTTAAAAAAAGATTAAATCCAAACTTTAAATGCAGTTTCATTTGCTTTAGTCCTAGTCTTTAACTTTGACTTTTGGTTGAGATTGAGACGTGAATCCGACATATCAATTATTAATTTGTAGACAAACTGGAATTAAAGCTAAAAAAAAGTCAGTGGCACCGATGGGACTATCCAGATACATGTCCTTTAATGTTTAATATTTGGTTGCATTGTGACAACCAAAAACAATTCAATATCACTTAATATCATTACATTTTAAATCAGGGGTTGAAACCCTAGCCTAGGCCTATAATTACACTACCGGTCAAAAGTTTTAGATCACCTACTCATTTGATTTGGATCTCTTTAAATCCCCATTTGGACTAATCTTCCAAGAGTCCTTAAAAACATTAAAATACAATTCATTCAATGGTTTTTCTTCATTTGTACTATTTTCTACATTGTAGAATAATAGTGAAGACATCAAAACTATGAAATAACACAAATGGAATCATCTAGTAACCCAAAAAGTGTTAAATGAATCAAAATATATTTGATATTTGAGATTCTTCAAATAGCCACCCTTTGCCTTGATGACAGCTTTGCACACTCTTGGCATTGGCAGTTATTACTTGGCGGAAGCACCTTTGGCAGCTCTCTTAGGGCAACYTGTCCATTGTTTTGTCAAAATTGTTCAAGCGCTGTACATTTGGTTGTGAATCATTGATGGACAGTAAAATTGTAAATAAAAAAGTGTAATTGTGCCACTGAAAAATAAAACTCGAGCCGGGGTTAGGTTTTCAGATGACCGAGGTGGGTTTTCCCCTAACTTTTTACTTGGGCTTTGCTCCTTTCATGATCCTGACAAACTCTCCAGTCCCTGCTGGTGACAAGCATACCCATAAAATGATGCTGCCAACACATTACTTGAAAATACAGAAATTACAGGCAGCAAAATGTCACAACTGTGCAAAGAGTGTGTAGACTTTTACTAAGCAGACTTTGTCATCAGCTCCAGTTCAGGCAGTACATCTGACACTGAGGTGACCCACATCCCGGGGTCGGGGTTGCTGTGGCAACAAGGACCGCTGGTGACACGAAGCATCATTCCGCGGTTCTCTTCCCTCCCCCTCACCTCTGGCTGTAGACCTTTCTCTCTCTCTGTCTCTCTTTTTCTCTCTCTGTCATTCTCTTTCTCCCTCTACCCAACCTTTCATGTATTCTTGGGATTTATATTTTACATCAAATTTAGACAGTGAATGCTCGCTTTTTGTATAGTCGAAGCCCAGTCTTTGAGCCGAGGAGGTCAAAATGATGAAAAAAGGATATTGGCAAAGAACTTCAAACATTATGTAGACCTAGGAGGGCATTCTTGGGAAAGCTTTTAAGAAATTCTCAAGAGATTGTGTCAGAAAGACAGTACAGATAGAGAGAGAGATCATTAGTAGTTTAATGGTGGTGGTAGTAGTAATGATAATGGTAGTGGTAGTAGTACTGATGTAATGGTGATGATGATGGTGGTAATAGTTTTAGTAGGTAGTAGGTACAGATAGAAGTGGTAGTCATAAGGAAAGCTAGTTAATTAATTTAATAGTAAAAGTAGTAACATGTTCAGCCCACTATTTTCCCTATTATTTTATTTATATTCTATTACTATTCACTGTTTTAATTATATTGTTCTAAGGCCTCCGGGCCAAACGGAATACCAGGGTGCGTTCTGACAGCACACACAGACCAGCTGACAAGTGTCTTAACAGACATTTTCAATCTCTCCTTGTCGCAGTCTGTAATCCCAAGACGTTTCAAACTGACCACAATTGTCCCTGTTCACAAGAATTCCAAGGTAATCTGCCTAAGTGACTGTCGCCCAGTACCACTCACATCTATAATTATGAAGTGTTTTGAAAGGCTTGTCATGACACACATCAACACCATCGTCCCGGACACCCTAGACCAACACCAATTCACATGCTGCCCCAACAGATCCACAGATGACGCAATCTCAAATGCACTTCACACTGCCCTTTCCCACCTGGACAAGAGGGTAAATAACTATGTGAGAATGCTGTTCATAGACTACWGCTCAGCGTTCAACACCATAGTCCCCTCCAAGCTCGTCACTAAGCTCTGGGTAGGCAACAACAACACCGCCACCATGCTGAACCTCAACACGTGGGCCGTTCAATGGTTTGTGCTTTGTCCCCTCCTGTAGTCTCTGTTCACCCATGACTGCGTGGCCACGCACGACTCCAACACCATCATCAAGTTTGCTGATGAGATAACGGTAGTAGACCTGATCACCAGTGGCAATGAGACAGCCTACAGGGAGGAGGTCAGAGACTTGGCAGTGTGGTGCCATGACAACAACCTCTCCCTCAATGTCAGTAAGACAAGGAACTGATCATGTACTATAGGAGAAAGAGGGGAGAGCATGCCCCCATCCACATCGACAGGGCTGTTGTGGAGTGGATCGAAGCTTCAAGTTCCTTGGCGTCCACATCACGAAAGACAACATGCTCCACACACACCCACACAGTTGTGAAGTGGGCACGACAGCGCCTCTTCCCCCTCAGGACGCTGAACATTTTTGGCATTGATCCTCAAAAAGTTATACAGATGCATCCTTGAGAGCCTCTTGACTGGCTGCATTACTGCTTGGTATGGCAAATGCACCACCCTCAACCGCAAAGCGCTACAGAGGGTAGTACAGACAACCCAGTACATCACTGGGGCCATCCAGGACCTTTATATCAGGCGGTATCAAATTCCCAAAACTCCAGCCACCCAAGCCAAAGACTGTTCACTCTGCTACTATCCGGCAAACGGTACCAGAGCATCGGCTGTCGGACCACCAGGCTCCGAGACAGCTTCTACCCTCAAATGTCAGATTGGAGAGGATTGTCACATTTTTGTATTGACAAAACTTAATGCATAGGCTATCAGATTTSAAAGAAACGTTTCACTATTGCATCACACTTTGGTACTGGTTTCTCCTTTTCTTTCCCTTTTCCTTCATGTTTTGTCCATTTTGTTTAAATGCATGTTACTGTTGTCTTAGCCCTATAAGGCCCTGAGGAAAAAGGGAGAGGTCACAATTCTGTTTGTACACGTGTTTACATGGATATGCTTGTTAATTTGAAACAAGCCATTACARCTCTTAATTTACATTTACATTTAAGTCATTTAGCAGACGCTCTTATCCAGAGCGACTTACAAATTGGAAAGTTCATACATATTCATCCTGGTCCCCCCGTGGGGAATGAACCCACAACCCTGGCGTTGCAAGCGCCATGCTCTACCAACTCTACCAACTGAGCCACACAGGACCACCTATATCATGGCATTTCATTATTATTCAGGTTATTACTTATAAAAATTAATCAACAAATTAAGAAATGCCATATTGGAGAGGATCTGTCGCTTTTTCGAATTGACACATCAGCGCATGACGGAGTCAAAATAAAGAAATCTGACCGATTGCCTCGATTCGGCCTTATGTAGCAAAATCTGAAATTGTGTTTTTTACATTGGATAAAAGTAGAGACACAGAGCTACAACATGTTATATCATATTCTACAGTTGAGGAACAATGGGAAAGTWATTTTGCTTTGAAAGTTGATAAACTTGTAACCCRACATGTTTTGGAACCTACTGGAGAGCTCTTCTTTGTCTACACTAATTCAGCATGGTTCACATCTTCTTAAGCCATAGCCCCACCCATCTTTTTAAGGATTCACATGTGAGGCCATGTGCTTAATAGAGTGAGTAATTTAGTAAACAACCAAAGGTTTCAAGACTAAAAGTGGTGAAAGTAGTAGCCTACAATAAGGAAAAACTCCAGGTAAAAATACTCTTGATCTAGTCCTTGGCCTATATCCTAATCTGACTTTGGTGCAGGTCATGTTGTTCTTCACTGTACTGTCTCTGATAAACACAAACTATATAAAAATGTGTATTTGTCACATGCACAGGATACAGAATTTGTAAACATTACAGTGAAATGGTTACTTGCGTATTTGCATAGTAGCAATATAAAAAATAGGAAGTGTCAATATAAAAAATATAAAAAACACAAAAAGTGTGAATGCCAGTAGAGAAAGAACAAAATAATGTACAGTATGTTCAGGAACAATATCAATAGTGATATCAGTGATACTGGTGATAGATGAGGTAGTTGTATGCATACAATCAGGGGTAAAGTTGCTGAGCAGCAGGATAAAAAAAAAATAGTAGCAGCAATGTATGATTTGTGTGTGTTAGGAAAGAATCATGTGAATGTGTGTAGATGCAGTGCTGATCAAATCAAATCAAGTTTATTTTATATAGCCCTTCGTACATCAGCTAATATCTCGAAGTGCTGTACAGAAACCCAGCCTAAAACCCCAAACAGCAAGCAATGCAGGTGTAGAAGCATGGTGGCTAGGAAAAACCCCCTAGAAAGGCCAAAACCTAGGAAGAAACCTAGAGAGGAACCAGGCTATGAGGGGTGGCCAGTCCTCTTCTGGCTGTGCCGGGTGGAGATTATAACATTGTAAATGAAATTTGCTATCGTAAATGTTAGCAACACCTCTGCCTTTGCGGGATGCACGGGGGATATGGTCACTAGTGTAACCAGGAGGTGAGGCCTCATTTAACACAGTAAATTCATCAGGCTTAAGCCATGTTTCAGTCAGGCCAATCACATCAAGATTATGACCAGTGATTAGTTCATTGACTATAACTGCCTTTGAAGTGAGGATCTAACATTAAGTAACCCTATTTTGAGATGTGAGGTATCACGATCTCTTTCAATAATGGCAGGAATGGAGGAGGTCTTTATCCTAG
>NC_036871.1:5368448-5397369 GCF_002910315.2 Salvelinus sp. IW2-2015 | reverse complement strand
GAACTATGCCAAAATGTATCATAGTGACAAGGCATGGTCAAATAATAATCATGAATAATTTTCAGTTGGCTTTTCATTGCCGATCATTAAGAGTTGAAAATAGCAGGTCTGGGACAGGTGGCGGTTCCATAACCGCAGGCAGAACAGTTGAAAACTGGAATAGCAGCAAGCCAGGTGGACTGGGGACAGCAAGGAGTCATCATGCCGTTTGCCGTGACGTTGGTCCTAGGGCTCAGGTTTCCCCAAGAGAGAGAAAGAGAGAACGAGAGAATTAGAGAGAGCATACTTAAATTCACACAGGACACTGGATAAAATAGGAGAAGTACTCCAGGTATAACCAACTGACCCTAGCCCCCCGACACATAAACTACTGCAGCATAAATACTGGAGGCTGAAGACAGGAGGGGTCAGGAGACACTGTGGCCCATCAGAAGAAACCCGGCAGGGCCAAACAGTAAGGATATAACCCCACCCACTTTGCCAAAGCACAGCCCCCACACCACTAGAGGGATATTTTCAACCCCAACTTACAATCCTGAGCAAGGCCGAGTATAGCCCACAAAGATCTCCACCACAGCACAAACCAAGGGGGGGCGCCAACCCAGACAGAAAGATCACGTCAGTAACTCAACCCACTCAAGTGACGCACCCCTCCAGGGACGGCATGAAAGACACCAGTAAGCCAGTGACTCAGCCCCTGTAATAGGGTTAGAGGCAGAGAATCCCAGTGGAGAGAGGGGAACCGGCCAGGCAGAGACAGCAAGGGCGGTTCGTTGCTCCAGGCCTTTCCGTTCACCTTCACACTCCTGGGCAGACTACACTCAATCATATGACCTACTGAAGAGATAAGTCTTCAGTAAAGACTTAAAGGTTGAGACCGAGTCTGCCTCTCACATGGGTAGGCAGACCGTTCCATAAAAATATAGGAGAAAGCCTGCCTCCCGCTGTTTGCTTAGAAATTCTAGGACAATTGGAGGCCTGCGTCTTGTGCCCGTAGTGTACGTATAGGTATGTACGGCAGGACCAACTCGAAAGATAGGTAGGAGCAAGCCCATGTAACGCTTTATAGGTTAACAGTAAAACCTTGAAATCAGCCTTGCCTTAACAGGAAGCCAGTGTAGGGAAGCTAGCACTGGAGTAATATGATCAAATTTCTTGGTTCTAGTCAGGATTCTAGCAGCCGTATTTAGCACTAACTGAAGTTTATTTAGTGCTTTATCCGGGTAGCCGAAAAGTAGAGCATTGCAGTAGTCTAACCTAGAAGTAACAAATGCATGGATAATTTTTCTGCATAATTTTTGGACAGAAATTTCTGATTTTTGCAATGTTACGTAGATGGAAAAAGCTGTCCTTGAAACAGTCTTGATATGTTCGTCAAAAGAGAGATCAAGGGTCAAGAGTAACGCCGAGGTCCTTCACAGTTTATATTTGAGACGACTTTACAACCATCAAGATTATTGTCAGATTTAACAGAAGATCTCTGTTTCTTGGGACCTAGAACAAGCATCTCTGTTTTGTCCGAGTTTAAAAGTAGAAAGCTGGCAGCCATCCACTTCCTTATGTCTGAAACACAGGCTCTAGCGAGGGCAATTTGGGGCTTCACCATGTTTCATTGAAATGTACAGCTGTGTGTCATCCGCATAGCAGTGAAAGTTAACATTATGTTTTCGAATAACTCCCCAAGAGGTAAAATATATAGTGAAAACAATAGTGGTCCTAAAACGGAACCTTGTGGAACACCGAAATGTACAGTTGATTTGTCAGAGGACAAACCATCACCAAGAGACAAACTGATATCTTTCCGACAGGTAAGATCTAAACCAGGCCAGAACTTGTCCGTGTAGACCAATTTGGGTTTCCAGTCTCTCCAAAAGAATGTGGTGATCGATGGTGTCAAAGGCAGCACTAAGGTCTAGTAGCACGAGGACAGATGCAGAGCCTCGGTCTGACGCCATTAAAAGGTAATTTACCACCTTCACAAGTGCAGTCTCAGTGCTATGATGGGGTCTAAAACAGACTGAAGCATTTCGTAACATTGTCTTCAGGAAGGCAGTGAGTTGCTGCGCAACAGCTTTTCTAAAATTTTGAGAGGAATGGAAGATTCAATATAGGCCGATAGTTTTTTAAATATTTTCCGGGTCAAGGTTTGGCTTTTTCAAGAGAGGCTTTATTACTGCCACTTTTAGTGAGTTTGGTACACATCCGGTGGATAGAGAGCCGTTTTTATGTTCAACATAGGAGGCCAAGCACAGGAAGCAGCTCTTTCAGTAGTTAGTAGGAATAGGATCCAGTATGCAGCTTGAAGGTTTAGAGGCCATGATTATTTTCATCATTGTGTCAAGAGATTATAGTACTAAAACATTTGAGTGTCTCTCCCGATCCCAGGCCCTGCAGAGCTGTGCAGATCCAGGACAGCTAAGCCTGGACGAATATGCAGATTTAAAGAGGAGTCCGTAATTTGCTTTCTAATGATCATGATTTTTTTCCTCAAAGAATTCATGAATTTATTACTGCTGAAGTGAAAGCCATCCTCTCTTGGGGAATGCTGCTTTTTAGTTAGCTTTGCAACAGTATCAAAAATAAATTTTGGATTGTTCTTATTTTCCTCAATTAATGTGAAAAGTAGATGATCGAGCAGCAGTGAGGGCTCTTCGGTACTGCACGGTACTGTCTTTCCAAGCAGTCGGAAGACTTCCAGTTTGGTGTGGCGCCATTTCCGTTCCAATTTTCTGGAAGCTTGCTTCAAAGCTCGGTATTTTCTGTATACCAGGGAGCTAGTTTCTTATGACAAATGTTTTTCGTTTTTAGGGGTGCGACTGCATCTAGGGTATTGCGCAAGATTAAATTGAGTTCCTTAGGTGGTTAACTGATTTTTGTCCTCTGACGTCCTTGGTAGGCAGAAGGAGTCTGGAAGGGCGTCAAGGAATTTTTGTGTGTCTGAGAATTTATAGCACGACTTTTGATGGTCCTTGGTTGGGTCTGAGCAGATATTTGTTGCGATTGCAAACGTAATAAAATGGTGGTCCGACAGTCCAGGATTATGAGGAAAAACATTAAGATCTACAACATTTATTCCATGGGACAAAACTAGGTCCAGAGTATGACTGTGGCAGTGAGTAGGTCCAGAGACATGTTGGACAAACCCACTGAGTCGATGATGGCTCCGAAATACTTTTGGAGTGGGTCTGTGGACTTCTCCATATGAATATTAAAATCACCAAAAATTAGATGAGATTGCTAAGGCGAACACCGCCATGTTTAGTTTTGCCCAACCTAGGTCGAGGCACAGACACAGTCTCAATGGGGATGGCTGAGCTGACTACACTGACTGTGCTATTGGCGGACTCCACTAAGCTGGCAGGTTGGCTAACAGCCTGCTGCCTGGCCTGCACCCTATTTCATTGTGGAGCTAGAGGAGTTAGAGCCCTATCTATGTTAGTAGATAAGATGAGAGCACCCCTCCAGCTAGGATGGAGTCCGTCACTCCTCAGCAGGTCAGGCTTGGTCCTGTTTGTGGGTGAGTCCCAGAAAGAGGGCCAATTTATCTACAAATTCTATCTTTTGGGAGGGGCAGAAAACAGTTTTCAACCAGCGATTGAGTTGTGAGACTCTGCTGTAGAGCTCATCACTCCCCCTAACTGGAAGGGGGCCAGAGACATGATGACGGGGAACTTGCCCCCAGGGATGAACTGGTCCGTCCGCACCAAAAATGAACAAGGGAATCAATATTTGGAGAGGCAGTTCCTGTCCTGCACTTGACTTTGCTGCAGGGCATGTGATGTCTATGGCATATTCGTCTCAAAACCCCCTCTTCTCAAAAAGATCAGATGATGACAGCTTTGCACATTCTTGGCATTCTCTCAACCAGCTTCACCTGGAATGCTTTTCCAACAGTCTTGGAGTTCCCACATATGCTGAGCACTTGGACAATCGCCCAACATCAGTGCCCAACTTCATTAATGCTCTTGTGGCTGAATGGAAGCAATGTTCCAACATCTAGTGGAAAGTCTTCCTAGACAAGTGTAGGCTGTTATAGCAGGAAAGGGGGGACCAAGTCCATATTTTTGCCCATGATTTAGGAATGAGATGTTTGACGAGCATGTGTCCACTTACTTTTGGACATATATTGTAGCTAACTTTAGACTATAACTAGCAATGCAAATGGATTTCTGAGATATTAATATTACCACACATCATACACTTAACGTTAGCTAGCTAACTAACAATACGCTTCAACTTGCGGTGAAAACGACTTTCTGACAAAATTAGAAATGTATAATATCTGAAAATGTAGCTAGCTAGACTCTTGCCTGTATACATGGATGGCCGCTTCTCCCTCTCTGTCACGGATGACATGGTTGCCGTTAGTTTGAAGATGTAAGACAGGTGTTTTAGACAACAGCCTTTTGTGTTCTCTTTTTGACCCCCTCCACATTTGCAATCAAACACCAGAATTTTCTSCATATCCTTAGCTATCATACTCTTTGTCCGCCATGCATTCCACTGATTTCAAAACTTAATCAACTTCTTCCATGACAAACAACATACTGTTGATCGCAGTTTCTTCCCCGTCACTGTCATCAGAAGATTCTACAATGTCTGGTTCAATATTTTTTTTTTATACCTAAATCAGGGATTTCCTCATCGTCTGATACATTTTTGGAGTCAGAGACAGCATGGCACGACCATCCTCCAGAAAGTGGTCCATCAACCTTATCCCACTGATCTTTGTCAATAGCGCCTGCTAAATTCAGGGCAGAAATGTTGAGAGAGGTAGCAACACTTTGGAGTTCTCCATATATTTAAAAAAAAAAGCTGCGGTAGCAAGTATTATCTACACATACTGAGCAGCTCATGTTATAGACAGAAGAATGCTACATGGTAGACCAATCCGAACTTATCTCTCGGGGTGTCCAGCCCGTCCATTATCTCAGCAAATCATAGCTAGCGGGAAGGTTCCTGTCTTTTTCCGTGACTAAACCAACTAGGCTGGTAATTTAAGAATTTTATTTGTATTTACAGATGGCATACACGTTTGTTATTAAGGCATATGAAAGTTCACATGTTCCAAAAGGCATTTCTGCCCAAAAAATGCATTTTGATAAAAAAAATCAAATGCCTCTTCTGTGAAGTAGTGATTTGCAACATACGTCTAGCTTCCTGAAACATGTCACACATGCCTACCTTGTCTTTGTCTGTTGGCTTTTCTGCAAATAAAACAATTAAATACGGATCCCATTTCAACCCACAAATCCATTTGCACAAAGACRGATGTTTATTTCTTAACATTTCCCAAAATATTCGCATAACGTCACAAACCTGCTGCAGTCATTCAATGGCAGTGGCATTGGCATATGTTCTTCAAAGAGAGGACGCTCTAATGACAGAAATAATGTAGCCTAAGCTAGTAAAAATAGGCCTTTTAAAATGTTAAATCATGACAGGAGCCTTTGATTGTTATTAAAGAGATCAATTCCAGAAAGGATACTTTAGGAAACTTTCTGAATGGACATTAAATAAAATTATTAATCACATACAGCAATAAATAAATAAAAATACTWTACTTAAATATATAAATACTTAAATACTTTTTTTTTTTCCATCAAAATTTGCAAATAAATTCATTAAAAATCCTACAATGTGATTTTCTGGATTTTTTTTTCTTCTCATTTTGTCTGTCATAGTTGAAGTGTACCTATGATGAAAATTACAGGCCTCATCTTTTTAAGTGGGAGAACATGCACAATTGGTGGCTGACTAAATACTTTTTTGCCCCACTGTACATGAGTCATGATGAGTTTTCAACATTATTAAAGTGGCCAGTGATTTCAAATCTATGTATATAGGGAAGCAGCCTCTAATGTGCAAGTGATGGCTATTTAACAGACTGATGGCCTTGAGAAAGAAGCTGTTTTTCAGTCTCTCGGTCCRAGCTTTGATGCACCTGTACTGACCACACCTTATGGATGATAGCGGAGTGAACAGGCAGTGGCTTGGGTGGTTGTTGTCCTTGATTATCTTTTTGGCCTTTCTATGACATTGGGTGCTGTAGGTGTCCTGGAGGGCAGGTAGATTTCCCCGGTGATGTGTTGGGCAGTTGCCATACCAGGCAGTAATACAGCCCGACAGGATGCTCTCAATTGTGAATCTGTAAAAATTTGTGAGGGTTTTAGGTGCTAAGTCAAATTTCGAGCTCTTGCGCCTTGTTCACCACACTGTCTGTGTGGGGGGACCATTTCAGTTTGTCAGTGATGTGTACGCCGAGGAACTTGAAGCTTTCCACCTTCTCCACTACCGTCCGGTCCATGTGGATAGGGGGGTGCTCCTCCTGCTGTTTCCTGAAGTCTACGATCAGCTCCTTTGTTTTGCTGATGTTGGGTGAGTGATTACACTCCCAGGGCCCTCACCTCCTCCCTGTAGGCTGTCTCATCATTGTTGGTAATCAGGCCTACTACTGTTGTGTTGTCTGCAAATTTGATGATTGAGTTGGAGGAGTGCATGGCCACGCGGTCATGGGTGAACAGGGCGTACAGGAGGCGGCTGAGCACGCATCCTTGTGGAGCCCCAGTGTTGAGGATCAGCAAAGTGGAGGTGTTGTTTCCTACCTTCACTACCTGGGTGTGGCCCGTCATGAAGTCCACGAACCAGTTGCACAGGAAGGGGTTCAGACCCAGGTCCTCGAGCTTGGAGGGTGCTATGGTGTTGAATGCTGAGCTGCAGTCAATGAACAGCATTCTTACATAGGTATTCCTCTTGTCCAGATGGGATAGGGCAGTGTGCAGTGCGATGGTGATTGCATCGTCTGTGGATCTATTGAGGCGGTAAGCAAATTGAAGTGGGTCTTGGGTGTCAGGTAAGGTCGAGGTGATATGATCCTTGACTAGTCTCTCAATGCACTTCATGACAACAGAAGTGAGTGCTACGGGGCAATAGTCATTTAGTTCAGTTACCTTTGCTTTCTTGGGTACAGGAACAATGGTGGATATCTTGAAGCATGTGGGGACAGCAGACTGGAATAGGGAGAGATTGAATATGTCCGTAACACACCAGCCGGCTGGTCTGCACATGCTCTGAGGACGCGGCTAGGGATGACGTCTGGGCCGGCTGCCTTGCATGGGTTAACACGCTTAAATGTCTAACTCACGTTGGCCATGGAGAAGGAGAGCCCACAGTCTTGAGTAGCGGGCCGCGTCGGTGGAACTGTGTTATCCTCAAAGCGGGTGAAGAAGCTTGTCCGGAAGCAAGACGTCGATGTCCGCAGCGTAGCTGGTTTTCCCTGGTTTTTCCTTTGTAGTCTGTGATTGTCAGTAGACCCTCCCACATTGTAAATAGACCCTGTAGACCGTTATTGTAAATAAGAATTTCTTCTTAACTGCCTTGCCTAATTAAATAAAGGTTAAATTATAAAAAACAACATCGCTTGTCTAAGCCGTCGAATTGCGACTCCACTTTGTCTCTATACTGACATGTTGCCTGTTTGATTGCTTTACAGAGGGAATAACTACGCTGTTTGTATTCGGCCATATTCCCAGTCACCTTGCCATGGTGAAATGCGATGGTTCGCGCTTTCAGTTTTGCGTGAATGCCGCCATCCCTCCATGGTTTCTGGTTAGGGTAGGTTTTAATAGTCACAGTGGGTACAACATCTCCTTTACGCTTCCTGATAAACTCAGTCACCATATCAGTGTATTCGTCCATGTTGTTCTCGGAGGCTACCCGGAACATATCCCAGTCCGCATAATCAAAACAATCTTGAAGCATGTATTCCGATTGGTCAGACCAGCGTTGAATTGTCCTTAGCACAGGATCTTCCTGTTTGGGTTTCTGCCTATAGGAAGGGAGTAGAAAAATTGAGTCTTGTAAGCATCCCAGAATTTGGAGTAGCTGTGGTCGAGTGTTTTAGCAGCGCGAGTACTTCAGTTAATGTGTTGATAGAACTTTGGTTGCATTTTTCTCAAATTTGCTATGTTAAAACACACAGTTACAATACATGCCACCTCAGGATATGTGGTTTCCAGTTTGCATAAAGTCCAGTGAAGAATATACACAACTGTGACTATAACCGAAGAGCATTTGATTGTGAGGTATTCTAGTTCGGTTGAACAAAAGGACTTGAGTTCCTGTATGTTATCACAATCATACCATGAGTAGTTATTCATGAAACATACACTCCCGCCCTTCTTCTTCCCAGAGAGATATTTATTCCTGTCTGGCTGTCTGGCTGTACAGACAGTAAATCCCGAAAGAGCCAAGTTTCCGTGAAACTAAGAATGTTACAATCCCTGATGTCTCTCTGGAAGGAAATCCTCTCCCTGAGCTCATCAACATTGTTATCCAGAGACTGAACATTAGCGAGTAATATAATCGGAAGCGGTGGGTGGTGTGCTCGTCCCCTGAGTTGGACTAGAAGTCCACTCCGAGTACTTATTTTTCGCTAGCAGTGTTTTGGATCAGCTTCTGGGGGGTACGAACAAAAGATCTGATTCGGGAAAGTCGTGTTCCTGGTCGTAATGCTGGTAATGCTAGTGAGTTACCGCCGCTTTGATATCCAAAAGTTCTTCCCGGCTGTATGTAATAACAAAATATTTCCTGGGCTAATAATGCAAGAGTAACACATAAAACAAAGTTTCCTGAGAGCTAGAAACACAGCAGCCCTATCCGTCGGCACACATTTCCTATAGGCCTATAGAGAGAATCAACTAATTCACACACACACCCCCGTAAAATGACCCATCAATCAAGCCACCAATGTATGTCAGACACAAGCACATTTTTATCCTTTCCTTAAAACGTATAAAAAAAACATAAGCCTAACATCTTAAAGTAGGCTATAAGATAATGAATTGACAAGGAAAGTATGAAAGGGAGAAAGACAGCTATGCAATATTATGAAGATGAAATTGATAATCATTAAAATAGAAACAAATACACACATGTCCATAGCATATTTATCAGTGTCAATAACTCTATAAATTAAGAAAATATTCTGTATCAAATTATACCATGCCAGGTTGGAGAGGATTGGTGCATTGTTCATTTGACACAACATCGGCGCATTATAGGCCTCAGAGCCAGAACATCAAGTGCCATAGCCTATAGGCTAGCGTTTCTACCCCTCTTGTGTCTAGCCGGATGTTTATACCGCCCTGCGCGTCTAGCCGGATTAGCTGCTGTAGCATCAAATGAGGAAGAGATAGACTAAGTTAGCAAAACAATTGCTTATAATCATTTACCAGAATGCAGCAGTCACCACTAGCTGTCTGAATCTCCGTGTCTCCAGCTCGCCTAGCGTAGTAGCGACTACTGAATTGGCTCCCTGGCTCACCTATTGCTACTCATTGGACCCTATGATCACTCGGCTACACATGCCTCTCCCTCTCTCTTTATATTCTGGTTAGAGCCAGTTTGCGCTGATCTGTGAAGGGAGTAGTACACACTGTTGTACGAGATCTTCAGTTTCTTGGCAATTTCTCGCATGGAATAGCCTTCATTTCTCAGAACAAGAATAGACTGACGAGTTTCAGAAGAAATTTCTTCAGATACTCAACTAGTCTAAAGAAGGCCAGTTTTATTGCTTCTTTAATCAGTACAACAGTTTTCAGCTGTGCTAACATAATTGCAAAAGGGTTTTCTAATGACCAGTTAGCCTTTTAAAATGATAAACTTGGATTAGCTAACACAATGTGTCTTTGGAACACAGGAGTGATGGTTGCTGATAATGGGCTTCTGTACACCTATGTAGATATTCCAATAAAAATCTGCCGTTTCCAGCTACAATAGTCATTTACAACATTAACAATGTCTACACTGTATTTCTGATCAATTTGATTGTATTTTAATGGACAAAAAGGAGCTTTTCTTTCAAAAACAAGGACATTTCTAAGTGATCCCAAACTTTTGAACGGTAGTGTACATCACATGATCTAGGCCTAGTTGAGGAATGTTGATCCATCTTTCTCTGAAAATGCTTTTTTCTAATTGCTATATCGTCATGACAAACGTTAAATTAGTAATTTCTCTATCTCTCTATCTATCTACATCTCTATCTCTCTGTCCCCCTCTCCCACCATATCTGTCAACCACGAGACAAAACAGGATGATCACAGAACTCTGTGGACTTCCAGGCATTTCCTCATCTGGCGCATACTGTAACATACCAGAAATATTCCAAAGGAAATGAGCAAAGCTTTTCCCCATGGGGACCAGCCTTACTTTGGTCCAGTTCTGCCTGCATTACCCATAACCCCTATTTCACTATTGCAATTTAATCAGACTCAGAGAGATGCTTTCCATCCCAAAACATCAGTCGTATCCTATCAAAATGGCTAACCTTTTTTCCTACAGAAAACAGCACTATACTGTGACATATTCTCGCTGTTAACTTAATTTCTGCCTTCTCAAATAAGAAAAGGTACAACATAAATCGCGCTTGCCGACAATGAGATTCATCTTAATCTAATTGTTTAGTTTTGCGTTGTCAACAGGAGTAATTAGGAGCTTGTTTAGTGCCTAATTTCCAATGACTTTACGAATCTGTGTGATTTGTAATTTTGTTACGTTGAGCTTCATCTTTCTGAGAAACTTGAAACTGCATGGTTTCAGTTTGTGGGCTTCAGATGTATCTTGTTAGTCATTCCAATTCTGCAGTTTTCACTACCACTTTAACGAAACATCTAAAATGTGGCCAAGTATCCCCTCGCCCTGTTGTTGCTAGGCTACGTGCTTTCATTGAGCTCTCCTGTCGAATGCTAAGTGCTTTTGCCATTAGCCTGAATTACAGTAGCTTGGTCTATTTATGAAAAAAAAAACATTATTTCACCTTTATTTAACCAGGTATGCCAGTTGAGGAAAAAGTTCTAATTTACAACTGCGACTTGGCCAAGATAAAGCAAAGCAGTGCAACAAAAACAACACAGAGTTACATATGGAATAAACAAACGCACAGTCAATAACACAATAGAAAAAAATCTGTATACAGTGTGTGCAAATGAAGTAAGGAGGTAAGGTAACACTTAAATGTCTTACGTCGGCCACGGAGAACAAGACCTCAGTCCACAGGACGCATTGGAATCAACATTGGCCAGCATCCCTGTGAAATGCTTTCGACACCATGTAGAGTCCATGACCCAACGAATTGAGGACATTCTGAGAGCAGAAGGGGGTGCAACTCAATATTTGGAAGGTGTTCTTACTGTTTAGTTTACTCAGTGTATGCCATGTCAATTAATAAAGCTGATGGAACAACCAGAATGTTTAGGGTAAAATGTTCATGAAGTGTTATTTCTTCACATTTTAGGCGTAGCAATGTGCACACGGCTGTAGGCCTACTCTCAAATGTTCCAAAATGCAATTTGCGGGAAAACACTGTTCTAAAATGTGCACTGCAAGTAGCAGAACTTTTCACACAAGGCGCCTTTCCTTTGCCGGGCAGGCCGTTTGGGAATTTTTTGCAAAATGAAAGTATACCCACATCTCCAGGCACCTCTTCACCACAGTAGAGTTTAGTACGGTAGAGCACACTACAGTATAAATTACTGTACTGTACATTAATTTACTATACTTTACTCTGCTGTATTGTACTGTTCTTTACTGTACTGAACTATACTCTGCTGCACTGTACTAAACTCTATTCTAGTGTGCTCTACTGTACTAAACTCTATTATACTGTGCTCTACTGTACTAAACTCTATTCTACTGAGCTCTTCTGTGCTGTGATGTCCACATTTGTGAAACATAGACATCTATGATTGGTACAGATTTGGTCCGTGGAATTGCCCTACGACATCTTCCTTTGGTTCACAGCCTTTACATCCCGTCTGGGTTGACTGTTGTCCAAGAAAAGCACTTGTTGGAAAAAGACTGGCAAGATGGTTTCTATGGTTACTGTGTGTGAATACCCCTCATCAAGCCTCTGTCTGTGAAACTGGCCTGATGGGAGCAACAGTACACACACACACACACACAGTCTCTGATATGAATACTGCATCTGCGTTAACACGCTTGGGCACATTAAAAAATCTATATTCCTTGATTTCATTTGTTTTGCCTTATGTAAGAGTGTTCTCCAGTGCTATACTTTACTTGTACTATTGGATGTTGCTTTGTCTTACCCTTTTTTGCTTTGAATATGAGGGGTTGGTACGTTGGATCCTCTTGCTATTTTATTATTGATGGCCATAAATGCATTGTGGTGAAATTGATTCCTCACTAATGTAGGGAAGGAATGGATCTTTCCCATTTCGGTATCAATGGCACTGCCTCCCTTTCCATAGCACATATTGAACCGCTTGAGTCAGCAATTATGAAGCGAAATTGCTCTGTCAAATGGCAGTGTTAGTGTGGTTTCGGTTCCCCATTGCCTATCCATTTATGGTTGTCTTTACCATACCGTGTACATTATCACACAAGGCTAATGCTGGTCAATGCTTTCTTTACATCTGTCATGTCAGTTACCTTGTGGTGTTCATACGATTTCAAAAATGGTAACAGCAAGCTGTTTAATTGTTATGACTGCCTTACAAAAGCAGTCACAAGGGATTCACAAGCACCTCTTCTCGTTGAGGCAGCTTTGTTGGGAGTGTTGCATACAGTATTTTGCTTCTCTCAAGCCCTTTACCTTTGCTGCAGACAACAAAAAAACCTGCTGTTGATTTGGTGTCACCTCTGTCTCTTGTGAAACTCTACTTGTGAGAGCCTATGACCTTGTGAGAGCCTATGACCACTGCATAGCTGGAGGTCATCCAACAGTGATTTGAGGAGAAAATGTCAACATTGTAAATAGGACTTCTATGCTGCAAGAATTGAATTCTCAAGTTATTTTCTCTCTAGGCTAGCCTACTTCAATGTGCTACTACCACGGGCCTATTTAATCAAACATGACCTCAGATTAAATGAATAAAAAATTCACCTTGTGCCATAATGATGAATTTGGGGAGTCATATAAAGGTGTGAAAACGTATTCAATACCAGTCCAAAGTTTGGACACAGCTACTCATTCAAGGGTTTTTCTTTATTTTGACTGTTTTCTACATTGAACAATAATAGTGAAGACATCAAAACGATGAAATAACACACATGGACTCATGTAGTAACCAAAAAAGTGTTCAACAAATCAAAATATGTTATATAATGTATTTGAGAATCTTCAAAGTAGCCACCCTTTGCCTTGATGCCAGCTTTGCACACTCTTGGCATTCTCTCAACCAGCTTCATGAAGTAATTAACAGGTGTGCCTTGTTAATTTGTGGAAGTTCTTTCCTTCTTAATACATTTGATCCAATCATTTGTGTTGTGACAACGTAGGGGTGGTATACAGAAGAAAAGGGGTGGTATACAGGTAAAAGACCAGGTCCATATTAAGGCAAGAACAGCTCAAATTAGCAAAGAGAAACGACAGTCCATCATTACTTTAAGACATGAAGGTCAGTCAATGCGGAACATTTCAAGAACTTTGAAAGTTTATTCAACTGCAGCCACAAAAACCATCAAGCGCTATGATGAAACTGGCTCTCATGAGGAKCGCCACAGGAAAGGAAGACACAGAGTTACCTCTGCTGCAGAGGATAAGTTCATTAGAGTTACCAGCCTCCGATTGCAGCCCAAATAAATGCTTCACAGAGTTCAAGTAACAGACACATATCAACATCAACTGTTCTGAGGAGACTGTGTGAATCAGGCCTTCATGGTCGAATTGCTGCAAAGACACTTTTTTTGGTTACTAGAATATTCCATATGTGTTATTTCATAGTTTTGAAGTATTCACTATTATTCTGCAATGTAGAAAATAGTGAAAAATAAAGAAAAACCCTTGAATGAGGAGGCGTGTCCATACTTTTGACTGGTACTGTGTATATTCCTCACTTCAGAGATACCATGCTGTACTCTAAACACATACCACCAACCTTGGTTTTTTGGCAATAAAGTATCTTGTATCTTGTATGAGTAAAACATAATATTCAACTGTTCCTGTGCCTGTGTAATAAGTGTACTTTTTTTTAGCAACGTTTTATTAGCATGTCACAAAATACTTTGGTAATTGCATAGCAATGAGCTGAGAGTTTGTGTAACTACAGTACACGAGGAATAGTGACGGTTCCTTATTCCACTTATGTAATAACTTCATTATTATTACATTATAAAGCAATTTCTATAATTTCATTATTACGTTATAAAGCAATTTCTACAATTTCCTTATTATAAAGCAAGTCCTATGTAACTGTTGCTATTTTAATAATCACTAGTTACTCCACATGTTAACTGGATGTCAAGTGTTACTGTATTACCTTAAGTCACTCATTATGAAAATAGATTTGTTAGTCATTTTGAAGATGCAAAAGTGGTTTTCTCTAACATTGAGGCGATTTCATGTCCCTCGTATTTATATTAATTATTATTATTATTAAGATTCATATCTGAGAGCTCTCCAAACCATGTGCTTATGATCATATATCTAAACTAATTCAACTGTTAAAGTTTTTGGTTCTTCATCATCATCATCATCGCAGCTAGCTAGCTGCTATCCGAGTGACTCCTGGCTAACGTCGGTCCCGGAGCAAGCACCAGTTAACCTGGAGCTAGCCCATGCTAGGCCCTTTCTCCCAGCTAGCTAAAAAGGCCCATCAGTCACTCCTGGGCTACAATACCCGGACCCCTTCTACTGCCGGTACGGGGCACGGAAACCCGCCGATTCCTCACGACTGGACTATGACGTAATCTGCTCGAGGGGGGGGGGTACTCAACTGGCCTCTACATTGCGACGTCCCCTGAATCGCCATGTCTCCAGCCAGACAGCCCAACCACTCACTGGACCCCTATTGATCACCCGGCTACGCATGCCTCTCCCTAATATCAATATGCCTTGTCCATTACTGTCCTGGTTAGTGATTGTCTTATTTCACTGTAGAGCCTCTAGCCCTGCTCAATATGCCTTAACCTACCATTTAGTTCCACCTCCAACATATTTTATTTTTTATTTCACCTTTATTTAACCAGGTAGGCAAGTTCAGAACAAGTTCTCATTTACAATTAAGACCTGGCCAAGATTAAGCAAAGCAGTTCGACACATACAACAACACAGAGTTACACATGGAATAAACAAACATACAGTCAATAATACAGTAGAAAAATAAGTCTATATACAATGTGAGCAAATGAGGTGAGATAAGGGAGGTTTTATTTAAATACCTTTATTTAAATACAAATAAATATTATTTGGTTTTCTGAGACTTGTATTTGAATATCAAAGAAAACACATTAGTTGCCTTTTAGTTGAAACTCTATATATACTATATTCAACTACCTTGAGAATTTCAAAAGTCAAATACACTACAAAATACAACTTTTTTCTGCTTAGGTTTGTAAGGGTCCTCTCTGAAATATGTTGATCCCCTCAACTTCTACAGTCATCGTTGATTATGTTTGAAATATAATTTAACACATGTTCCTGTAATACAAGGATGCACTGTATCTTGAAGACTTTCAAATGTGTCTGATCTCATCTCCCTTTTCTCTTTCATCTCCCCGTCTACAGGCTTTGGATCAAGACAGGACTGCTTTACAGAAGGTGAAGAAGTCTGTGAAAGCCATCTACAACTCTGGTCAAGGTAGTCTCGTCCTCTTACTCAGTCCATCCTCCTACACGTCCCCGAAAGGCCTCATCCTCTCAACTGTTCTGGTTTTGCGCCTCCAATTTTTTTTTAAAGCACAAATATCTAGCTCAGTGCATGAAATATGTGATTCATCACTGCACAAAAATGTATGTGTGACGGTGGGACTGTCGACATTGTGCGTTATGTTTTTTTTGTCCTGTATGGACCACATACAGTGGGTGTATATTCTCTTGTTTTATCTCAGTGAAGGAGACCCATGGCGCACAATTGCAAGTTTGTTTGTTACTAGCTAGTGTACCGTCACAGTGGAGGGAGTTCAAATATCAAAAGCAGAATTTTAAAACACACACGTCTGAATGACAGTCCCAGCTACCAACAACTCATAGTTTTCCCCCACAATTTATATTGGTGTCTTTTAATGGTTACACGCGGCATGAGCAAACGTAAAGTAATAGTGGCTCGGGCGACAAAATTCTCTGGGGCAATGGGATTGAAAGGCATTCGGTGTGCGGTCAGCCTGCTCTGAACTCTAGTTCACATATAAGTGACGATACTTTGTCGTCCTGTGTCCCTCCAATATAAATCGATGCAAGGCTTTCACATTAACTTCTCTAGGATAGGTGGGACGGTAGCAGAAAATCCAGAGAAAATGTAACGCGCCAAATTCCAATATATTACTATAAAAATCAATCTTTCATGAAATCACACATGAAAGACACCAAATTAAAGCTACACATGTTGTGAATCCAGNCAACTAGTCTAAAGAAGGCCAGTTTTATTGCTTCTTTAATCAGTACAACAGTTTTCAGCTGTGCTAACATAATTGCAAAAGGGTTTTCTAATGACCAGTTAGCCTTTTAAAATGATAAACTTGGATTAGCTAACACAATGTGTCTTTGGAACACAGGAGTGATGGTTGCTGATAATGGGCTTCTGTACACCTATGTAGATATTCCAATAAAAATCTGCCGTTTCCAGCTACAATAGTCATTTACAACATTAACAATGTCTACACTGTATTTCTGATCAATTTGATTGTATTTTAATGGACAAAAAGGAGCTTTTCTTTCAAAAACAAGGACATTTCTAAGTGATCCCAAACTTTTGAACGGTAGTGTACATCACATGATCTAGGCCTAGTTGAGGAATGTTGATCCATCTTTCTCTGAAAATGCTTTTTTCTAATTGCTATATCGTCATGACAAACGTTAAATTAGTAATTTCTCTATCTCTCTATCTATCTACATCTCTATCTCTCTGTCCCCCTCTCCCACCATATCTGTCAACCACGAGACAAAACAGGATGATCACAGAACTCTGTGGACTTCCAGGCATTTCCTCATCTGGCGCATACTGTAACATACCAGAAATATTCCAAAGGAAATGAGCAAAGCTTTTCCCCATGGGGACCAGCCTTACTTTGGTCCAGTTCTGCCTGCATTACCCATAACCCCTATTTCACTATTGCAATTTAATCAGACTCAGAGAGATGCTTTCCATCCCAAAACATCAGTCGTATCCTATCAAAATGGCTAACCTTTTTTCCTACAGAAAACAGCACTATACTGTGACATATTCTCGCTGTTAACTTAATTTCTGCCTTCTCAAATAAGAAAAGGTACAACATAAATCGCGCTTGCCGACAATGAGATTCATCTTAATCTAATTGTTTAGTTTTGCGTTGTCAACAGGAGTAATTAGGAGCTTGTTTAGTGCCTAATTTCCAATGACTTTACGAATCTGTGTGATTTGTAATTTTGTTACGTTGAGCTTCATCTTTCTGAGAAACTTGAAACTGCATGGTTTCAGTTTGTGGGCTTCAGATGTATCTTGTTAGTCATTCCAATTCTGCAGTTTTCACTACCACTTTAACGAAACATCTAAAATGTGGCCAAGTATCCCCTCGCCCTGTTGTTGCTAGGCTACGTGCTTTCATTGAGCTCTCCTGTCGAATGCTAAGTGCTTTTGCCATTAGCCTGAATTACAGTAGCTTGGTCTATTTATGAAAAAAAAAACATTATTTCACCTTTATTTAACCAGGTATGCCAGTTGAGGAAAAAGTTCTAATTTACAACTGCGACTTGGCCAAGATAAAGCAAAGCAGTGCAACAAAAACAACACAGAGTTACATATGGAATAAACAAACGCACAGTCAATAACACAATAGAAAAAAATCTGTATACAGTGTGTGCAAATGAAGTAAGGAGGTAAGGTAACACTTAAATGTCTTACGTCGGCCACGGAGAACAAGACCTCAGTCCACAGGACGCATTGGAATCAACATTGGCCAGCATCCCTGTGAAATGCTTTCGACACCATGTAGAGTCCATGACCCAACGAATTGAGGACATTCTGAGAGCAGAAGGGGGTGCAACTCAATATTTGGAAGGTGTTCTTACTGTTTAGTTTACTCAGTGTATGCCATGTCAATTAATAAAGCTGATGGAACAACCAGAATGTTTAGGGTAAAATGTTCATGAAGTGTTATTTCTTCACATTTTAGGCGTAGCAATGTGCACACGGCTGTAGGCCTACTCTCAAATGTTCCAAAATGCAATTTGCGGGAAAACACTGTTCTAAAATGTGCACTGCAAGTAGCAGAACTTTTCACACAAGGCGCCTTTCCTTTGCCGGGCAGGCCGTTTGGGAATTTTTTGCAAAATGAAAGTATACCCACATCTCCAGGCACCTCTTCACCACAGTAGAGTTTAGTACGGTAGAGCACACTACAGTATAAATTACTGTACTGTACATTAATTTACTATACTTTACTCTGCTGTATTGTACTGTTCTTTACTGTACTGAACTATACTCTGCTGCACTGTACTAAACTCTATTCTAGTGTGCTCTACTGTACTAAACTCTATTATACTGTGCTCTACTGTACTAAACTCTATTCTACTGAGCTCTTCTGTGCTGTGATGTCCACATTTGTGAAACATAGACATCTATGATTGGTACAGATTTGGTCCGTGGAATTGCCCTACGACATCTTCCTTTGGTTCACAGCCTTTACATCCCGTCTGGGTTGACTGTTGTCCAAGAAAAGCACTTGTTGGAAAAAGACTGGCAAGATGGTTTCTATGGTTACTGTGTGTGAATACCCCTCATCAAGCCTCTGTCTGTGAAACTGGCCTGATGGGAGCAACAGTACACACACACACACACACAGTCTCTGATATGAATACTGCATCTGCGTTAACACGCTTGGGCACATTAAAAAATCTATATTCCTTGATTTCATTTGTTTTGCCTTATGTAAGAGTGTTCTCCAGTGCTATACTTTACTTGTACTATTGGATGTTGCTTTGTCTTACCCTTTTTTGCTTTGAATATGAGGGGTTGGTACGTTGGATCCTCTTGCTATTTTATTATTGATGGCCATAAATGCATTGTGGTGAAATTGATTCCTCACTAATGTAGGGAAGGAATGGATCTTTCCCATTTCGGTATCAATGGCACTGCCTCCCTTTCCATAGCACATATTGAACCGCTTGAGTCAGCAATTATGAAGCGAAATTGCTCTGTCAAATGGCAGTGTTAGTGTGGTTTCGGTTCCCCATTGCCTATCCATTTATGGTTGTCTTTACCATACCGTGTACATTATCACACAAGGCTAATGCTGGTCAATGCTTTCTTTACATCTGTCATGTCAGTTACCTTGTGGTGTTCATACGATTTCAAAAATGGTAACAGCAAGCTGTTTAATTGTTATGACTGCCTTACAAAAGCAGTCACAAGGGATTCACAAGCACCTCTTCTCGTTGAGGCAGCTTTGTTGGGAGTGTTGCATACAGTATTTTGCTTCTCTCAAGCCCTTTACCTTTGCTGCAGACAACAAAAAAACCTGCTGTTGATTTGGTGTCACCTCTGTCTCTTGTGAAACTCTACTTGTGAGAGCCTATGACCTTGTGAGAGCCTATGACCACTGCATAGCTGGAGGTCATCCAACAGTGATTTGAGGAGAAAATGTCAACATTGTAAATAGGACTTCTATGCTGCAAGAATTGAATTCTCAAGTTATTTTCTCTCTAGGCTAGCCTACTTCAATGTGCTACTACCACGGGCCTATTTAATCAAACATGACCTCAGATTAAATGAATAAAAAATTCACCTTGTGCCATAATGATGAATTTGGGGAGTCATATAAAGGTGTGAAAACGTATTCAATACCAGTCCAAAGTTTGGACACAGCTACTCATTCAAGGGTTTTTCTTTATTTTGACTGTTTTCTACATTGAACAATAATAGTGAAGACATCAAAACGATGAAATAACACACATGGACTCATGTAGTAACCAAAAAAGTGTTCAACAAATCAAAATATGTTATATAATGTATTTGAGAATCTTCAAAGTAGCCACCCTTTGCCTTGATGCCAGCTTTGCACACTCTTGGCATTCTCTCAACCAGCTTCATGAAGTAATTAACAGGTGTGCCTTGTTAATTTGTGGAAGTTCTTTCCTTCTTAATACATTTGATCCAATCATTTGTGTTGTGACAACGTAGGGGTGGTATACAGAAGAAAAGGGGTGGTATACAGGTAAAAGACCAGGTCCATATTAAGGCAAGAACAGCTCAAATTAGCAAAGAGAAACGACAGTCCATCATTACTTTAAGACATGAAGGTCAGTCAATGCGGAACATTTCAAGAACTTTGAAAGTTTATTCAACTGCAGCCACAAAAACCATCAAGCGCTATGATGAAACTGGCTCTCATGAGGAKCGCCACAGGAAAGGAAGACACAGAGTTACCTCTGCTGCAGAGGATAAGTTCATTAGAGTTACCAGCCTCCGATTGCAGCCCAAATAAATGCTTCACAGAGTTCAAGTAACAGACACATATCAACATCAACTGTTCTGAGGAGACTGTGTGAATCAGGCCTTCATGGTCGAATTGCTGCAAAGACACTTTTTTTGGTTACTAGAATATTCCATATGTGTTATTTCATAGTTTTGAAGTATTCACTATTATTCTGCAATGTAGAAAATAGTGAAAAATAAAGAAAAACCCTTGAATGAGGAGGCGTGTCCATACTTTTGACTGGTACTGTGTATATTCCTCACTTCAGAGATACCATGCTGTACTCTAAACACATACCACCAACCTTGGTTTTTTGGCAATAAAGTATCTTGTATCTTGTATGAGTAAAACATAATATTCAACTGTTCCTGTGCCTGTGTAATAAGTGTACTTTTTTTTAGCAACGTTTTATTAGCATGTCACAAAATACTTTGGTAATTGCATAGCAATGAGCTGAGAGTTTGTGTAACTACAGTACACGAGGAATAGTGACGGTTCCTTATTCCACTTATGTAATAACTTCATTATTATTACATTATAAAGCAATTTCTATAATTTCATTATTACGTTATAAAGCAATTTCTACAATTTCCTTATTATAAAGCAAGTCCTATGTAACTGTTGCTATTTTAATAATCACTAGTTACTCCACATGTTAACTGGATGTCAAGTGTTACTGTATTACCTTAAGTCACTCATTATGAAAATAGATTTGTTAGTCATTTTGAAGATGCAAAAGTGGTTTTCTCTAACATTGAGGCGATTTCATGTCCCTCGTATTTATATTAATTATTATTATTATTAAGATTCATATCTGAGAGCTCTCCAAACCATGTGCTTATGATCATATATCTAAACTAATTCAACTGTTAAAGTTTTTGGTTCTTCATCATCATCATCATCGCAGCTAGCTAGCTGCTATCCGAGTGACTCCTGGCTAACGTCGGTCCCGGAGCAAGCACCAGTTAACCTGGAGCTAGCCCATGCTAGGCCCTTTCTCCCAGCTAGCTAAAAAGGCCCATCAGTCACTCCTGGGCTACAATACCCGGACCCCTTCTACTGCCGGTACGGGGCACGGAAACCCGCCGATTCCTCACGACTGGACTATGACGTAATCTGCTCGAGGGGGGGGGGTACTCAACTGGCCTCTACATTGCGACGTCCCCTGAATCGCCATGTCTCCAGCCAGACAGCCCAACCACTCACTGGACCCCTATTGATCACCCGGCTACGCATGCCTCTCCCTAATATCAATATGCCTTGTCCATTACTGTCCTGGTTAGTGATTGTCTTATTTCACTGTAGAGCCTCTAGCCCTGCTCAATATGCCTTAACCTACCATTTAGTTCCACCTCCAACATATTTTATTTTTTATTTCACCTTTATTTAACCAGGTAGGCAAGTTCAGAACAAGTTCTCATTTACAATTAAGACCTGGCCAAGATTAAGCAAAGCAGTTCGACACATACAACAACACAGAGTTACACATGGAATAAACAAACATACAGTCAATAATACAGTAGAAAAATAAGTCTATATACAATGTGAGCAAATGAGGTGAGATAAGGGAGGTTTTATTTAAATACCTTTATTTAAATACAAATAAATATTATTTGGTTTTCTGAGACTTGTATTTGAATATCAAAGAAAACACATTAGTTGCCTTTTAGTTGAAACTCTATATATACTATATTCAACTACCTTGAGAATTTCAAAAGTCAAATACACTACAAAATACAACTTTTTTCTGCTTAGGTTTGTAAGGGTCCTCTCTGAAATATGTTGATCCCCTCAACTTCTACAGTCATCGTTGATTATGTTTGAAATATAATTTAACACATGTTCCTGTAATACAAGGATGCACTGTATCTTGAAGACTTTCAAATGTGTCTGATCTCATCTCCCTTTTCTCTTTCATCTCCCCGTCTACAGGCTTTGGATCAAGACAGGACTGCTTTACAGAAGGTGAAGAAGTCTGTGAAAGCCATCTACAACTCTGGTCAAGGTAGTCTCGTCCTCTTACTCAGTCCATCCTCCTACACGTCCCCGAAAGGCCTCATCCTCTCAACTGTTCTGGTTTTGCGCCTCCAATTTTTTTTTAAAGCACAAATATCTAGCTCAGTGCATGAAATATGTGATTCATCACTGCACAAAAATGTATGTGTGACGGTGGGACTGTCGACATTGTGCGTTATGTTTTTTTTGTCCTGTATGGACCACATACAGTGGGTGTATATTCTCTTGTTTTATCTCAGTGAAGGAGACCCATGGCGCACAATTGCAAGTTTGTTTGTTACTAGCTAGTGTACCGTCACAGTGGAGGGAGTTCAAATATCAAAAGCAGAATTTTAAAACACACACGTCTGAATGACAGTCCCAGCTACCAACAACTCATAGTTTTCCCCCACAATTTATATTGGTGTCTTTTAATGGTTACACGCGGCATGAGCAAACGTAAAGTAATAGTGGCTCGGGCGACAAAATTCTCTGGGGCAATGGGATTGAAAGGCATTCGGTGTGCGGTCAGCCTGCTCTGAACTCTAGTTCACATATAAGTGACGATACTTTGTCGTCCTGTGTCCCTCCAATATAAATCGATGCAAGGCTTTCACATTAACTTCTCTAGGATAGGTGGGACGGTAGCAGAAAATCCAGAGAAAATGTAACGCGCCAAATTCCAATATATTACTATAAAAATCAATCTTTCATGAAATCACACATGAAAGACACCAAATTAAAGCTACACATGTTGTGAATCCAGCCAACATGTCTGATTTCAAAAAGGATTTACGGAGAAAGCACACCAAACAATTATGTTAGCTCAGTACGTAGCCACAGAAAAACACAGCCATTTTCCCAGCAAAAGATAGTAGTAACAAAAACCAGAAATTGAGATAAAATGAATCACTAACCTTTGAACATCTTCATCAGGTGACACTCATATGACATCATGTTACACAATACATTTATGTTTTGTTCGATAATGTGCATATTTATATCCACAAATCTCGGTTTACTTTGGCGCCATGTTCACAAATGCCTCCAAAATATCCGGAGTAATTACAGAAAGCCACGTCAAATAACAGAAATACTCATCATAAACTTTGATGAAAGATACATGTTTTACATATAATTAAAGATACACTTGTTCTTAATGCAACCGCTGTGTCAGATTTWWAAAAAAAAATTACGTAAAAAGCACACCATGCAATAATCTGAGACGGCGCTCAGATTTAACAACACTTCTCCGCCATTTTGGAGTCAACAGAAATACGAAATTACATCAAGGACCTTGAGCATTCCCCCCAGTGGCAAACCGTTATCGGGGGAGGGTCTATATTAAAGAAAAGTATTGGCTAATCCCACCATACATTTGAGGATTTCATTGATAATTTGGTGTGTCTAAATACAAAGTTTGATTGGTGTTACTCAATTTATATGAAGGGAAATTACATTGTGAGTGAAATGATTAATCATCACTTTAGCAAAATATTTTTCAAGGGTTAATGACCTTAGATTTGAGCATCTGTGGCCTCCATTTAAGAAAATCCTCAATTAACAAAATTGATGTTACTACTCCTACTTTTGGCGCAATGTTATCATAATGGTAAAAACTCGAAAGTCATTAAGCTGCCATATTAGGTGATTTTCCAAAATGCCATTCCCAAATGCCAATAAAGAAACGATATAATAACGATATAGTATCCCTAATATCTATATACATTTCATAGACTTAGGGTACCAGTTATATGTGAAGAAAATATTTTGATCTGTTGAATATGAAAGGGACAGCATACTTAGCTCCAGCACCCAAACGTTATTAATGAATTGTTTTGGGTGAACATGTTGTTTTTTCATGTGTTGTGTCACCTCTGCTTGCAGATCACGTCCAGAATGAAGGGAATTATGGCCAGGCACTGGACAAGTTTGGTAGCAACTTCATCAGCAGGGACAACCCCGATCTGGGAACTGCCTTTGTCAAGTTCTCCAGCCTCGTCAAGGAGCTGTCCGCACTTCTGAAAAACCTGGTGAGATTTTTAATTTTAAGGGATTTTAATAAACAGATAGTGAACATGGCTCTGTGTTAAAACTGTGCGTTGCCGTGAGTTCGTTTTGGACTTGGGGACTGTGAAAAGACCCCTGGTGGCATGTATTGTGGGGTGTGTATGGGAGTCTTGACCTGAATGTTAATTGATTATGCAGACAATGTGGAATTTTTAATTTTATAATAAGAACTAGAAGAGAAGTAGTTCATCTCTCGTCAACCTTCAACCATGAAAGTCTGGTATGCATGTTGATGTTATTTCTGTATGTGCAGTTAAGAGCAAGGAATGCTTCTCTGTTTTGAGCCAGCTGTAGTTTTGCTCGGTCTTTCTGTGCTGTACTAGACCATATTACCGGACAGTAATCAAGATGGGACAAAAGGCCTCAACTAGTACAGTTTGTTTTGTGTGTCAAAAAACGCAGAACATATTTTTATTACAGACACCCCTACCCATCTTCACAACAAATTTGTCAAAATGACGTGACCATGATAATTGACCATCGAATGTTATACTGTACCTAGGAGTTTAGCTTCCRCCACTTGCTGAATGCTCACACCCTTTATGTACAACTCCAGTTGAGGTTTAGGTCTTAGAGAATTTTTTGAAGGACAATGCTTCTCGTTTTAGATGTTTTTAAGGCCAGTTTATTATTAATCACCCATTCTGATACTCTAAATCTTTATTTTAAATTTCAGTGAGCTCACTGGCTTTGGGCACTGACATGTGTGGAATCATCTGCATACATAGTCATTCTAGCTTTGTAAGACCGGGGGCAAATCAATTGTAKAAATAGAGATGAGTAAATGCCCAAGAGAACTGCCCTGAGGGACATCGCACTGTACATACAGTGGGAACGAAAAAGTATGTGAACCCTTTAGAATTACCTGGATTTCTGCATAAATTGGTCATAACATTGTATCTGTTCTTCGTCATTGCCTGATGTGAACCATGCCTCGAACAAAAGAGATCTCAGAAGACCTAAGATTAAGATTTGTTGACTTGCATAAAGCGGGAAAAGGTTACAAAAGTATCTCTAAAAGCCTTGATGTTCATCAGTCCACGGTAAGACAAATTGTCTGTAAATGGAAAAAGTTCATCACTGTTGCTACTCTGCCTAGGAGTGGCCGTCCTGCAAAGACGACTGCAAGAGCACAGCGCAGAATGCTCAATGAGGTTAAGAAGAATCCTAGTGTCAGCTAAAGACTTACAGAAAACTCTGGAAGATGCTAACATCTCTGTTGACCTGTATACAATACGTAAAACACTAAACAAGAATGGTATTCATGGGAGGACACCATGCTGTCCAAAAAAACATTGCTGCACGTCTGAAGTTTGCAAAAGAGCACCTGGATGTTCCACAGTGCTACTTACTCAATCCCCTCTCATTCGCCCCCACTTCACAGTAGAAGCATCAACCAAGGTTCTAAAGACTGTTTACATCTAGTGGAAGCCTTAGGAAGTGCAATATGACCCCATAGACACTGTATATTCGATAGGCAATGACTRGAAAAACTACAAACCTCAGATTTCCCACTTCCTGGTTGGATTTTTTCTTAGGTTTTTGCCTGCCATATGAGTTCTGTTATACTCACAGAACTCTATCCAAATCTACTAATAATATGCATATATTAGCAACTGGGCCTGAGTAGCAGGCAGTTTACTCTGGGCACCTTATTCATCCAAGCTACTCAATACTTCCTCCCAGTCCCAAATAAGTTTTAAGCTGCAGCTGGCACAGAGCAGATTTGAGGAAAGACTGGCTGCGTCACTTCTTCTTTTCATATGAAACAATGTGTTGGAAATTCCTAATTGTTTGCATAGTCAACTTACACACATCACTTACACACACACTGAGCCCACCAGACATGCCACCAGGGATTTTCACAGGTCCAGAACAAATTCAAGGACACGTTATTATACAGAGCCATGAGTGCATGGAACTCCCTTCCATCTTATATAGTGCAAGTGAACAGAAAACCTAGTTTAAAAAAACAAATAAAGCAACACCTCACGGCACAATGCCTCTCCCCCATGCAACCTACTTGTTGTGCGTATGTACTGACATGTACAGTGGGGCAAAAAAGTATTTAGTCAGCCACCAATTGTGCAAGTTCTCCCACTTAAAAAGATGAGAGGCCTGTAATTTTCATCATAGGTACACTTCAACTATGACAGACAAAATGAGAAAAGAAAATCCAGAAAATCACATTGTAGGATCTTTAATGAATTTATTTGCAAATTATGGTGGAAAATAAGTATTTGGTCAATAACAAAAGTTTCTCAATACTTTGTTATTTACCCTTTGTTGGCAATGACAGAGGTCAAACGTTTTCTGTAAATTACAGGCCTCATCTTTTTAAGTGGGAGAACTTGCACAATTGGTGGCTGACTAAATACTTTTTTGCCCCACTGTATGTGTAACTGATAGATGCACACATACACACTACATGTTAATGTTTTTAAATGTACAAGTCAAAAGTTTGGACAGACCTACTCATTCAAGGGTTTTTCTTTATTTTTACTATTTTCTACATTGTAGAATAATAGTGAAGACATGAAAACAATGAAATAACACATATGGAATCATGTAGTAACCAAAGAAGTGTTAAACAAATCAAAATATATTTTATATTTGAGATTCTTCAAATAACCACCCTTTGCCTTGATGACTGTCTTGAAGGACTTCCCACATATGCTGAGCACTTGTTGGCTGCTTTTCCTTCACTCTGCGACCCAACACATCCCAAAACATCTCAATTGGGTTGAGGTCGGATGATTGTGGAGGCCAGGTCATCTGATGCAGCACTCCATCACTCTCCTTGGTCAAATAGCCCTTACACATCCTGGAGATGTGTTTTGGGTCATTGTCCTGTTGAAAAACAAATGATAGTCGCACTAAGTGCAAACCAGATGGGATAGCGTATCGCTGCAGAATGCTGTGGTAGCCATGCTGTTTTTTTTTTATTTGTTTTTTTAGGGGTGGATCAGCTTAATATTGCGGAAAGAATGTTGCTTCCAATGTAATTGTCTGCATCATTTCCAATCCCCCATATTTGTTTGGGTAAATATATATATCCATACACGCATGCATACATATACACATATATACATACACATACCTATATAGACATACATACTTTTTTAAAGAATATACCTTTATTATTATTCCCCGCAACCCTACCACCGCTCCCCAAGGGCTACATAACATTAAACACACATGTATAGACGTTATACAGCATTCATCTATACAGAAACGTATAGAGGTCCATCATTCTGAACATTTGTGAAAGCCTCTCAATTTCGTGAGCTTGTGGTCTCAATAGCCACAACTCAGTCAAGCTGACATGTCGACTCGATTGCGTGAAATATGATCATCTTAATGTGTGATGGGTACGAGCCTACTGGGATGTTCAGCTGCACAAAACCCCGTGCTATCATTATTTACCGAGTCACCTGTCCACTCACCTCGCTGGTGAGAGTGTCAACATAGCATAAAATAAAAAATAAAACAACAACAACCATCACCATCCACACATACTGTGCCTTCTGTTTACTTAGTTTTTATCTTCACATATGTTGAATTAGTGCTTGTGTGTTCAATTAGTTATATGTGAAGATTTATAGAAAAGCTATATTTTTTATTGTATGTTACAATCAGTACAGCGTTGGCTGAATTGTGTTTATTTCCCTCGTCTATGAGAACTTTGTAATTTTAAAATAACCATGGAGTAGTCTTTGTGTCTCTGAACAACTGGTTTCAATATATAGTTTATCAACGACGAGAGCTACTCGTTTCGCTTTAATCTATTTTCTTTGAAATTGGATACAGAACTTTGCGCCGTTCTGGCAATTCCTTCGGAAACTGATCATCTCTGCCAATTTTGGTCCAGCAAGTCTTTTACCCTTACGGCTTTTAAACCATTATTTTATCTTTAAATGAAGCAAATTTGGCAACGATTGGGCGTTCGTACCTCTGCCCTCTCTGTCCGAAGCGTGTGAACGCGTTCAAGTTGGATTTTGTCGATAACTTCGCGTGGAATCTGAAGCGCTGTAAGGAGGAAGTCTCTAACTATAGTTTCAGGAACTTCTCCTTCTTTTTCTTGGATACCTGTAAGTAACCAAATTCTCTCTCATGGATCTAGTTTGTATGTCCAGTAAGGCTTCCTTCAGAACGGTGTTCTCCTTTTTAATTCCATTCATTTCGGTTTCAATCTTATTGACTGTCCCTTTTAGCTTGTGTGTTTTCCTTCTCAATGTCGCAGCTTTTTCATCACTCATCTCTAGGCTTGCCTTCAACTCTTTTATATCCTTACTAACTAATTCAAGTATACCCAGTTTGTCATTATTGATTTTAACAGATCGGTTCGACCTTTACCATCTCCGGTGGTGAGAATATTAAATCATCCAGTGTCTGTAGAAGAGTCACGTTTTCGTTTTGTAATCGGTTCCCTGTCTTACTCTCT
>NC_036871.1:5330503-5363599 GCF_002910315.2 Salvelinus sp. IW2-2015 | reverse complement strand
GTCATGTTTGGTTGTTGCCTGTTTTCGTAATATTTGTCGATAAATGTCTCTAGTTTTAGGATTTGTTTTGTGTTATTGTCCAGATTGAAGGTTATCACTCACCAGATTATGTAGTGCTAATATTTTAGTCTAATTTAGCAGATATTTCGAATATTATGTTTTATCTTGAGGTGCTCTACATAAATCCCTTCAGTCCGCCATTACCCTTACGTTACCTTTACGTCATTACGTCATTGGACTATTTGAGCTTAGCCATGCTGGTTAAGTGTGCCTTGAATTCTAAATAAATTACAGACAGTGTCTCCAGCAAAGCATCCCCACACCATCTCCTCCATTCTTCACAGTGGGAACCACACGTGGAGATCATCCGTTCACCTACTCTGCGTCTCACAAAGACGCGGCGGTTGGAACCAAAAATCTCTAATTTGCACTCATCAGACCCAAGAACAGATTTTGACCGGTCTAATGTCCATTGCTCGTGTTTCTTGGCACCAGTCTTGGCACCAGTCACCAGTATACACCAGTCTCCACGTCAGCAGTGAAGAGGCGACTCCGGGATGCTGGCCATCTAGGCAGAGTTTCTCTGTCCAGTGTCTGTTCTTTTGCCCATCTTAATCTTTTCTTTTTATTTGCCAGTCTGAGATGTCTTTTTCTTTGCAACCCTTCCTAGAAGGTCAGCATCCCGGAGTCGCCTCTTCGCTGTTGACGTTGAGACTGGTGTTTCACGGGTACTATTTAATGAAGCTGCCAGTTGAGGACTTGTGAGGCGTCTGTTTCTCAAACTATACACTCTAATGTCCTCTTGCTCAATTTGCACCGGGGCCTCCCACTCCTCGTTCTATTCTGGTTAGAGCCAGTTTGCGCTGTTCTGTGAAGAGAGTAGAACACAGCATTGTACGAGATCTTCAGTTTCTTGGCAATTTCTCGCACGGAAAAGCATTKATTTCTCAGAACAAGAACAGACTGACGAGTTTCAAAAGAACGTAATTTTTTCTGGCCATTTTGAACCTGTAATCGAATCCACAAATGCTGAGGCTCCAGACACACAACTAGCTAACACAATGTGCCATTGCAACACAGGAGTGAGGGTTGCTGATAATGGGCCTGTACGCCTATGTAGATATCCCATWAAAAATCTGCCGTTTCCAGCTACCATAGTCATTTACAACATTAACAATGTCTACACTATATTTCTGATCAATTTTGTTACTTTAATGGACAAGAAATGTGCTTTTCTTTCAAAAACAAGGACATTTCTAAGTGACCCCAAACTTTTGAACGGTAGTGTGTGTATATATTTACAGTTGAAGTTGGAAGTTTATATACACTTAGATTGGAGTCATTAAAACTCGTTATTTCACTTATAATTCACTGTATCACAATTCCAGTGGGTCAGAAGTTTACATACATACACTAAGTTGACCGTGCCTTTAAACAGTTAGGAAAATTCCAGAAAATGATGTCATGGCTTTAGAAGCTTCTGATAAGCTAATTGACATAATTTGGGTCAATTGGAGGTGTACCTGTGGATGTATTTCAAGGCCTACCTTCAAACTCAGTGCCTTTTTGCTTGACATCATGGGAAAATCTAAAGAAATCAGCCAAGACCTCAGAAAAAAATTGTAGACCTCCACAAGTCTGGTTCATACCGCTCAGGAAGGAAACGCGTTCTGTCTCCTAGAAATGAACGTACTTTGGTGTGAAAGTGCATATCATTCCAGAACAACAGCAACGGACCTTGTGAAGATTCTGGAGGAAACAGGTGCAAAAGACTCTATATCCACGGTAAAAACGAGTCCTATATCGACATAACCTGAAAGGCCGCTCAGCAAGGTAGAAGCTACTGCTCCAAAACCGCCATTAAAAAAGCCAGACTACGGTTTGCAATGCACATCGGGACAAAGATCGTACTTTTTGGAGAAATGTTCTCTGGTCGATGAAACAAAATAGAACTGTTTGGCCATAATGACCATCGTTATGTTTGGAGGAAAAAAGGGAGGCTTGCAAGTCGAAGAACACCATCCAACTGTGAAGCACGGGGTGGGAGCATCATGTTGTGGGGGGCTTTGCTGCGGGAGGACTGGTGCACTTCACAAAATAGATGGCATCATAAGAAAGGAAATTATGTGAATATATTGAAGCAACATTCCAGACACCAGTCAGGAAGTTAAAGCTTGGTCGCAAATGGGTCTTCCAAATGGACAATGACCCCAAGCATACTTCCAAAGCTTTGGCAAAATGGCTTAATGACAACAAAGTCAAGGTATTGGAGTGGCCATCACAAAGCCCTGACCTCAATCCCATAGAAAATGTGTGGGCAGAACTGAAAAAGCATGTGCGAACAAGGAGGRCTACAAACCTGACTCAGTTACACCAGCTCTGTCAGGAAAAATGGGCCAAAATTCACCCACCTTATTGTGGGAAGCTTGTTGAAGGCTACCTAAAACGTTTGACCCAAGTTAAACAATTTAAAGGCAACGCTACCAAATACAAATTGAGTGTATGTAATCTTCTGACCCACTGGGAATGTGATGAAAGAATAAAAGCTGAAATAAATCATTCTCTCTACTAATATTCTGACATTTCACATTCTTAAAATAAAGTGGTGATCCTAACTGATTTAAAACAGGGAATTTTTACTTGGATTAAATGCCAGGAATGTTGTAAAACTGAGTTTAAATGTATTTGGCTAAGGTGTTTGTAAACTTCAGAGTGTCAGATCAAATGCAATCCTGGCAATATAATTTAAATATGCCACTTAGCAGGTGCTTTTGTCCGAAACGGCGAATACATTTCTAGGATGTCTGTGATAATTCCTTTGGGAATTGAATCCATGACCTTGGTGTTGCTGGTGCAGTTCTCTTACCAATTGACCATTCGCTAAGCCCTACCCCCTTGGTTAGTGTTGCAACCTCTAACAACATTTTCCCTGAAGCCCCATTCTAACCACATGCGAAATCCCKTCACAATTATCTCAAACTGTGTTTTTAATACAACAGGCTCTGCATTTCAGGAATCACAGTAGCAAATACCCCTGGTGCCCTATTGTAACGGTTCTCGTGGGTTCTGAGTGGACCAAGGTGCAGCGTTTTAAAGTGTTCATGCTTTATTGAAAGAACTGAACACTAAACACAAAATAACAAAGTGAATAAACGACAATCGAACCAGTCCTGTAAGGTGCTACAACACACAACAGAAAACAACTACCCACAAACCACAGGTGGGAAAAGGCTACCTAAGTATGGTTCTCAATCAGAGACAACGTTTGACAGCTGCCTGATCTAGAACCACACCTGGCCAAACACATAGAAATAGAAAACATAGAACAAAAACATAGAATGCCCACCACAACTCACGCCCTGACCAAACCAAAATAGAGACATAAAAAAGGAACTAAGGTCAGGGCGTGACACTTATTCAATTATTTAGCCATTTACACAGTTTGTTTAAATTTTTGGACCACAGTTGCTATCCATTGGTGCGCTGCGATTGGACAAAATTCTGGGGCAGATCTTAGTGAAGGGTCAATTGAGCCAGGCAATATCCAAGAACCACAAAGATTAAAGTGTGGATTGGTTATAAATCATTCACTGGCTCTGTGCATGACACCTCAAATTCAAGTACTGTGATTAGAGCTGCCAAATTCCCATCAAAATATCATCTTTGTTGTTTTGAGAATGAACCATCCTCTGTCTCATCCACAGCTCCAGAGCTTGAGCCATAATGTGATCTTCACCCTGGACTCTCTTCTCAAAGGAGACCTCAAAGGAGTTAAGGGGGTAAGTTGTTGCTTTGAAAAGTGTTAAGGTTGTTCATCTGTATTGGATAGAATCCACGACCTCATCACGTCCTGCCAAGTTAACAAGAGGCTGTCTCTTTTCAAAGAATTACTGACCCATAACATTATTAAACCTTGATCTGAAAATCTACATAGTAAATCTCAGAAGTACTAGTCATTGAGTTTTTCACTCTGGCTTTCCTTTAAAACACAGTCCAAAATAAATGTGTCCTATTTTTGACTGCCAGTTCCTGATGTAATTTCTGCTGGGCCCTTTTTCTTGTTGATGCATGAGTGTACATCAAATCATCAAATCAAATTGTATTAGTCACATGCGCCGAATACAACAGGTGTAGACCTTACAGTGAAATGCTTACTTACGAGCCCCTAACCGACAATGCAGTTGAACAAAAATACTGATAACAATAAGAAATAAAAGTAACAATAAAAATAGCGGTACTGTGTACTGGTACAGAGTCAATGTGTGGCGGCACTGGTTAGTTGAGGTAATATGTACATGTAGGTAGAGTTATTAAAGCAAGATGATAACAACAGAGAGTAGCAGCGGTGTAAATGGGGGGGCAATGCAAATAGTCTGCGTAGCCATTTGATTAGGTGTTCAGGAGTCTTATGGCTTGGGGGTAGAATATGTTTAGAAGCCTCTTGGACCTAGCCTTGGCGCTCCGGTACCGCTTGCCGTGCGGTAACAGAGAGAACAGTCTATGACTAGGGCGGCTGGAGTCTTTGACAATGTTTAGGGCCTTCCTCTGACACCGCCTGGTATAGAGGTCCTGGATGGCAGGAAGCTTGGCCCTAGTGATGTACTGGGCTGCTGGCACTACCCACTGTAGTGRCTTGTGGTCAGAGACCGAGCAGTTGCCATACCAGGCAGTGATGCAACCAGTCAGGATGCTCTTGATGGTGCAGCTGTAGAACGTTTTGAGGATCTGAGGACCCATGCCAAATCTTTTCAGGCTCTTGAGGGGGAATAGGTTTTGTCGTGCCCGCTTCACGACTGTCTCGGTGTGTTTGGACCATGTTAGTTTGTTGGTGATGTGGACACCAAGGAACTTGAAGCTCTCAACCTGCTCTACTGTAGCCCCGTTGATGATAATGGGGGCGTGCTTGGTCCTC
The DNA here is from genome assembly GCF_002910315.2 of Salvelinus sp. IW2-2015. Lineage (NCBI taxonomy): Eukaryota > Metazoa > Chordata > Actinopteri > Salmoniformes > Salmonidae > Salvelinus > Salvelinus sp. IW2-2015. Next base: position 5,358,687 of record NC_036871.1, on the reverse strand, counting down.
TTCTCTATGCAMTCCACAATCATCTCTTTTGTCTTGATCACGTTGTTGGAGAGGTTGTTGTCCTGGTACCACACGGTCAGGTCTCTGACCTCCTCCCTATAGGCTGTCTCGTCGTTGTCGGTGATCAGGCCTATACACTGTTGTGTCATCGGCAAACTTCATGATGGTGTTGGAGTCGTGCCTGACCATGCAGTCATGAGTGAACAGGGAGTACAGGAGAGGACTAAGCACACACCCCTGAGGGGCCCCTGTGTTGAGGATCAGCGTGGTGGATGTGCTGTTACCTACACTTATCACCTGGGGACGGCCCGTCAGGAAGTCCAGGATCCAGTTGCAGAGGGAGGTGTTTAGTCCCAGGGTCCTTAGCTTATTGATGAGCTTTGAGGGCACTATGGTGTTGAACGCTGAGCTGTAGTCAATGAATAGCATTCTCACATAGGTGTTCCTTTTGTCCAGGTGTGAAAGGGCAGTGTGGAGTGCAATAGAGATTGCATCATCTGTGGATCTGTTGGGGTGGTATGCAACGTGGAGTGGGTCTAGGGTTTCTTGGATAATGGTGTTGATGTGAGCCATGACCAGCCTTTCAAAGCACTTCATGGCTACAGACGTGAGTGCTACGAGTCAGTAGTCGTTTAGGCAGGTTACTTTAGTGTTCTTGGGCACAGGCAGTATGGTGCTCTGCTTGAAACATGTTTGTATTACAGACTTGGACAGAGAGAGGTTGAAAAAGTCAGTGAAGACACTTGCCAATTGGTCAGCGCATGCTCGCAGTACACATCCTGATAATCCGTGTGGCCCTGTGGCCTTGTGAATGTTGACCTGTTTAAAGGTCTTACTCACACCGTCTTCCAGAACAGCTGGTGCTCTCATGCATGTTTCAGTGTAATTTGCCTCGAAGCGAGCATAGAAGTAGTTTAGCTCGTCTGGTATTTTTGGTCATAAGAGACGGTAGCGGCAACATTATGTARAAAATGWGAAAAAAATAAGTTACAAGCAACGCTAATTAACGAACAAAAAAACACAATCGGTTGGGGGCACGTAAAAAGTCTGCCTTCTCCAGTGCCATCTTAAATCCGTATACACAAGACACAGAAATGTCTTCTCAAAACAGAAAATACATTCATCAAAACTATAAGATACCGTAAAACTGGCAAATTCTAGCTTTGTACACCTGATTATAGGGAGTTTCTCGCATTCTTCTCTGCAGATCCTCTCAAACTCTGTCAGGTTGGATGGGGAGCGTCGCTGCACAGCTGTGTTCAGGTCTCTCCAAAGATGTTCAATCCGGTTCAAGTCCAGGCTCTGGCTGAGCCACTCAAGAACATTCAGAGACTTTTCCCGAAGCCACTCCTGCGTTGTCTTGGCTGTATGCTTAGGGTTGTTGTCCGTTGGAAGGTGACCCTTCGCCCCAGTCTGAGCGCTCTGGAGCAGGTTTTCATCAAGGATCTCTCTGACTTTGCTCCGTTCATCTTTCCCTCGATCCTGACTAGTCTCCCAGTCCCTGCCGCTGAAAAAAACAATAACATCCCCACAGCATGATGCTGCCACCACCATGCTTCACCTTAGGAATGGTTCCAGGTTTCCTCCAGACGTGACTGTTGGCATTCAGGCCAAAGAGTTCCATCTTGGTTTCATCAGACCAGAGAATCTTGTTTCTCATGGTCTGAGAGTCTTTATGTGCCTTTTGGCAAACTCCAATTGGGCTGTCATGTGCCTTTTACTGTGGAGTGGCTTCCGTCTGGCCACTCTACCATAAAGACCTGATTGGTGGAGTGCTGCAGAGATGGTTGTCCTTCAGAAAGATTATCTCATCTGCACAGAAGAACTAGAGCTCTGTCAGAGTGACCATCGGGTACTTGGTCACCTCCCTGACCAAGGCCCTTCTCCCTCGATTGCTCAGTTTAGCCGGGCGGCCAGCTCTAGGAAGAGTCTTGGTTTTTCCAAACTTCCATATAAGAATGATGGAGGCCACTGTGTTCAATGCTGCAGACATTTTTCAGATCTGTGCCTCAACAATCCTGTCTCGAAGCTCTACGGACAATTCTTTCGACCTCATGGCTTGGTTTTTGCTGTGACTTAAAAAACAGTTTTTGCTTTGCCATTATGGGGTATTTTGTGTAGATTAATGAAAAAGTCAGGGGGTGAAAAAGTCAAGCTTCCTGCCATCTAAATCATTTCAGAATGTACTGTCAGTCAGTCTGGATAAGAGTGTTCTAAACGACTAAAATGTCATGTAAATGTAGAACAACAATGATCAAATACATTTGTCAAATGTCTGATTTTCTTGCCTTTTGTACTGGGATTTAGGGTTGAGAAGGTTACTTACGAAATGTAATCCTTTCCTAGTTACCTGTCCAAAATTGTAGTCAGTAACGTAACTTTTGCATTACCCATACTCAGTAAATTCAGCTGATTACATTCCATTACTTTTAGATTACTTTCCCCTTTAGAAGCATTAGAAGAAGACACAAATGTATTTTACCAATTGAACGACATCTATTGCAGGATAAATCAATGTTAAAGTTTGCATATCTGGCCATATGTGGATGTAAAATTTTCCTTTATTGGTTGGTTATGTAGGCTTCTTCTAACCCATCGCTTTCTACTACATATAGTATGATTAAATTAAATCTTTACATTAAAAACCCAAAGTCTATCAGAATTCGAGTCAGTCCAATAAATGTTATACCTCTTGATCTTCAAGAATAGGACTTGGAAATATGGACGTATAGATTATCCAAATTGTTTTACCTGAACATGACCCCAAAACCAAGGACTTATTAGCCAGCCCTACTCATTTTTTAATGATTTTGTTGTCATTGAGGACTGTTTGGGCCTATTGATTCTAGTTGAAAAATAAATGCTGCGCTCATGGAATGGTATGCTTTKAGCACTACTGAAAGGTGCTATTTACATGTGAAAAATGAATGCCATATGTTGCTTTTGATATAGGCCTATTGTTTACCTTTTTGTTGGCGACACTTTGATATCTAGATAATATGCAGCTGTTTAAAMGGCAAATCCACAGATGAAACAATYACAAAACGGCCTCCCCGRCTCTGTTTTGGTAAAAAGCTGAGGGATGGGCCTGGAGAAATGTATCCACTCTCAGATTAATAGACAGAGCTATGGATTCAAGGACTGCCCATCCATGATATCAACATGCCTGTTTTAACTATATTATGAGGCTATACAGTGTGTGTTAACATTTCAAGCTTATATTTGTTGGCGGTTGGTGGCACCTTAATTAGGGAAGACACATGGTTTGATTCCATTCCATTCGCTCCGTTCCAGCTATTATTATGAGCCGTTCTCCCCTCAGCAGCCTCCGCTGGCCTACATGCATTTTTTCAGGTGTTCCAACTCTCATGAACATAAAGCTCCTGGCTACTATCCAATTAGACCCACATTGACATTATCCGACCCCTGCTCAGCCACTATTGGCTTAAAAAGCCAAACGTAACATAATATCTGCCAATTAATTTCCAGCAATATTGCCGCTGTCTGTTTGTCACTCCGTATGTAGCCAGTTAGCAATGCTAATGATAGCCTTCTTGTGGGCAGACAGACTTTCCCTCAAAACCTAAATGAAATGTTAACTGGTAGGCTTACTTGACAGAACTGTATCAATTGGGTGGTCATTGTTTGACCAACTGTGCCATCACGTGCTGTAGCAGTAGGCCTAACAACAGAAACATTGCTAGACCAACACATGTCCTCCCCCTGCCCCCTGGACGTTGTTTCTCTATGAATAATTGTAATATTGAGAATACAAAAGAGAAAAAGATGCAAAACCAGGAAATATAAAACAGAGAAAACAGAATTCGGGGAAAATTCAAAATAACGTTTCGTGTGGTCTCTTAAAGTTGTTATTTGACCAGGTATATTGACAGAGTTGTTATTTGACCAGGTATATTGGCAGAGTTGTTATTTGACCAGGTATATTGGCAGAAGAGACATATCTTGTACACCAATAACCCAGGGAAGAGTTGCAGGGTAGAGGAGAAGAATATGCCGATTTGAAAGCTATAAAAAAAAGGGGGTAACACTTTACTTGACACCCAGCGCCATGACATGTTATGACACGATCATAACCATGTCATAATATGTCATAACACCGGTCATAGCACTGGCATGACCCATTTATTTACATCTTTTGTGACATATATTGCATTATTTTATGGCTGGTTATGACGTATACATAATGTCAAAACCCACATTGATTCAAATTAGTTTTTTTCCCTGCCAAGAAGTTTCCTTTCGTTTGAAAGTTTGTTTCTCAACTCCTTTATTGTTGTTGTAATGAATTCTTGTCCTGTTTTTTTTCATCATATGTTAAATAACTTGTGGAAACTACACTTTATGACACGGTCATGAAGCATTGTGACCATCCTGTGTCACTTTACTTGGACTACGAAAATGCACTTTGACACTGTCAAAAGGCATTATGACCATCATATAATAAAAGCCAGATAGTCCTATCACGTACATGCCCTTATATCAGTCAAAAAGAGGGTGTCTCGTCCTGCTCCTGAAATCTGCTCCTGCATTCAGCCCAGTCATCAGCAACAGAACATTGGGGTAGGTGCATGTCTGACATCAATGTGTGCGCAATTACACCTATAATTTAACATGGTCAATTTCTGAAAATGTTAATTAACATAAACATACTGTTGACACGTAGGCTATGATGTAATGTTTTGCCCTTGTGTGGTAGGTTTTGTGGATTTTGACACTTATTTAGGTGTCATAACAGCCCAAAAATAACGCAATACATGTCACAACAGGTCTAAATATGTGTCATGACAGTGTTATGACCATATTATATGAGCTACCAAAAAGTGTTACCCAAACAAATTGTAGCTCACGATATGTTTATAATTTTTTTAAAAAGCTCTCATGCTAGAAAAGGTGGAAGACCCCTGTTCTATAGGTACGATTGACCACAGTTCCAAAAGAGTGGTTGTACATGATTGAGAAAAATGGTAATATTGATTTATTTGCAATGATTTGATTGGATTCTTTCCTCGTTAATCTTCAGGACATAAAGAAACCGTTTGACAAGGCATGGAAGGACTATGAGGCTAAATTGTAAGTTTGCTTTACTGTACATTTGTGTGTGTGCATGTGCTTGTGTAAGTCAACTTTAAAAAAGAATTGTATTGTATTCTTGTGACTGTATTTTGAATGTGATCCTTACCTAGAGTGGAATTCTGGATTTTTTCCCCCCAGCACCAAGATTGAGAAGGAGAAGAGGGAGCATGCTAAACAACATGGGATGATCCGGACTGAGATTACCGGAGCTGAGATTGCGGAGGAGATGGAGAAGGAGCGACGTCTCTTCCAGTTACAGATGTGCGAGGTCAGTGAGTTTGTGTGCTTGCGTGTGGATGGGATAACATGTGCACATACTTTCTCTCTCACGCTCTGCTTTAGCTTCTCGCTCTTCCTCCACTCTCTGTGACTGAACAAAAATGTAAACGCAACATGTAWAGTGTTTTTCATACGCACAGAAAGCTTATTTCTCTCAAATTTTGTGCACAAATGTGTTTACATCCCTGTTAGTGAGCATTTCCCCTTTTGCCAATATAATCCATCCACCTGAGAGGTGTGGCATATCAAGAAGCTGTTTAAACACCATGATTATTACACAGGTTCACCTTGTGCTGTGGACAATAAAAGGCCACTCTAAAATGTGCAGTTTTGTCACACAACATAATGCCACAGATGTCCCAAGTTTTGAGGGAGCGTGCAATTGGCATGCTGACTGCAGGAATGTCCACCAGAGCTGTTGCCAGAGAATTGAATGTTCATTGCTCTACCATAAACTGCCTCCAATGTCGTTTTAGAGAATTTGGCAGTACATTCAGCCGGCCTCACAACCGCAGACCACGTGTGTTGCATTGTGTGAGCGAGCGGTTTGCTTATGTCAACGTTGTGAACAGAGTGCCCAATGATGGCGTTGGGGTTATGGCATGGGCAGGCATTAGATATGGACAACGAGCACAATTGCATTTTATTGATGGCAATTTGAATGCACAAAAATACAGTGACAAGATCCTCCACATCCGGCTTCTTCACCTGCGAGATCATCTGAGACCAGCCACCCGCACAGCTGATGACAAACTGTCAGAATTTTTTATAGTTTTTTTATTTAACCTTTTTTTTAACTAGGCAAGACACTGGGGGTCTTGACCAGGTCCTGGGGGTCTGACTGCAGTTTGGCGTCATAACCGACTTCAGTTGGCAGATGCTCACCTCCACTGTCACGCTGGAGAAGTGTGCTCTTCACAGATGAATCCCGGTTTCAACTGTACCGGGCAGATGGCATGTATGGTGTCATGTGGGTGAGCGGTTTGCTGATGTCAACGTTGTGAACAGAGTGCCCCATGGTGGCGGTGGGGTTAGGGTATGGGCAGGCGTAAATTACGGACAACAAACACACTTGTGTTTTATCTATGGCAATTTGAATGCACAGAGATACCGTGACGAGATCCTGATGCCCATTGTCGTGCCATTCCGCCACCATCACCTCATGTTTCAGCATGATAATGCACGGCCCCATTTCGCTAGTATCTGTACACAGTTCCTGGAAGCTGAAAATGTCCCAGTTCTTCCATGGCCTGCATATTCACCAGACATGTCACCGATTGGGATGCTCTGGAGCGGTTTGTCCTTTAAAAGTTGCTGCAGATGCCTATCTTTATTCCCAGTCATGTGAAATCCATAGATTTGGCCCTAATGAATTCATTTCAATTGACTGATTTCCTTACATGAGCTGTAATTGTTACATGTTCCGTTTATATTTTTGTTCAGTGATTAGCAAGTACAATACATTTCCCTTTGTCGGGAAGAGTGGGGTGTGCTCAGATGCCTTTACTTAGCTTTAATTGTCTCTGGAGTTGTAGTCCACAAAGCCGTTCAGGCAAGAGGGTGGATAAAGAAGGTGGCCACCTGTAGTCTCTTGCTGCGGCTTGGCTTCACTGGCAGTCTGTAAAGATGAATCCCAAACCAGACCCTCACCCCTACCAACTCATTCGGAGGGCCCTCCGTTGTCACGTGTTGTTGACAAAACTCTAAGGGTGAGGGGATGAAATAAACCCTTTAACTTTGGGACACGCTAGTGAATTGAATGATGTAATTCATGTTTCACATTTAAATAATAAAACAAGCATGAGATTAAAATGATTTCCCCCCCCCTGATATAAACCTAAGTAACAGTAACCATTTAATTTGGTAGGTATTTCATCTGTTACTGTAACGTCCTGACCAGAGTTCTTATGTGTTTTGCTTGTTTAGTGTTGGTCAGGACGTGAGCTGGGTGGGAATTCTATGTTGTGTGTCTAGTTCGTCTGTTTCTGTGTCCAGCCTAATATGGTTCTCAATCAGAGGCAGCTGTCAATCGTTGTCCCTGATTGAGAATCATATATAGGTGGCTTGTTTTGTGTTGGGGATTGTGGGTGGTTGTTTCCTGTCTCTGTGTTTGTGGTCTGCACCAGATAGGACTGTTATCGGTTTGCCACATTTTGTTATTTTGTTATTTGTTAAGTGTTCACTGTTTATTAGTGTTATTAAACATGTTGAGCACTGGCTARGCTGCGTGTTGGTCCGATCCCTGCTACACTCTCTCTTCTAGTGAAGAGAGGGAAGGCTGCCATTACAGTTACATGTGTCAAGTCATGAAAACCGACACTAACAAATGCACGTTGCATATACAATGCAATCGGAAATATTCAGACCCCTTGATTTTTTCCATTTTGTTATGTTACAGCCTTTTTCTAAAATTGATTAAATWGTTTTTTTTCTCCCTCGATCTACAAACAATACCCTATAAAGACGAAGCAAATCAGGTTGTTATAATATAATTCTTTATAAATTACCCCAAAATATCACATTTACATACGTTTTCAGACCCTTTACTCAGTACTTTGTTGAAGCACCTTTGGCAGTGATTACAGCCTCGAGTCTTCTTGGGTATGACGCTACAAACTTGGCACACCTGTATTTGGGGAGTTTCTCCCATTCTTCTCCACAGATCCTCTCAAGTTCTGTCAGGTTGGATGGGGAGTGTGCTGCACAGCTATTTCCAGGTCTCTCCAGAGATGTTCGATCGGGTTCAATTCCGGAACCACTCAAGGATATTCAGAGACTTATCCCGAAGCCACTCCTGCGTTGGCTTGGCTGTGTGCTTAGGGTCGTTGACCTTTTGGAAGGTGAACCGCTCTGGAGCAGGTATTCATTAAGGATCTCTGTACTTTGCTCCGTTCATCATTGCCTCGATCCGGACTAATCTCCCAGTCCCTGCTGCTGTAAAACATTCCCACACCATGATGGTGCCACCACCATGCTCAACGTAGGGATGGTGCTAGGTTTCATCAGACCAGAGAATCTTATTTCTCATTGTCAGAGTCTTTAGGTGCCTTTTGGAAAACTCCAAGCAGGCTGTCATGTGCCTTTTACTGAGAAGTGGCTTCCGTCTGGCCACTCTACCATAAAAGGCCTCATTGGTGGAGTGCTGCAGAGATGGTTGTCCTTCTGGAAGGTTCTCCCATCTCCACAGAGGAACTCTAGAGCTCACCTCCCTGACCAAGGCCCTTCTCTCCCAATTGCTCAGTTTGGCTCGGTGGCCAGCTCTTGGATGGGTCTTGGTGGTTCCAAATTTCTTCCATTTAACAATGAAGGCGTTCACTGTGTTCTTGAGGGCCTTCGATGCTGCAGGTATTTTTTGTACCCTTCCCCAGATCTGTGCCTCTACACAATCCTGTCTCGGAGCTCTGACATGCACTGTCAACTGTGGGCCCTTTTATAGATAAGTGTGTGCCTTTCCAATTCGTGTCAAATCAATATAATTTACCACAGGTGGACTCCAATCAAGTTGTAGAAACATCTCACGGATGATCAATGGAAACACGATGCACCTTTGCACCAAAATGGGAACTAAACGGCAGAAAAGCWAAGTTCCTACTGATAACTTTAGTAACGCCATTTCGCTAGCTTTAGCTGGACAACAAGACCGGATGGAGGCGGTGGTTATACGTGCTGTTGGTGCAGCGAGGGAACAAGTTGCTACCTTGCAAGATAGGTTGGACACCCACATGGGATCAGTTGGAGCACTAATAGAAAAGGTAGATTGCATTCAGACCAAGGCAAGGAGCCTAACAAGGGATATGAATCTCTGCAATTTGGAACTTGAGAAGATGCGGTTGAAAATGGTGTCGCTTGAGGATCAAGACAGATGCAATAATGTGAGTGTCATGGAGATTGCTACAAACCGGGAGGGAGGTGATGCAATCGCTTTCCTGCAAGAAATCCTTCCCAAATGGGTTTCGTCACTTGGTACTACTCTGATTCAAATGGAAAAGGCCCACAGGATCTACAACCAAAATGCAAAGGACAACCCCCAGACCATGGTCTTCAAGTTCTCAGATACCAAGACCGCAACGCTATTATTCTACAAGGAGCGCAGGAAGCAAGAAAGAATGTGCCCATCCAAGATGCCGGAAGAACCATATGTTTTTATGAGGACTACAGTGCCTTCACAAATCAGCGAAGGAAAGCATTCGCAGATGTCCAGAGGGAATTGTGCTCGCAGGGCAATCCCTCTTTTCTGATCTATCCCGCCACCCTGCGGCTTACTTTCAAAAGTGAGCAGCTCTCCACCTTGGCAGAAGAGGAATTTCGGAGAAGTCTTCCTGGCGACAGGTCTTTCACAGAATGAAACTGGAGCAACTGGGAGCTAAAGATGCAGCTAACCGGCTAGCTAACGTTTAGTTGACTACTCAACTCTTATCCATCTTTGAAACTTATTCTTGTACCGGGACTGAAAATGGAGGACGCTTTCCTTCACTGTTGGAGCTAAGGATTAACATTAGCTGGCTAGTAGAGCTGGAGGCTGGTTCAACCTGTTGACTTTGTTTTTGCCACTTTATTTGATTACATTATTATTATGTAGTACCAGATTATAAAAATGTGGTAATGTTTTCAKTGTTTGAACCCATGGATTTGCAGCAATCATCGGACTACCTTGCGTTTCAACTATACTTAAATGGAGGTATGTTGAAGTTGGAACGTGATTAGTAGGGCTTGGTGTTGCTAGCTTTTGGGGAGATGAACGTTAATCACGTCATTGTGTCCCTATTTCCCTAAACCACTAGCCAGGTTTTGTTTTCAAGTTTGGCCGCACAGCGTCACAAGTGTCATTTCTCTTGGTTATATCGCCTTAAATGTTTCTACTTTCTATTTATTTTTTTTGGATAACCTGATCGGAATAGATTTTATTCAGGAGGGGTAGGCCCAAGTTCTGGAGACATATAGAGCTGCGTTGTGTGGATGTCACACTTTTCAGAGAGAGGAGGGCGGGGGGGGGGGGGGGGGGGTACTTATCTTGGTTACATGTCACTGCTTATCGAAAGTAAATCTGAACCACTTTCAGTTCAACTCGTAATTGTCAGGATTGTTTTTGACAATGGTTAAGCTGTCTCTTTTATGACTGAATGTCCGTCGTTGGAATGCAAAAATGAAGAGAACTAAATGTTTGGACTTAATGCGCCGTGAAAATATTGATATTGCATTTATCCAGGAATCTCATTTGCGAGTAGAAGATATCCGATAAGGTGTATAAAGTTGCTGCTTCGACTAGTGGACCCACGAAGTCCAAAGGTACGAATTGGTCTTAGGGTCAGATATGAATGCAGTTTTCTATCTCAAGCTTGATAGATCCACGCAAACCTTTTTCACATGCCCAACAATAAATATCATTAGTGTTGTATGCAATGACGGAACATCATCAAACTGTAGTGGGAGGGAGGGGGAGGGAGGGAGGTGCCAGATCCACCAATGATCCTCACCCAAAAGGGCAAGTCATGACAATTTTTTATATTTTTTACATTGTTGAGTAATAGTGAAGACATCAAAACTATGAAATAGCACGCATGGAATCATCTATTAACCAAAAAAGTGTTAAACAAATAAAAATATATTTTATATTTAAGGTTCTTCAAAGTAGCCACCCTTTGCCTTGATGACAGCTTTGCTCACTCTTGGCATTCTCTCAACCAGCTTCACCTGGAATGCTTTTCGAACAGTCTAGAAGGAGTTCCCACATATGTTGAGCACGTGTTGGCTGCTTTTCCTTCACTCTGCTGTCCAACTCATCCCAAACCATCTCAATTGGGTTGAGGTCGGGTGATTGTGGAGGCCAGGTCATCTGATGCAGCACTCCATCACTCTCCTTCTTGGTCAAATAGCCCTTACACAGCCTGGAGGTGTGTTGGGTCATTGTACTGTTGAAAAACAAATGATAGCCCCCTAAACCAGATGGGATTGTGTATCGCTGCAGAATGCTGTGGTTGCCATGCTGGTTAAGTGTGCTTTGAATTCTAAATAAATAACAGACAGTGTCACCAGCAAAGCACCCTCACACCAACACACSTCCTCCTCCATGCTTCATGGGGTGGGAACCACACTTGCAGAGATCATCCGTTCACCTACTCTGCGTCTCACAAAGACACCTCTGAACAGTTGATGTTGAGATGTTTCTGTTACATTAACTTTGTGAAGCATTTATTTGGGCTGCATTTTCTGAGGCTGGTAACTCTAATGAACTTATCCTCTGCAGCAGAGGTAACTTTGGGTCTTCCATTCCTGTGGCGGTCCTCATAGTGCTTGATGGTTTTTGCAACTGTTCTTGAAGAAACTTTCAAAGTTCTTGAAATTGTCTAAATTGACTGACCTTCATGACTTAAAGTAATGATGGACTGTCGTTTCTCTTTGCTTATTTGAGCTGTTCTTACCATAATATGAACTTGGTCTTTTACCCAATAGGGTTATCTTCTTTATACCACCCCTACCTTGTCACAACACAACTGATTGGCTCAATGCTATTAAGAAGGAAAGACATTCCACAAATGAACTTTTAACAAGGCTCACCTGTTATTTGAACTGCATTCCAGGTGACTACCCCGTAAAGCTGGTTGAGAGAATGCCAAGATTGTGCAAAGCTGTCATCAAGGCAAAGGGTTGATACTTTGAAGAATCTCATATGTTAGCAAATAACACAAACTCCAAAGGAAATCAGGGGGAGAAAAATATGTTTATTCAGCGAGGACAAATCAAGATGTTATGTTGGGAGTCAGATGTTAAGTCTCCCTGTTCTCAGCTTTTCCCCCTCAGATCAAAGGACAGGATGCCACTTATAACCCCCCACCCTAGCCTGGGGTTGACCAATCAGAAGTCCTTGCAGGACAATATGGCCAAATAACAAGTCTCCCACTCCAGACTCAATGTACAGACCAATGAAAATGTGGCCCACGTAGAACACGTCGCTCTGAGTTCAGGAGTGACATTCCACAGATTCTAACAGGTGCTGAACTGAAACCCAACTCCTATTTACAATTCGCTATTGACCAGTAGTACTCTAGTTTTTTAGTCCTCTCAAACTCTGCGTTGTGTTATCTTCCAACTATTATTACACTCCCKCCTKGACCATTTTTAAGATGTCTTTTTAGAAAACATGAAAAAATAGACCGTTAAAAACATCAGCAGTAAGCATAAACTCATTTACATTAAACACCTTGCATTTCTATAAAACACAAAGGCCATGTTCTACTTGCCGTTGCCGTAAGAAATTAGATTTCACACAAAGTTATAGAAAAGAGGTATTAACAGTTGCGATGACACACCTGAGGGAGCATGGTTCATTACAGCAATGAGGACAGTTACCACGGGCACATTGACCACAATCATGAGGCTTGGTGTGATGATGAAGACCCTTATGATCCCCCACCACATTCTGGTGAACACCACTGACGCCCATCTCCAAAAGGACACGGTTGATGAATCTTAGGGGATATCACATAACCATCAGATTTTAGCAGACAAACATCAGGCAATAGCACACTTGATAACCTGGATGAGGATAAGAAAAATAACCACAACTCCCACTATTGGAAGTATCATGCCCACCAAAAAACTTCCCCATGTACCGAATGTGGACGACAACCACATGACTAAGCCTAAATCACCTGGATTGTAATCATGATATTTAGCGCCCTCAGTCCTGATATTTTGGATTAGGTCAGTTATATCCTCAGAATGATCAGGAATGTAAGTACAGCATTCAGCACCAATAACAGCACATGTACCCCCTTGTGCGGACAGAAGATAATCCAGGGCCAAACGATTTTGCATGGCAACCATCTCAGCTGTAATTAACTCAAGACTCTCAACTGTACAATTCGCTACGACTTCCATGGAGTTAGCCATATTAATAACTTCCTGTGCTATTTTAGAAATATCATAAGAGGAAAACACAATTGCAATGATCACAATTGCAATCTCTCCGTTTCTGTAATCACACGTTTATGACGGTGTGAAAACGGAGCATTCACAGATTGTCTTGGGTACAACATATCCCAAATAACACGACCGTTAATAACACGACCGTTAATAACACGACCGTTAACAACACGACCGTTAACAACACGACCGTTAACAACACGACCCTTAACAACACGACCCTTAACAACACGACCCTTAACAACACGACCCTTAACAACGCGACCCTTAACAACGCGACCCTTAACAACGCGACCCTTAACAACGCGACCCTTAACAACGCGACCCTTAACAACGCGACCCTTAANCGACCCTTAACAACGCGACCCTTAACAACGCGACCCTTAACAACGCGACCCTTAACAACGCGACCCTTAACAACGCGACCCTTAATAACGCGACCCTTGCCACAACTTGCCACAACTCCTCCAGCACCTATCTGCAGAACTAGGTACTCTCGCATGTTGATACTCAGCATTCTTACCCAAATTAGTACCAATAATCGGCTCATACCAATTAACATCTCTCCATATACCCAACATTTCACTCTGGTTGAAAGGAATCATCCTTAATGGAATACCTGCCCTTGATGTGAATGGAGCATACGTACAAACCCAACATCTACTTTGATTGACTACTGTGGCATAGTGTAGAGAGAGAGCTTGAAACATATTGACGCCCGGGTGTCCCTCATTCTGCTGATGCGTCGCTGTTAGAAATGGAAACACCAACCACATCCTGTATTAGGAGGAAACTCACAAGGAAAATAATTTCAAACATCTTTCACTTGTCTGCAAGACAATAATATTCAATCATCTTATTGTCAAGGTAATCATTCACAAAGTCCTTTAAAAGTGACAAGCTCTTCCACACTGGTATCAATCCCACATAGATAACTATTAGACATGACCAGCTTTTCTACACTGTTATCAGTCCCATAGATAACTATTAGACATGACCAGCTCTTCACACTAGTATCAGTCCCATAGATAACTATTAGACATGACCAGTTCTTCTACACTGGTATCAGTCCCACATAGATAAATATTAGACATGACCAGCTCTTCCACACTAGTATCAGTCTCATAGATAACTATTAGATAGACCAGTTCTTCTACACTGTATCAGTCCACATAGATAACTATTAGACATGACCAGCTCTTCCACACTATGATCAGTCCATAGATAACTATTAGACATGACCAGCTCTTCTACACTGTATCAGTCCCACATAGATAACTATTAGACATGACCAGCCTTTCTACACTGGTATCAGTCCCATAGTAACTATTAGACATGACCAGCTCTTCCACACTGGATCAGTCCCATAGATAACTATTAGACATGACCTCTCTTCCACACTGGTATCAGTCCCACATAGATAACTATTAGACATGACCTGCTCTTCTACACTGTTATCAGTCCCACATAGAATAATATAGACATGACCAGCTCTTCCACACTGGTACAGTCCCATAGATAACTATTAGACGTGACCAGCTCTTCCACACTGGTATCAGTCCCATAGATAACTATTAGACGTGACCAGCTCTTCCACACTGGTATCAGTCCCATAGATAACTATTAGATGTGACCAGCTCTTCCACACTGGTATCAGTCCCATAGATAACTATTAGACTGACCAGCTCTTCCACACTGGTATCAGTCCCATAGATGACTATTAGATGTGACCAGCTCTTCCACACTGGTATCAGTCCCATAGATAACGATTACGCATGACCAGCTCTTCCACACTGGTATCAGTCCCATAGATAACGATACGCATGACCAGCTCTTCCACACATGGTATCAGTCCCACATAGATAACTATTAGAATACTGAGAACATACAATAAAGTCAGAAGTTTACATACACCTGAGCCAAATTTAATTTAATCTCAGTTTTTCACAATTCCTGACATTTAATCCTAGTAAAAAGTCCCTGTTTTAGGTGAGTTAGGATCACCACTTTATTTTAAGAATGTGAAATAGTAGTAGAATAGTAGTATAAAGTAGAGAGAATTATTTATTTCGGTTTTTATTTCTTTCATCATATTCCAGTGGGTCAGAAGTTTACATACACTCAATTAGCAATTGTAGCGTTGCCTTTAATTGTATAACTTGGGTCAAACGTTTCGGGTAGCCTCCCAAGCTGGGGCCCCGCTCGCACACGCTTTTTCAGTTCTGCCCACACATTTTCTATAGGATTGAGGTCAGGGCTTTGTGATGGCCACTCTAATACCTTGACTTTGTTGTCCTTAAGCCATTTTGCCACAACTTTGGAAGTATGCTTGGGGTCATTGTCCATTTGGAAGACCCATTTGCGATCAAGCTTTAACTTCCTGACTGATGTCTTGAGATGTTGCTTCAATATATCCACATAATTTTCATTTCTCATGAGGTCATCTATTTTGTGAAGTGCACCAGTCCCTCCTGCAGCAAAGCAGCCCCACAAACATGATGCTGCCACCCCCGTGCTTCACTGTTTGGATGGGGTTCTTCGGCTTGCAAGTCTCCCCCTTTTTCCTCCAAACATAACGATGGTCATTATGGCCAAACAGTTCTATTTTTGTTTCATCAGACCAGAGGACATTTCATGTGCAGTTGCAAACCGTAGTCTGGCTTTCTTATGGCGGTTTTGGAGCAGTGGCTTCTTCCTTGCTGAGCGGCCTGTCAGGTTATGTCGAGGAAGGACTTGTTTTACTGTGGAAATAGATACTTTTGTACCTGTTTCCTCCAGCATCTTCACGAGGTCCTTTGCTGTTATTCTGGGATTGATTTGCGCTTTTTATACCAAAGTACGTTCATCTCTAGGAGACAGAACGCGTTTCCTTCCTGAGTGGTATGACGGCTGGGTTGTCCTATGGTGTTTATACTTGCGTACTATTGTTTGTACAAATGAACGTGGTACCTTCAGGCGTTTGGAAATTGCTCCCAAGAATGAACCAGTTTTGTGGAGGTCTACAATTTTTTTTCTGAGGTGTTGGCTGTTTTCTTTTGATTTTCCCATGATGTCAAGCAAAGGGGCACTGAGTTTGAAGGTAGGCCTTGAAATACATCCACAGGTACACCTCTAATTAACTAAAATTATGTCAATTAGCCTGTCAGAATTTTCTATAGCCGTGACATCATTTCCTGCAATTTTCTAAGGTGTTTGATTCACCAGTCAACTTAGTGTATTAACTTCTGACCCACTGGAATTGTGATACAGTGAATTATATGTGAAATTATCTGTCTGTAAACAATTGTTGGAACAATTACTTGTGTCATGCACAAAGTAGATGTCCTAACCGACTTGCCAAAACTATAGTTTGTTAACAATAAATTTGTGGAGTGGTTGAAAAACGACTTTTAATGACTCCAACATAAGTGTATGTAAACTTCCGACTTCAACTGAATATGTTTTGCATAAGATATGGGCAAAACAGTGACTTCAGCACCCGTATCTCCTAAAAATTCTCCTGCAAAGTTGTTAATCGTCAAGTTCATATATATTCCATCCTATTTCAAATGTACACCAGCTGAGATGAGACATAAGAGGGAGTCTGTTAGTTTACTTCCACAGCATATAGCAAACCTCTTCTGCTGAGCCAGAGAGAGCTTCTTACATTTCTGCACAAGTATTGTGTCGTTGGGGCTGTTGTCTTGATTCCATTTTCCCTTAGACGGATCCTTCTTCTCCTGGCCACTTCTCATAAAATCAAGTTGTCTTTTCCGACACTCTCGTTGCCAGGGAACAGAAATCCCGCAATAATGACATATACTTGGTTTCTCTTTTACTGAACAAATAATGTTGTTGGTTTCACTCGGAACCTGCACAACTCTGAAACCCACGTCTTGTGGATGCTTTAAAGTTGTTGACCTTTCATCCAACTGTTTTGGAGATGCTGATTTATGTATGATTACTGTCACAAGAAGTTTGTCTTTACTTCCTTTTACAGCCTSTGTTCTGGTTGGCCTAAGACATCATTCATCACTGCTGTCAGAATCTGTTGACTCAGGCAGTGCTGACCAGTTGCTTGAAACCTGATCTGCCTTGCCCAATTCAGTGTGAGAGGGAACAGAGGGGCCACAGGTGGGGGTCACGTCTTACTTTTTCACCCGTGTCTCCTCTTCTACTTTGAAATGGTTATGAACAGTGAATTTCATGTTCACATCCGGAAGAGCTGTTCCACCCTTTTCCAGAGTGGTTTTCTCACTTAACAATAACATGACATTAATGTCAAAAGTTGTATAATATATGTCTCTATGTTTATATATTTATTTAACCCCTTTTGAGGACCCAAACCTCTTCTAGAACACATTGTTTATGTAGGGCCTGGCTACCCATAACTTATGTTCACTCAAAGCTTGTTGAATGCTTACAAGGTTTACATTAACCACACGTGTAAAAATTGCTACTCAACTAGCAATTCACTTCTATGCAACAAGGTTTCACCCCCCAAAAAATCTTCTCAACTAGCAACTCACTTCTATACAACAAGAAGGTTTCACTTAAACAGATGCCTCCAACCTTTTCGTAGAGTAAGGCCTCCAACCTTTTCGTAGAGTAACAAAGGACTTGAACACTTATACATCACAGATACACATCACTCATTGCATGCACTATTTTAACCTGATTTGGTTCTTTTAAAATGACATTGGTCTAGACTCACCAAGCATTTCTGCCATCAATCAGGAGATTAAGAGTTGACTCCCCAAAGTGGGTTATGTACAGCCTTCTCTCTTTCTCTGGATAAACACACAGTTGATAAGTTTTCGTGTTGTTAGAAATGCATGCTATAATTTGGTCCTATTATTTCTAATACAATAGAGAATTTTCAGAAGGTTGAAGAGTGTAGGTGGTAACTGGAAATTACATCTCCATACCACTCTATGGCATAACAAGGCTATTACTTCCGGTAATAAACCTTGTGAGTCTAGAGCCTGGTCGGCAAAAGAGGTAAATAATCTAGGGGAGATATTCAACTCAAAGGGTCTTCTTAGTTTTCAGTTACTTTGTCTTCGTTTTGATATGCAAGGGCCGTCATTCTTTCTATATCTTAGACTGCTGTCAGCTCTTCTTCCCTATGGGGTTCTATATCTTTGACTGGGGTCAGCGTTTCTTCCCTATGGGGTTCTATATCTTAGACTGGGGTCAGAGCTTCATCCCTATGGGGTTCTATATCTTAGACTGGGGTCAGCGCTTCGTCCCTATGGGGTTCTATATCTTAGACTGGCGTCAGAGCTTCATCCCTATGGGGTTCTATATCTTAGACTGGGGTCAGCGCTTTCAAATCCCGTAGGGTGCTTAGAGGTCTTTAGTCTAGGGTCGAGCACGGTCTTCATCCCATATCGGGGTCTTCAATACTAGTCTTATCGACTGGGTCAGCTGCTTCGTCCTAGGGGTTCTATATCTTAGTCGGCGTCAAGCATTGCTTATCCTAATGGGTATCTAATATCTTAGACTGGGGTCGCGCTTCATCCCTGATGTGGGGTTCTAATACTTGGTTTCTATTATTCTTGGGGTCTATGGCCTTAGTCTGTCAGTCTTCTCATGCGGGTTCATATTATCTTAGTCTGGGATCAGCGCTTCGTCCCTATGGGGTTCTATATCTTAGTCTGGGGTACACGCTTCGTCCCTATGGGGTTCTATATCTTAGTCTTGGGTCAGCTCTTCTTCGTCCTATGGTTTATATCTGTAGCTGGGTCAGCGCTTCTTCCCTATGGGGTTCTATATCTTAAGTCTGGGGTCAGCGCTTCGTCCTATGGGTTTCTATATCTTAGACTGCTGTCAGCTCTTTCTTCCCTATGGGGTTCTATATCTTAGACTGCTGTCAGCGCATCTTCCCTATGGGTTTCTATATTTAGAATGGTAGCGCTTCATCCCTATGGGTTCTATATCTTAGTCTGGGGTCAGCGCTTCATCCCTATGGGTTCTATACTTAGACTGCGGTCAGCGCATCTCCTATGGGGTTCTATATCTAATGGTATTGGGGTCAAGCGCGTCCCTAACCTATTGGGGTTCTTCATAGTCTTATTAGACTGGGGTCAGCGCTTCATCCTATGGGTGTCTATATCTTAGACGGGGTCAGCGCTTCATCCCTATGGGGTTCTATATCTTAGACTGGGGTCAGTGCGTCATCCCTATGGGGTTCATATAGTCTTAGACTGGGTCTGCGGGCTTCATCCCTATGGGGTTCTATATTTCTTAGACTGGGGTCTGCGCTTCATCCCTATGGTGGTGCTATTATCTTAGTAACTGGGGTCAGCGTTGCTATCCTATGGGTTCTATATTCTTAGACTGGGTGTCAGCGCATCTTCTCCTATGGGTTCTATTATTTAAGAATGGGTCAGGCGTTCATCCCTATGGGGTTCTATATCTTAGTCTGGGGTCAGCGCTTTCATCCCTATGGGGTTCTATATTCTTAGAACCTGTCGTGTCACGGCAGTGACTATCCACTTATGCTGGTTGAAGCAGTTATCCTAGAAGATGGGGTCATGCCGCTTCCTAACCTAGTTGGTGCATAATTCTCTAGACTGCGGTGGTCGAAGCGACATTCCATCCCTACGGGATGTTCATAGTATCTTAGATTCTGCGGGCATCAGCGCCTGTCATCACGACCTATGGGGTTCTATATCTTAGACTGGGGTCAGCGCTTCTTCCCTATGGGGTTCTATATCTTAGACTGCGGTCAAACATTGGAAAAAAAACTTTGGGATTTGTGTGCCATACAATTGAAAAGTTTAGATGACTGGTTTCTGATTGTAATATCTTCCATTTTTCTTCATGTCCCAACAGTACCTCATCAAAGTGAATGAGATCAAAACTAAGAAGGGAGTTGACCTGCTCCAGAACCTCATAAAGTACTACCATGCACAGTGCAAGTAAGTATACTGACACAACTTCCAGCTCATACTTAAAGGCCGTGTTAATCTATTAATCAATCGATGTCTTTATTGTCCCAATTGGGACATTTGTAGCGCAGTCAGGGATGGAACATTAAAAACAATAACCATACAACAGATGTACACATAAGATAAATAGTATGAGATCAGTTACACTCTTAAAATCATCAAATAGGAGCCGTTTATTTGTGCCCCATGCTGATTATGGGATGTATTGTGAGTGGAAGGGATGAGTGGTTTTTGGGTTACTTAGTACTCCCTCAACCAACAATATGTGTCTATCAGTGTTGTTGTGGGGTTAGCGGTTGCGGTTAAAATATCAGGTTGCTGCATGGCAAAGGCAACACAAGTGTTGGACTAATCAAACGTATGTGAATGACAAACAAACTTTCCATGTTCGATAACTGGACTTCAGAATGCAAACCATTGTATTGTGAAAGCAAAACGTATTTAAAAAATATGTTTATGTGTATATGCTTATGCTAGAAAACCAGACTACTCTTTCTCCTTCAGCTTTTTTCAGGATGGATTGAAAACTGCAGACAAGTTGAAGCAGTATATTGAGAAGCTTGCAGCTGACCTGTATAACGTAGGTGACATTTACATTTAAAAATTATTAGATAAAAGGCTACATTGGTCTCTCTGCTGTATGGCTTTGTTTTCATCTACAGTACCAGTCAAAAGTGTGGACACCTACTCATTCAAGGGCTTTTCTTCATTTTGACTATTTTCTACATTGTAGAAAAATAGCGAAGACATCAAAACTATGAAATAACACATGTGGAATCATGTAGCAACCCAAAAAGTGTTAAACAAATCAAAATATATTTTATATTCTTCAAAGTAGCCACCCTTTGCCTTGATGACAGCTTTGCACATTCTTGGCATCCCCCCACCAGCTTCATGATGAATGCTTTTCCAACAGTCTCAAAGGAGTTCCCACATATGCTGAGCACTTGTTGGCTGCTTGTCTTTCACTCTGCGGTTCAATTCATCCCAAACCATCTCAACTGGGTTGAGATCGGGTGGTTGTGGAGGCCAGGTCATCTGATGCAGCACTCCGTCACTCTCCTTATTGGTCAAATAGTCCTTACACAGCCTGGAGGTGTGTTTTGGGTCATTGTCCTGTTGAAAAACAAATGATAGTCCCACTAAGCGCAAACCAGATGGGATGGCGTATCGCTGCAGAATGCTGTGGTAGCCATGTTGGTTAAGTATGCCTTGAATTCAAAATAAATCACAGATAGTTTTACCAGCAAAGCACCATCACACCTCCTCCTCCATGCCTCATGATGGGAACCACGCATGCGGAGATCATCCGTTCACCTACTCTGTGTCTCACAAAGACAAGGAGGTTGGAACCAAAAATCTCAAATTTGGACTCATCAGACCAAAGGACAGATTTCCACCGGTATAATGTACATTACTTGTGTTTCTTGGCCCAAGCAAGTCTCTTCTTATTGGTGTCCTTTAGTTGTGGTTTCTTTGCAGCAATTCGACCATGAAGGCCTGATTCACGCAGTCTCCTCTGAACTGTTGATTTTGAGATGTCTGTTACTTGACCTCTGTAGCATATATTTGGGCTTCAATCTGAGGTGCAGTTAACTCTAATGAATTTATCCTCTGCTGCAGAAGTAACACTGGGTCTTCATGTCCTGTGGCAGTCCTCATGAGAGCCAGTTTCATCATAGCACTTGATGATTTTTGCGACTGCACAAAGTTCCTGAAATTTTCCAGATCTATTGACCTTCAATTGCTGCATTTCTTAAAGTAATGATGGACTGTCATTTCTCTTTGTTTATTTGAGCTGTTCTTGTCATAATATGGACATGGTCTTTTACCAAATAGGGCTATCTTCTGTATACCATCCCTACATTGTCACAACACAACTGATTGGCTCAAACAAATTAACTTTTAACAAGGCGCACCAGTTATTTGAAATGCATTCCAGGTGACTACCTCATGAAGCTGGTTGAGAGAATGCCAAGAGTGTGCAAAACTGTTATCAAGGCAAAGGGTGGCTACTTTGAAGAGTCTAAAATATGTTTTGATTTGTTGAACACTTTTTTGGTTACTACATGATTCCATATGTCTTATTTCATAGTTTGATGTCTTCATTATTATTCTACAGTGTAAAAAATAGGAAAAATAAAGAAAAACCCTTGAAATGAGTAGGTATTTCCAATCTTTTGACTGGTACTGTATATCTATCCAATCATTGTATGTGGTGATTTGATTGTCACTGATGGGGATTTGTAGTGATGTGAATGGTTCTCATTCCACAGATTAAGCAGACCCAGGATGAGGAGAAGAAGCAGTTGACGGCCCTAAGAGACCTCATTAAATCATCTCTGCAGCTGGACCAAAAGGAGGTAGCTCTTTTTGTCTAACAAACCATGGGAGTGCAGCAGGGCACCATACTTAGACCAATGTTTATTTGGATTTTGTTATTGGCCCTGCCTATGCCATATTGTTGACTTTTATAGTGTGATTTTGTATCTTTGGGTAATGCTCTAACATTTCTCTAAAATACAGCTGTTGTCTTAGAAATAGTCATAGAAGATGATTTATGTTTATCTGCTAACATTGAGTTCTCAATGAAATGGAAATATATCAGTCAATCCTTTCATTATTTCTCATATTACCTAAGACCATCCATTCCTTCTACCTCCATACTTCCCTTCCTCATCTGACTCAAACGCATAAGAATCATAACCCAAACCCATTTCAACAGTCCATTGTTCTATACTTTTCTGCATAAGAAGTGCAATAACAGTAACGGAGAAAGTCTCATGTCTCATACCCACTGAGCCGTGTTTTGCATAGCGGCCAGGGAAACACTGTCATGTCCACCAGGAGGTACTGTATATGCTGTATCCAGCAGTTACATAAAACATGTATGAGATTAAGTCTCTCACCTAATGTGTCTCCCACTTGGAGCACACTGCAGTTCTACCAAAGTGTACCTGATAATAGACCTCCGGTATGCCACATTTATTCACTCCACATCGGGTACCAACTCAGTGGCCTTGTGGTTAGAGTGTCTGCCCTGAGATTGGAATGTTGGGGGTTTGATCTAAAAATGGGATCCGATTCCTCTCTACTGCTTAGCATTAACACTTGAACTACTAAAGCAGTCATTTGGGCTGCTCATGAATTTAAAAAGTTTTAAAAAATGTATTACTCAGCCATTTTTTACATTTTTCCCCCCCTCTATCCTTGGCTTTTTCAAAATTAGTCTATATAACACACTGTCGTTGTTAGAATCTTAATATAACAAACAGACCGCACTCAATGAGCTGTATAAGGCCATACGCAAACAAGAAAATCCTCATCCAGAAGCGACTCTCCTAGTGGACGGGGACTTTAATGTAGGAAAACTTAAATCCGTTTTATCTCATTTCTACCAGCATGTATACATCAATACGGAAGTGGTTCGATGACACGGTTTTGCTAGCACAGACTGGAATATGTTCCGGGATTCATCTGATAGCATTGAGGAGTATACCACCTCAGTCACCGGCTTCATCAATAAGTGCATTGACAATGTCTTCCCCACAGTGACCGTACGTACATATCCAAACCAGAAGACACTGGTTACAGGCAACATATGTACCGAGCTAAAGGCTAGAGCTGCTGCTTTCAAGGAGCGGGACACTAATCCGGATGCTTAGAAGAAATCCTGCTATGCCCTCAGATGAACCATCAAACAGGCAAAGCGTCAATACAGGACTAAGATTGAATCCTACACCGGCTCTGAAGCTTGTCGGATGTGGCTGGGCTTGCAAACTGTTACAGACTACAAAGTGATGAGCTAAATGCCTGTTTTGCTCGCTTCGAGGCAAGCGACACTGAAGCATGCATGAGAGCACCAACTGTTCTGGACCACTGTGTGATCACGCTCTCCATAGCCGATGTGAGTAAGACCTTTAAACAGGTCAACATTAACAATGCAGCGGGACCAGGACATGTACTCAGAGCATGCGCGGACGAACTGGCAAACCTCTCCCTGACCGAGTCTGTAATACCTACATGTTTCAAGCAGACCACCATAGTCCCTGTGCCCAAGAACGCCAAGGTAACCTGCCTCAATGACTACCGCCCTGTAGCACTCATGTACTGTATGTGGCCATGAAGTCCTTTGAAAAGTTGGTCATGGCTAAAATCAGCAACATCATCCCGGAAACCCTAGACCCACTCCAATTCGCATATTGCCCTGACAGATCCACAGATAACTCAATCTCAATCGCACTCCACACTGCCCTATCTCAATTGTACAAAAGGAACACCAATGTGAGAATGCTGTTCATTGACTACAGCTCAGCATTCAACACCATAGTGCCCACAAAGCTTATCACTAAGCTAAGGACCCTGGGACTAAACACTTCCCTCTGCAACTGGATCCTGGACTTCATGACGGGCTTCCTTAACAGCTTCTACCTCCAAGCCCTAAGATTGGTGAACAATTAATCAAATGGCTACCTGGACTATTTGCATTGCCCCCACACCCTTTTTTTTACACTGCTGCTAACTCGCTGTTTACCCCTACCTACATTATATTATATTACCTCGATTTACCGGTACCTCCCTGTATATAGCCTCATTATTGTTATTGTTACTTTTTTTTAAACTTTAGTTCATTTAGTAAATATCTGCTTAACTCTTATTTTCGTATAACTGCATTGTTGGTTAAGGGCTTGTAAGTAAGCATTTCACGGTAAGGTAATTAATTTGGTTGTATTCGACGCATGTGACAAATAAAATGTGATATGATTATAACCAATTTTACGAGGGCATGTCATTTCATCTTCTGCTGACAGTAGGGCCTGCTTCGCTCCATCTCCTGACAGTGGAATGAATCAGTCCAACGAATCCACGCAGTCTTAATCAGTCTACTCTGGAAACGAATATGACATCTGCGATGATTATTCTTCTGATTCTGAGCCTTACGACTCAGAGGCCTAAATGCAAAAAAAAGATCGAACGGTGCACACTGAGCAGATGCAACGGTCAGACAGGAGGGAGGAAGGGACGGCACCGTTTGGATAGAACAAGCCGGTGACAATACGGGCTGATTATCAGCACAAAATATCATCACTGAGAGAGCAGGCCCTACCAGCTTTCGTTGTGACATGGACATGCTCCAGCTGATGCCGTTGCGTGAAAACGCACCATGTAAGCATAAGCTGACAATAATTTACTATTTTTAACTGCTGTCATATCGACACTTATATTCATTATAACGTCACTATTGCTTTTGTGCCGAGTTTCACTATTTATCAAGCACACTTAGCGCTTATAATGATATTTAGGCTTCRGACGTTTTCATCATTTGACTGTGCGTTTGCTGACCTTTATAAAAACGTACGCTGTTACCGCATTCCGACACGTATGCTTTCTGTTTCATAGGTGTACGACAGGCACAAATAAAATGTATTGAACACATTACATTTTGTTTTTTGTTTTAGTTTGTACATATAGCCTACAGCAGGGGTCTCCAACAGGTRGATTGCAAGCTACCAGTAGCTCACAGCCCACCTATGAGTAGCTCGCCAAGCAATTCTGAAAGTACATGGATTTTTTCAGTTGTTCCATCACAAACTGTCATAAACATAAATCTCCTGCCTACTATCCAATCAAAGCCACATTATCCCACCCCTGCTTAGCCACTATTAACTTAAAAATCCAAACGTAACAGAATATCTGACAATTCATTTCCATCAATATTGCCCCTGTCTGTCTGTCTGGTGCACGGGTTTGTTTATCACTTCGTATGAAGCCAGTTAGCGATGCTAATGAGAACAGTCTTGTGGGTAGTCAGACTTTCCCCAAAAACCTTCTCAATTAAATGTTAAAGGGGAAGTTCACTCAAAAGCACTTCTGGGCCCTTTATAACACTTTCCTGGCTGTTTGTCAGTACCCCAGACAGTTCTTAGGTCCATTGTTTGAGTATTTAGAGTATTCTGTATTTTATATGAAAATGTAAAAATTTCTGAAATGACCTAAAATACATTTTAAACAGTGCATTTATTGTTACATAAACAACGATTGGTGTCTTGGCATTAATTTGCCAAATACATGTGTTTGATGTAAAAAGTTTGTGCTAAGGTCTTCCATATAGTCTGTAATCCAGTAGATACGCTTCCTCCTGGTTCTAAGATGGATAATTACAGGATGCGGGACGAAGGAGCATCTTACTATTGGTCTTCAAGTAAGGAAATCAGAATGAAAGGAAGTAAACAATGAGATGGTATCTAGTTAGGCTAGCGGTTAGTAATCTCTGAAGTAAAGTAAGGCTAGGCAAATAACGATAGTAGTCGAGTAACTGAGTGATGTTGGCCAAAATGAAGTGCAATAATGTTCCGGTCAGATAAATATACACAAATACACAGATAATCAAGGACTACAAAAAGAAAACCAGTCACGTCACAGTCACCGACGGCACGCTTCCAGAAACTAAACACCTTCTTTGCCCGCTTTGAGGATAATACAGTGCCACAGTCGCGGCCCGCTACCAAGGACCTGTCTCTTATACACATCTAGATGTGTATAAGAGACAGATACAGTGCCACCGTCGCGGCCCGCTACCAAGGACTGTGGGCTCTCCTTCTCCGTGGCCAACGTGAGCAAAACATTTAAACGTGTTAACCCTCACAAGGCAGCTGGCCCAGACATCATCCCTAGCCGCGTCCTAAGGAGACAGATTGGGAGACAGATTGTGGATAAGGCCCTGCAACAAACTAGTGTCCTGTCCAGGGGATGTACTTGTACATCAAGCTACCTCATGTTTTAGAAACAGGTGATATGATCCTGCACTAGTGTCCATTCTGGCTCGGACAAGGCTTCTTACAGTGCATTCAGAAAGTATTCAGGTCTCTTTCCTTTTTCCACATTTTGTTACGTTACAGCCTTATTCTCAAATTTTTCCTCGTCATTCTACGAACACTACCCCATAATGACAAAGCAAAAACTGGTTTTCAGTCATTTTTGCAAATGTATTAAAAATAAAGTATTCAGACCATTTGCTATTAAACTCAAATTTGAGCTCAGGTGCATCCTGTTTCCATCGATCATCTTTGAGATGTTTCTACAACTTGATTGGTGTCCACCTGTGGTAAATTCAATTGATTGGACATGATTTGGAAAGACACACACATGTCTATATAAAGTCCTGCAGGTGACAGTGCATGTCAGAGCCAAAACCAAGCCATGAGGTCGAAGGAATTGTCCGTAGAGCTCCGAGACAGGATTGTGTCGAGGCACAGATCTGGGAAAGGGTACCAAAAAATGACTGCAGCATTGAAGGTCCACAAGAACATAGTTGCCTCCATCATTGTTAAATGGAAGAAGTTTGGAACCACCAAGACTCTTCCTAGAGCTGTCCGCCCGGCTTAACTGAACAATCAGGGAGAAGGGCCTTGGTCAGGGAGGTGACCAAGAAGCCGATGGTCACTCTGACAGAGCTCTAGAGTTCCTCTGTAGAGATGGGAAAACCTTCCAGAAGGACAAATATCTCTGCAGCACTCCACCAATCAGGCCTTTATGGAGTGGCCAGACGGAAGCCACTCCTCAGTTAAAGGCACGTGACAGCCCACTTGGAGTTTGCCAAAAGGCACCTAAAGAATCTCAGACCATGAGAAACAAGAGGAGATCCGGCGCCGAAAAGAGATGGCCGCCTCGCTTCGTGTTCCTTGGAAAATATGCAGTATTTTGTTTTTTTACGTGTTATTTCTTACATCGGTACCCCGGGTAATCTTAGGTTTCATTACATACAGTCGGGAGGAACTACTGAATATACGATTAACGTCAACTCATCATCGTTCCTACCAGGAATATGACTTTCCCGAAACGGATCCAGTGTTTTGCCTCCCACCCAATACAATGGATCTGATCCCAGCCGGCGACCCAGTGCGACGCCGAAAAAGGGGAAAACGTGGCGGTCTCGTGGTCAGGCTTCGGAGA